>NW_004567104.1:45120611-45211107 GCF_000260355.1 Condylura cristata | reverse complement strand
GACAGAGTGGGGAGCAGAACAGGCAGATCGATGAAGTACACTGCTGAGGGGAGCAGAGGGCGGGTCAGGAGAGGTCTGCTACGCCATGTGGATCTCTTCGGGGGCAGGCAGGGATTGAACTCAGCGGAAGTGGCTTTAGCTTCTTAGTGCAGTGCTTTAACCAGCTGTGCCACCAGGGAGGGCCTCTTTATGTATCTCTTTAACAGATATAATAACTTACAAAGATAACTTCTTTATGATGTGCACTGTTTCAGTACACTAACAATATTCCTTTCCATTTTGAAAAGTAATTTTTGTTATTTTTCTAGAGTTTTACTCAAATATATCTGTAAATTTCCTGGAAGGGCTATATCTAGATATTTTATCTTATTTTTACTGTTATTTTAAATGAGGTCTTCTCTTTTATAGTATCTTGCAACTACTTATGCTCCATAGTAAGAGTAGTAATTTCCAAATTTCATTTTGCAATCTGTCATTTTTATGCTATGCCTTTAAGATTTTTTTTCATTTTTCATATAATGTACCTACACATAGTTCTCTGTTTATGGGTCTTTTATTTAGTTTCAGAACATTTCATGAATTTGCCAGTGCCTTGAAAGGAAAATGGTTCACAAAATGTCCCTTCTCGTTGTGTCTCCTTTCTTTTTTAGATCTCCACCCCTCAGGCCTGGTTGTTACTGCATTTCTTTGATCCATTTGAAATGCTCATTGTATTTTATTCAGCTTTTTTCCTAATAATATTATTTTCAGAACTGGGTTACTCCAAGTTACCCCATCTGACTTGGATGTAGAAGTCTCCTGCATTACTCCACCCCTTCCCCTGCCAATGTATTTAATTAAAAAATTTCTATACACGGGACACTGCCAGTCTTAATTGTGTTGTTGATTTCCAGTGTTCATTGTCTTTTGGTCAAAAACAATCTGTGACAGTTTTTTTTTAGTTTTGGGGTGAATTTATAAGGTATTCCATTTAAATTGAGTATATGGCCTGTTTTTGAGAATGCACAAAGCTTTTTATTGAGTATAAAATTCCATATAGAGTTAAGTATATGTGTTATTAATGTAATTCAAACCTTCTACCTAGTCATCTGTTTTGTGTCTTTATTGTTGTTGGCTGTTTTACTAATGGTGTATTAGACACCCAAATCCAGTTACATAATAGTTGTATAATTTAGCTTTGCAAGAATATACTGAGAAATATGTATAAATAATGTTTTACATTTTTAATCTATTGTTTATTTACCAATACTTAATGACCCCTTATCTCATTATATATTTGATATCACAATTGACATTGTTATTATATATCCATCAACATACTTTAATAACTATAACTATTTAGGTTTTGAGGTTTTGTTTTTTTGTTTTGTTTTTAAAATTTAGGCTTTTGATCCTCTGCCTCCAACCTCTATTCCTCCACCCTCCAGGCCCTCTATCCTTTTCCCTTTTCTCTTTTCTGTTACCTTTTTTTTTTCCCACAGAGTTCAAATTTGTATTCCTTCTATTGTTTGTGTGCAATTCTTTTATGGGTATTCATATTCTATAGATGAGTGAAACAATCTGAAATCTGTCTTTCACTTTTTGACTGACTTTATTCAGTATGGGTATGTTGAGATCCACCCATTCTACCCCAAATGCCACTTTAGTCATAGCTGTGTAATACTCCATATTAAATATGCTCCACAGTTTCTCTATCTGTCCACCTGCTGAAACACTTACCTGAGTGGTTTCAAGATTTGGCAGTTGTAATCATTGCTTCAGTGTACGTAGGTATAGATCTTTTTTTCAATTTTGGATAAATACCTAAAAACAGTATTACTAGGTCATATGGAATTTCTATGTTTATACAGGGTTTGTACTAGCTTTCATTCCTTCCAGCAGTGGATGAGAGTCCCTTTTTCATTGCAACCTCACCAATATTTGTCAGCTACATTATTTTTTATATGGACCATTCTCAGATTGATCTCAGTGTGTTTTTATTTTGCATGTCTCTAATCATAAAAGATGATGAACACTTTTTCATATATATGTACTCCATCTGAATGTCTTCTTTAAAGAAGTGTCTATTAAGGTTCTTTGCCCATTTTTTTAACTAGGTCTTTTGTTTCTTTGTTATCAGAATATCCAAGTACTTTGCAAATTTTGGAGACAACATTTGTTGATGTATAATATACAAATATATTCCCCATTCTGTAGACTTTCTTTTTCTTCCTATAAGGGCTTCTCTGGTGATACAAAGCTTTTTAATTTAGCTATAGCCTCACTTGTTTATTTTTGCTTTTATTTCCCATCTCTTGGTATCATACTTCAAAACAATCTTTGTGGTAGATGTCTTAGTTTCCTCCAAGTACTTCATGGTTTCAGTTCTTACTCAAATTTTTATTCCATTTTGAGTTATTTTAAAAACCCAAAGCAGTATAATCAGAAGTGAACTTACAACAGATATATCAGAAATATACAGGATCATAAGAATCTATCATATTGGATGGCCTAGAAGAAATAGACAATTCAGACTCAATTCATACAAACTCCCAAGATTGAATCAGCAAGAAATATACAGTTTAACAATCTAATCACAAGTACTGAAATGGAAAGATTAATAAGAAATCTGTTCTAGAACAAAAACCTGAGACCACGTCAACAAGTGAATTACATCAAACAATTAAAAAGTTATAATACCTATCCTACTCACACTGTTCAAAAAATTAAAGTGGGAGGAGAATTTTCCTAGGTAGGCTATGAAGCCAAAATTACCCTCGTTTCAAAAGCAAACAAAGATAGTAAAAAAAAAAATCATAATCTAATATATGAATGCAAAAATCCTCAACAAAATACTGCTAAACTGAATACAGCAACATATCAGGAAAATCATCTACCTATTTCCAGTAGTATTCCTCCCACAGCTGCAAGGCTGGTTTAACGTACATACTTCCATCATATCAATAAAATGGAAGACCTAAAAAGAAAGAATAAAAAGGATGATCACAGGATTATCTCAACAGATGATGAAAAACTATTCAGTCAGATGCTATATCCATTTATGATAAAGTAATCCCAAATAGTGAGAATAAATGGAATTTATCTAAACATTGCAAAAGATGTATTGACAAACCAATAAAGGGAAATAAGGAATGCAATTATATAAGCATGCCAAGAAGGAAATACCTGGGGATAAATTTAATGAAGGACGTAAAAAGCATGTACAATGAAAACTGTAAACGTATTTTAAAAGAAGTAAAGGAAGACACAAAGAAATGAAAAGATATCCTATGCTCATGGCTAAGATGTGTTAACATCATTAAAATGGCCATATTATGGCCATATTACCCAAAACAATTTACAGATTTAACGCAATACCCATTAAAATGCCAATGATTTTTTTAAGGAAATATAGCAAGCAATGATAAAATTCACATGAAACCACAAAAGGCCTCAACTAGCTAAAACAATTTTGAGAGAAAAAAATGAAATTATCACACTTCCTGACTTCAGACAATATTACAAACAACAACTATCTTATTATGTTTTTTACTTTATCATTTTTCATATATCAAAACAGCTGTCTAAGCTTACTCTTAGACATTCTTGTGTATATCTTTAATGATCACTTTGTTATCTAAATTTAATTGCTTTCTTCTTTAAAATTTACTAAATATATCACTTTGTACAGCCTTGTTTTATATTTTAGCTGAATGAGATTAGTCCATTATATTTACAATGTGTATTATTATTATTACAGGATTTATTTATATTATTTAATTTCATTTTGTTCAGTTTGATTTTTCTGTGAAACTTTTTCTTGGATGGATAGGTTTTCTTCAGCAAGTTTTGAACCATATTCATTGAAATCCAAATCTGTATTAGTCATCCTTAATTTTTTATGAGCTACATTAGTTTGTTTTGTCAAATTTTTATAAATATCTGAAAGATAATTGCACTCTCATATCTTTCTGTTCAGCCTCTTTTTGATAACACTCATGTTGCTATTTTGGATTTTAATTCTGAATTATTTGTGATTGCCCATTTAACAACAATCCCTCTACCTCAATCTTATCTCTTGTCTCATTTCTTCCTTGTGATATCATTAATTTTTTGCTTTAATATATACTTAGTGAATTATCAAATATATATATATATAAAATTTACTTATATATTTATATATAATTTAATATATATATACTAGATTTACTTAGAATGAGTATATTTAGTAGTATTTCATCTCACCTTTCAATTCTATTGATATTATCTGAATATAAAATATAAAGTTATTTTCCTGGGTATTTTGGGGACAATACACCTAGTTTTACCACATCTTACATTGTGTTTCTAAGAGCAATGTCAATCAAGTTGTTCTTTTAACAGATTTATTTTTTTCTGTCTCAAATTGTTTAAAAATATTTCTTTGATTTTGACTTTGTTAAATTATTGCTGTATTGAGTCCAGGTTTGAGTAATTTCCTTGTATCAATTCTTTTCATGCTTTGAATCTAGGGTCTTATAAAATCATTTCTGAAATAAAATTGGTAACTACTTTGACTTTATTTTTTTCAAATAGTCACTTTAATTTTTATTTTCATTCCTTCAATGGTCCATGTTTGTTGACATTAACATTTCTATCCTTATCTTCTATATCTGTTAGCAATATTATCATAGTTCCTTTCCTGATATCCTTAATTTGGTTTTCTAATTCACATTTTCTACATTTAATCACATTTTTTAATAAAATTATTCTGTGAGTTTGATATTCCAATAATTATATTTTAGTGTCATTACTTACATTTCGTTTTCCTACTTCATATTTTCATCATTTAGTTCTCCAAAATTGTTTATTAAGGTAGTTATTTATAATGCTTATCCTATCCTTTCTTTTCCCTTTGTGCTTGTAAATATCTTTTTTGTTCTTTCTTTTAGATTAATATATTTTAAATAGTGGTCTCATTCTTTCATTTTCATTTGCCATCCTTCCTTCCTTGTTTCTGTATTCCAAGATAAATATCTCCAAGATAAATAGAGTGCCCTTTAACTTCATCTTATACTCCTTTATGTGTTATTAGGGTACTCGTTATTACTGTCTAGGAAGAAGGACATTAGTGAAAGCCTAGATCTTAGTTTGTCCTTACAGATAAGTACAAGGTTAATGTTGCTAGTTTTATTTTTGCTGTTTCCAGTAGAACAACCTCAAGTATTCCCTATTCCCACTCTCAAGTTACTGATGTTATCAGAAGGGAAATTTCTTCTGTAGCATTTGCCCAATACATGGTTAATTCAGAGGCAAAGAAATAAAGGCCTGGGTTTGTAGCTACTACAACTATTATCTTCAGGATTATCTACCTAGAGTAGATTCAGGATTATCTGCATGTCCTGGGCTTTTACTAGGTTGGTACTGTTCCTCTTGTTAGTGAGTGAAAGGCATAGTACAATCTCAAATCAATGGTTGAAGTTCCTTTTTTCATAGAAAGACAAAATCCAGCTCTTGAAAGTGACCCTATTGTATCTACTGCGCTAGACATCTAGGTATTTCACTGCAATCTGTGAAATACCTGCAATTACAAAACCTGCCACATTGTGTTTCTGTATTAGTTTCTGACAGATATCATGTGTAATTAAGCACAGCTCTAAAATTTTGCCAACTTTTCTATAAATTCCACAGTGTCTGTATTTACACTTTTTTGTAACTTTTCCTGAGGTAGAAATTCCCAATATCTTGATAATTTTATATCTATAAATATCAAAATTAATTGTCATATGTTTTCCTCCTATTATACTGTAAGACTTAGAAGGAATTTAATCATTTTGCATGCCTTTTAGTATTATGCCTGAACTTCTTTAGGAATGTAATGAATATTTATTGAATGCATAATCCATATATATTTATAGAATAATATTCCTAAAAGTAAAAAAATTATAAATTATGGAAACATACTACCTAGACTATTAATTGACATTTCTTCATATCTTTCTAGAACAAGAACACCTAACAAAAAGATCAGTTCCCACCATAAGCTCCTTGGTCCTTTCTACAGGTTTATCATATTATAAACATATCCTACAGCAATACATGGAATTATCCAAAAGAGTTATGATTTAGATTTTCTTTAATTTTAACAAGCTGCATAGTTTGGAAATTGTTAGGCAACTCTTGTCTGCAGTCTTGAGTTTTTAGCAACCCTACAGGGCATTTAACAAGAATTTCTGAAAAGCATATGCATACTATAGGAAATAGTAAAAACTCTAAAGTATGTTTAGTACAGAATTCTGATGAAAATTGCTATATTGTAAAAAAAAAAGAATACAGGAGAAAAGGGCCCTTACTATATACTTTCCACAAACATATTAAAAACAATCAAGAACATATAGATGTATGAGTATTTTTTTTTAAATATCTAAGAGGTATCATTAGGTTTAAAAAGAAATAAGACTAAAGTCAGGATAACACTTAAAGTATAATATCAGTAAACTTATACTTTGCCCAGTGTCTTCACTTATGTATTTCTATACATTAAAAAAGTCTAGAAAAAATTTCCCAAACATTTAACATAGGAAATGAGGTTGTAAAATCAGGGGTGTGGGAGTATAGCTTTACATATGATCTCCTAAGCTTATTTGCTATTACCTACCATGGCTAGTTTCCTTAGCCCTACACATTATCTGAGTAGGGGCTGTTCGCTTATTGGAGAGGAAACAGTTACTATTTCACTGTAAAATCATCACACTGACATTGTATTTTTCTAGAAAAGAACTCCATGATTCTCTTTTTCAAGGAATTGGACCTTATACTATAAATAAAAGTGTTTTCCAAATGGGATTAGAAGGAACAGGGTGGCAGATTGGCAATGATTCTACTACCCAAAAAAGTAAAAAACTCACAACTTAGGAATAAAGGGAACCCTACCCTTGCTTCTTTCCCAGGCTCAGCTTCCTCTGGGAAAACGGCTCTTTGGGGAGAAACCCTAAGTGGCTGCTACCCAACCAAGCTCATTGCTCTGTAGACTAAAAGAATAGGCAAAGTGCCCTAGTAGAGTTACCCAGAACAAAACAAAACAAAAAACGTTTATAGAGCAAAACCTTTCTTCCCCCATTCAGCAAATGTGTAAGCCCTCGGGGAAATATTCTTAGTGGGACACATGCCAAGAATAAAGAATAGAAAATCCTGTTTAAGATTCAACTGAAAGTTATGTTCCATTCAAATATGTCAGCATGTAAAAATTTAAAAGTTGAGATTAGTTGAATGCAAAGGAAGGAGTAAAAGTATTGAGGGAGTAGATACACAGATTGATAACAAGATCTGTTAAGACAGCATTTATGAAAACTTTCTGCAAGACTCATAGTATTGTAATAAGCTACAGGCAAAAAGAGAATTGTGATTCTTTAGAGAGGAAAACAATTTGTGTTTTATGTTGGTGGTGGTATTTCCTGAATATCCATGAGATTTTTTTTCTCCTTTTATTGTCCAGCAAGAGAATTTACTTTTATTTGTCATTTAGTGTCAGCTATTTTGGAAACTACACTTTTATACATTATCTATTGATGTGGTAGGAACTTGAGATATTCCTCATTATTGTGGATTGATTCTAACTTCTGAAAGAATATGAAAGTAGATCATTTATAGTAGATAACAACTGATTAGCCATATCCCCCATGTATGCATAGACACATAGCACCCCAAACCTTTGTGTGGCCAAGTCCCGTGCCTTTAAAAAAAGAAAGAAAGACATTCTGCCAGCATAGCAGATATGTTAGTGAGTCACTGATGGTAAATATGTTGGAGAAAGTTCCCTAGAAAAAAATCTGAAGACTTGCTTCTTTTGTAATACCAAACTGTTAAATTATCTTCCCTTCAGTTCTCACGATGCCCAGTTTGCTTTCAGGATACCTAATTGCTGGTGGTAGTTTACTTCATAAAGAAAATCTGTCAGGCTTCTTCACTAAAAGATAACAGAAAACATTGCATTTGAACTCTCTTGAGTAGGACACTAAGTTATGTCCTCTGACTTAAAGAATTATTGATTGTTCATTCCTTTTATCTGACCATACATGAAGTCTTTGAAACAGAAAAATTTAGATCTATGGTGTTTACTACATAAACTGTATGAGACTAACATACACAAATGTGGGGAATTTAAGGGGATTAGAATTTGATGCTTATTTTGTTTCTCAGAATTTCAAATCATTTCCCTATCCTTGTAAGATTGCAATTTGCATCTACTTAAATAAAACAATTTTTCATAACCTCATATAAATAACAAATTGATGGTAGAAGCATTGTATGATCCAGAAAGAGTTAGGCATCAAGCCTCTGCACAAATACAGAATCTGTCCTATATGATTATACTCTAATGGCCACATATGGATATTCTTATGACTATGTATGAGGTTCTGCTATAATACTAGAAGGCATTGTCTTATTTATTTTTAATTACCTCATGCAATATTATTTCAGCTTTTTGCTCTGATGACTTCTACTTAAAAGTGTGTGTGTGTGTATGTGTTTGGCAGAATACCCTTGGAAATTATAGCAACAATGACATATATAGATAGCAGTGCTCAGAGTGATAAAGAGTTTAAAGCAATAATTAGCAATGAGGTAATGACATTAAAAAAATAAAATCAGAGGACCATGGCAGCATGAATTTGCCAGAGTATGCTGTGCCCAAATGTTCTTCCAATAATCACTGTAAAACAATAGCTTTGGAACTTCGCTTCTAAGATTCAAATCATTTACAATTATGCAAAACTAACTCCCTGGAAAAAGACATTTACAAACCAGAAAGATTGTTTGTATAAGCATCATGCTAAAAGTGAGGTCCATAGAAAGAGTTTAAGAGGCCACTGTACCTTCTATTATCCATAGCTATTATTTGCCAACCTCCATAAATTCTATTTCAGCCTTGAAATATAAATACCTGGGAATCTGTTGTGGCTCCAGCATTCTCCATAGAAGGGACTTAAAAGCTACAAATAGTTAATAAAGGGGATTGCATATGGTGAAGAAAGACATGACTTGAAAATATGCTAATTTTTCTAGATTTGATCATATAAATCAACAATAGGAAATGCAAACATAATTTTCAAACCAAATGCAGTGTTAAATAAGAATAGGAAATACAAATATAATTTTCAAATTTCAAAATTTGTACCTAATTGAGTAGTTGATGAAACCAATAAGGAAACAATTAGTTGACCTATTGTATATACTTAACTGTGACATTGAGATTTTCTAAAATCAGAATAAAATGGCTTTTATTTCTTAATCATTAGCAAGTTATTATAGTAACTACTTTCTTCTACATCTAATTCAGCTATAAAATACACTGTAAAGATCAATTTGGCAATTTTTAAGTTGATTATCATTGTCTTTATTTTACTTTTATTTTAGTTAGTATAATTTGTATCTTTCCTTTGGATGCAAATATATCTTGATGATCAAAAAAGAGTCATTTCAAATCTGAGTATCCCTATAAGATAGAATGCTGGCCATTCTGTAAAGAGAGACAATTAAGATGAAAATCAAACACTATCTTCAGAATGATGAACTAATGTACCCAATCTATATACACAACATACTCGTCACACATGTGGAGTCCTTTTAAGGAACATAAGATACAAATGCATTTGAAATCACTACTTCATCCATGAAAGCTTATTATCAGTATGTGTCAGAGGTCACTGAGAACTAGTGTAACCATTTCTGTGGTCAGGTACTCAAATTTCATCCCCCTTGGACAGTGAGGAAGTTCAGTTAGGTCCATTTGTAAAATCAGAATGAAAGACCCAGAATGATAATAATTTTATATTTACAATGTTTTAATATTCTGCTTATTACTTTGTTAGCCATCTGTTGTTTTGAAATTGGCATTCAAAGTCTAGAAATTAAACAGTGATATGTTTACTTTTAAGGGAAGCAAGATAAAGTAAATATGGGAAGAATGTCCTATATATATATATATAGAACCTTAACTTTAGTATAGAAGTAATAGTCATGGAAAATTTATAAAGAACTCCCTTCTCTTCTACTGATTGTAAGTATAATTTAGGTATTCCACTTTTACATGGTGGGGAGAGAGACTACATATTCTCCTATTAAACAATTTCAAGTCAACTGTTATGCCTGAAAGACAATCTATAAGAGTTGGCATTTTTCTTGTCTACTTCTGAAAAGCTTGCTTCTTTTAGATGTCTTGACACTTGAAGTGATTTAAAATGTACATTTATTGAACTTTGCCTGCTGTATACTGCCTGATATGCAAAATAGTACATATCATTTTATCTCAATGAAACATAGGAAAGTCAGAATTATCCTCCATTTGCAGGAGAAAATTTAGAAAAATAGAACTGAACTATAACCAAGATTATAACCGTGGCAGAATTTGGATATTTATATGTGGTCATTGACTCCTGTACCCATAATGAACATTAAGTTTGTGTCAAAGACAAATGTTATGTGAAAATTACATCCAAGAAATACAAGAATAAGACATGCTTTATTAACAAAGGGAGTAAGGGAAGATGGCATTAGAGGGACTTCCTGGCTTTGATCCCAAGAGAGTAATCTAAGGCAGTTCAGATAGGCAGGAAGATACCTTGACTTGAGATGAAAGTGAACCATCGCCTGAATGGCAGAGACCAAACTCACTATATGGGACAGTGGATTTCCTCAGGAAATTCAACAATAAGATTGGTGGGGGAGTCGGAAACCATCGATCATCTGTGATCCCAGGGAGCAGAGAATTGCTTACAGTGTTAAATGGGAGGAGACAAATATGAAGGGCTGGGGTTAGTCAGGTAGACTACCACCTTATATTGCCATTTGAAGGGGACGCAGTGCATGATTGTCCCCATCTCCCCTTCTCTTAGACTCCAGATCCAGATACTGTATCTCCAGATACAGCAAAGGTGTGCTGGCAAGCAAATGGAAGCACGCAAATAATGTGGGGTGGAAATGTGGAGATGTGGCTCTGAAACTAAGGAGGGAAAGCAGTAAGTTTTACAACAGGCACAGACAGTTCCCATATATCACAATCACAGACCTTTTCCTACTGTCAGAAGAGTTAACTCAAGACTAGTTCTCCCTGGCATATAGCACAACTACTGGAAAATAAGCAGCTCTGAATCCATAAAACACTTGAAAACCTGCCTAATGAAGCAAAGATGGAAGCTGTGGAAAATATGCAACAAATGGCACATTTGAATACTTTGGGGGATACTGAACCACAGAGATATCAACATCCAGTAACCAACCACAAAGACATGAAAAATTTTTTTTTTAAAGATTTATTTATGCATACAGAGCTGGGGTACAGGCTAGAGATGCAGAGGGTGAGAGGATTCACCAGAGACAAAGTGAGGAGCCAAACAGGCTGATCGCCGATGTACACTGCTGAGGGGAGCAGTGGGCGGGTCAGGAGAGGTCTGCCACACCATGTGGATCTCCTCTGGGGCAGGCGGGGATCGAACTCATGAGGAAGTGGCTTAATCTTCTTAGTGCAGTGCTTTAACCTGCTGTGCCACCAGGGAGGGCCCATGAAAAATCTTCCTTCCTTTCAGATACAGACTTCAAAAATTCCGTAATAGGGCTCTCCCTGGTGATGCAGCAGGTTAAAGCACAGCACTAGGAAGCTAAAGCCACTTCAGCACAAGTTCAATCCCTGACCCCAGGGTAACCCACATGGCGCAGCAGACCTCTCCTGACCCACCTGCTGCTCCCCTCAGCAGTGTACTTCGTTGATCTGCCTGTTCTGCTCCCCACTCTGTCTCTGGTAAATCCTCTCACCACCCCTGAGCCTCTAGCCTGTACCCCAGTTCTGTATGCATAAATAAATAAATCTTTTTTTAAAAAATCCATAATAAAGAGCTTACAAAAAACAGTGAAGTGGATCAATGATAAAATTTTTTTTCATAAAAAAAAAAAAAGAAGAATATGGCCCTCCCTGGCGGTGCAACAGGTTAAAGCACAACATTAAGAAGCTAAAGCTACTTCCCCATGAGTTCGATTCCCGCCTGCCCTGGAGGAGCTCCACATGGCAAGCAGACTTCTTCTGACCCGCCCGCTGCTCCCCTCAGCAGTGTACTTCGTCCATCTGCTTGTTCTGCTCCCTGCTCTGTCTCTGGTGAATCCTCTCGCACCTGCACCTCTGGCCTGTACTCCAGTTCTATTTATTTAAATAAATAAATCTTTAAAAAAAAATCCTGAGAAATAAATTAATAAACAGAAGAATGAAATAGAAGTTTAAAATAATGGAAACGCAGAAAGTAAAAGCAACAGCTGAAATGAAAAAAATCTGGAAAAAGTTATAGAGTAGAATAGATCAAATGGACAATTGAATTAGTGACCCTGAATGTGATAGTGCACAAAAAATTCAGGCGGAATAAGAGAGACATGAATGAAAAATGAGGATACATTTCAAGAATTATCTAATTCTTGAGGAATGGCAATATGAGAATTATGAGTGATTGTACTAAATGATGTAAAAATAAACTGTTATAAAAAAAAAAAAGAATTATGAGTGAGTATCCCAAAGGAGGAAAAAGAAAAGAAGGGAACAGCAAACTTATTTTAAAATAATATAGAGGACAACTTGTCAACATTGGAGAAGAACCTAAATACATAATTTCACTAGGCTAAAAGAACATATTTACCTAAATGTAGTAAAGACTTAAAACAAAACACATAGCAGTAAAACTTCTAGGAGTTCAAGTCAAAGAAAGAGTAATGAAGCTGGTGAAAAGGTAGCAGTGTTTGACCTGTGAAGGTTGCTCAATAGACTTACATTAGACTTCTCTGAGGAAATATATATATAGGCAAGGGGAGAAAGGAATGGCATGATTTACATACTTACAGGTAAAAACTGCCAGTAAAAACATTCTACCTGGCATATCCTTTAGATATGAGGAAGAAATAAAAGTCATCTTAGACAAACAAGTTCAAGGAGTCTGTAAACACCAGAGCCCCCAACTTGAAGAAACAGTGACAGAAACTAATAGGACTTGAAAATTCTTAGAAATATGCAAAAATAAATCAGAAAGAAAGAACAAACCTGAATAGACCAATTACAGATAATAAAATTGAAATAGTTATCAAAATTGTCCCCAAAAGAAAAAATCCAGTACCTGATGGTTTCACTAGATGAGCTAATATATACGCTATCAAACTCTCCCCCTCCAAAAAAAAAAAAAGGAGAGAGAAAGCATTGTTAATGTTCTTTAATTATAGGGTCTGTGTCGCACCAATGAAATATTAACATTCACTAGTATTATCAGTCTTAGTGATGAATATTATCAGAATTCCAAGAATAACTGCATGGATCATGAAAGAAAACATTGTCACACCAGAGTCTGCAGATTTGTAGATTTGTACAAATATCACTTAAAAGGCAAAGAAAAAAAGTAAAAAGAAAGAAAAAATAAATTAGCACATGTCCACTAGAGACATTTCTATCATTAACTGTATGTTCTTAGAATTCCTAGTTATTTGTTTTACTGACTATAATGCACAGTGACTTTAACAACAACAACAAAAAAAAGTTACTTTGTAAAATGTAACATGCATAATTGGAAGAGAAGGAAAGAATTCTAAAATCAAGAAGTTCAATTATCCCACTATCTGCTTCTATTGTCGTGTTTCATATAATTATATGAATATACATATTCTCCATGCACTTCAGGAAACTACAAAATCTCTAACATTTGTACTTTTTAAACACTATGAATTTATATTCCTGGCACCTCAGCCCATGGGAAATCCTTGGAGCTAAAATTCTGAAATTACTGGTAAATATTGATAAAACAAAAACAGTTGCTTTATTTCTTTTGAAAGCACTTGTCCATGTTTCCAAACATAGGAATCAACTGACAGAAGTTGTTGTGACCTTGTGGTATATATTAATGGATTGTGGTAATTTACTGACAGAGTGCTATTTTCCACGTCTGAATACCTGGCACTTATATCTTCTATTGAATGGTTAAGACTCATCACACCTTCTAGACTTCTGAAATCTCTGCATCAAAGCCACAGGATGCCCCTTAACAAGTCCTAATAACATTTGTCATTAATAGCTATGAGAAACCTCCTGTAGAAATTTTGTTATGATCATTCCCCAAGGGAATTGTCTATGATTATAATCAGAAAGTCTGACATTTTATGGAGCTAGACATTTGCCCCAGATTTTGAAGAATATTTTACTGATTAAAATTTAATAGATCACCTCATCTGGTGCTTACAGATATTCTCTAAGGAAAAGTAGAGATTATTATCTCCATTACAAAAGATGAGATAACAGATATTAGTATGAAGTGACTTGTCTATAGTCACTGCTGATACGGTCTCCAGGCAGTGTAAAGTCTGAGCATGCTAAGAGGATGGGATGCTGGGAGCTTGGGAAACTGATCTTCAATCAGCTTTCAGGACATGCTGGAGCAACCTGATAGGCAGGACAGACCTAAGCAGAATTTCCATGACTGAAGAAAGGAGCCTAAGGGGAGAGAAAAATAAAACTTTTGAAGATGCCAGCAATGTTTTTTTTGTTTTTTTGTTTCTAAATTTAGTGAAATTGTGCGTCAGCTTTAGCAACAGGTAGGACACTGTAGATAAATGCAGTACAGAGACTTGCCTAATGTGTGGAAAAGGATCAATTCTGAGCCTACCCATGGTCCCCTTCCAAAGCAATATAATGTTATACAGATTTAAAAAACACAGAGGTAGAAGAAGTCAAAGTGGAACCATACACCATCTTGTTCTGCCCTTATTTTGTATGAGGAAAATTAAGTATAAGAGCCTAAGTAGATAGCAATATTGATTAAGTAAGTATGACAGAGCTCAGATTGACTCTTTTTCCAGTTCTCACCCTGCTCTAATTTCCTTTCAAGAAGGTAAAGACTTAATGAAATTAATCCCATATCCTGGCCTTACATTTTTAACCTTAGAAATACTCCAGGGGAAAAGGTCTTTCCTTTTTCTCTCTCCAGGCTGTCTGCTTTGACCCCACCACCAATACCTTTTTTGCATTGATATGCAAAATAGTCATTATTTATATAGAAGTAAGATGATAGCAAACTCCATTCTCTGTTTTATTTGTGGCTTAGATCAAAAGAATAAAGTTCTTACAAATCTTCTTCACAAGAGGTAGAACTTGTCAAAAAAAAAAATCTACTCCCTGGTTAATTAAGGTACAGTGTCTGGGAATATATGCATCTGACACAAATCAGTGGGTTTGGCAACCATATGGAACTTCAGGGGTTTTCCCAGATAGAAAAAGAAGAATGGCAGGTATTAAAAAAAAAAAAAATCCCCCTCATTTATTTAATACTTTTCATGAGAAGATCTAAAGAAAAACTGAGATGCTACAGAAATTGCTGGTGGCAATTATTTAATGGGTGCTTTGGTAACATGGAGACACAAAACAGAAAATATATATTTTAAAATGCTCTATGATCTTCCTGAGGGAAGAAATTTGGCAATTTAGCTTAATTGATGCTCTGAGAGCATAGCTGGAATGCAAAATGTGAGCCAAGACCCCCCAACAACAAATCAACTCAGAAATGCATCTCATAAAAAAACTTTGAAATCACAACTAAAAAATCAAATCTATATAGATGAGTTATGCTACACAATTAGAAATTAGGCGAAATTGGGTGTAAAGAAATAATCTTGACTCTGGACTTGGTGCTTAGAGCTGGTATATGCTTAATAAACATTTAGGTGTTAATTACATTAAATAAATTTGCTATGAGAATATATGTAGATAAATAGATAAATATATCATTTCTTATCTGTTAAGTGCCAGGTACTGTGCTAATTTTTAAAATTCATTGTTCCACTACAATTTCATGAGATAGGTAATGATTATTAAATTAATTTTATAGCCAAAGAAGTAGAAGTCACAAGAAATAAATTACCAAAGTTTGCCAATTTAATTTTAAAACTGAAACCCAGTCCTCCTAACTCTGAAGCTCAAAGACTTGACCACTAACTTATACTAACTTCCTTTATGTTCAATACTTAGGTAAACATTTTCAATCAGTGCTTTTTACTAAAGAGAAAGAATTCCTGTGATTCCTATTTTAATAGCATATGCAAGTAATTGTTCTTTATTTTTATAGAAAATCTTTCAAATTTAGTAGGAAAAGGGCTAAATGATAATAATAATAATAATCTAACTGAGAGAAAACTGTGTACAGACAAAGCAGGCTGTGGTTTCTCAAATATATAAAACTATGCATGTAATTCATTATGTCTGACTATCCCATTATTAGACATATTAAAAAGATGAACAGTTCAAGTTATGTGTCTGCTTCAGGGTATATTGTCTCTTGTTCAGTCTAAAGTTAGCATGCCTATAGTGCACCAAATGATTCATAATGTAGACCTTTAGAAAAGCTGAATGTAACTAAAACATGAAATAGGTTTGTCATATTAGTTAATCAGCGTTGGTAATGCCCTTTATTCAGCAGACAGAGAATGAGTCTGCTGGCGTTGTCATGGTGTCTTCACCTCTGATGGACTTCTATCAGACAGTTTTATCTTCAGTTTTTGCAGGGATCACTTCCCTCTTGGAATAATGTGCTCTACCGTTATGTAAATCATAGCAAGATACTCTCTACTGGTTTTCTACTGTTTCTATTACTGTTGTTCAGATTTAAACACAATTGTTCATTTAGTAAATCATCACATGCTGAAAAAAGTTAAATATGAAACAAAAAATAATGTTCTGGTTCATGCACAAACATCAGTACTGTAAAAAAAAAATCTAAAAAGTCTTTTATATTGAGAAACATCTAAGAAATTCTGTTAAATTAACTCACTAAAAAAAAATCTACAGATTTACCAATTCCCAAGTATGTACAAAGTACTAAGCTGAACTCTAAAAGTGTTTTCTAATCCCTTGACCCCTCTGTTTTATTTTTTTCACCCCTGAGATATCAGAATTACATTCAATATTGAAACATTTAAATATATCTTAAAAATCTAAGGAAATAATTTAAAAACACCTATTCTATATCTCAAAATTGATATTATTTTTCACTTTATTGATATTCTGAGACCTTTGTAACAATTATATTTATGAGTGAGCGTGGTTGTACCTAAATTTGGATGATGGTTTCCTTTATTGTTAATTAAATCATGTTGTTCTCACCCATTGATTTAGCAAGGTCATTTTTTTAAAGATTTTTTTATTTATGCCTACAAGAACTGGGGTACAGTCCAGAGGTATGGGGAATGAGAGGATTCACCAGAGACAGAGCAGGGAGGAGAACAGGTAGATTGAAATACACTGCCAAGGGGAAGCATTTGGTAGGACAAGAGAGGTCTACTGTGCCATATGGGTCACCTCCTTGGCCAGGGATTGAACTCGGGCTACAGTGGCTGTGAATAGCTTCATAGTGCTGTGCTTTAACCTGTTGTGCCACCAGGGAAAGCCCTAGCAAGAACATTTCTGAATGATTTTTAGTTTTTTATTGCTGCATTTAAAATTATTCCAGAATTTAACAGCTTAAGGGAATCCACATTTATTATTACTACATTTATAAAGCATTATTTCATGTTCATTAATGATTCAGATACCAGGTATGAACAACCACTTTCTCCAGATTTAGAAGACACACAAGACTGACTCAATGTTTCAGCTAAGGTCTCAGTCATATTGAGGTTTCATTGGGTAGAACTGCATTCCAAGCTCTCTCCATGGTTGTTGGCAGGATTCCGTTCCTAGTGAATTGCTTTATGGCTTAAGTTCCTGCTGTTAGTTGACAGAAAGCCACCTTCAATTCCTGACCACACAGTTAATCTTAGTGTAGCATGAAGTATGGCAGCTTGTGTTGTCCAAGCCAGAATGTATGTGAGCAAGATGCAAGTCACACTTTTTCAAAGCTTGCTTTTAGTTGTTAAATGCCATCACTTTTCTTAATTCTATTCATTGGATTTAATTCCCACCCATACAGTCAAAGGGCTTATCAAGGGCATGAATACCGATTGGGTATCAGTAAGGACCATTTTAATGGATTACATAACAAACTTCCTTTTATGTATTTTTTTGGCATATGGATATATTTCCTTTTGCTGTAGTCTGATGAGAATTATTTACTGAAGATCAGCACAAATTTTAATGCTTTCAAACCATTCTTCCAAATCTCAAAAAGAATTATTTTGGTAATGTACAATCAAATTAGCTCTATATGGAAAAGAATATTCTACTTTCTAAATTAACAGAGATATTATAATTTTAATAATTTCAATATTTTGGTGTTTAAAAACATGTTTTAATTTTCATTTTTGAATACATGAACCAATTTTTTTTATATTTATGAGTCATTTGTTTTTCTAACATTATGAATTGTTTCATATTCTTTGCATATTTTCAGCTGGGCTGCTGCTTATTGATTAATAATGTATATTTCACATACTGCACATGTCTACTGATCTTATGTAAGTTAATAGTGATTCCAAGTGTCTCATTTGCCTTTTAAAATGAAGTCTTCCTTTACATGTTATCCTAAATACATATTGCCCCCATTGTAGTAGAAGTAAGAGCATTAACACACTAGCATTCCAATGACAGTCTTTCTTGAACAAAACAGAACAAAAATATTTAGAACTGGAAAGACTCAACGATTTTCAAGGGCTCATAAAAACAAAAGACTCAGACTAATATTTTTGGAAGAATATGTGGAGAGAAATTTGCACCTAAAAGCAGGGTGCCAGAAGAGAAGGTTTTTATGGAAAGAGAGAATAGTGATTTGTGTCATGTAACACAAAGTTTTGGATAGAGGAGGAAAAAAAGCAGCAGTATTACCCTCATTATTGTCACCTAAATAAGACATAATAGCTATCTGTATTATGTGGTAAAGATTTTATTGTGAGATCTCTGCTTTTCTTTGAAATTCAGAATAGCCATATATGTTCAAAGGCTATAGTGTAAAGGAAATTTTTTTTTCCTTTTTTTATGCAATTCTCAACCTTTTCTGAGAAAGTTCCTTTATATCTAGACATATCTGTTTGTATATACCTATCTATTTATCTATGCATATAAATGTTTTACTTGAGAAAGCATTAGTTTACATCACTGTTTGTATTTTAGAAATACAGGATCTCGCCACTCAGATGTTGTTACCATAGACACACATCACAAAAGCACACTATAATGCATTGGGCTTGTTCCCCACTTTGTTTGTACCCCTGATCTTTATCCTCTGGTAGTTTCAGTTCTATACTCAGACTTCTAGAGTTAGTTCTCGTTTGACTTTTTCAGGCTCTTTGTGTGGTTCCTCTGTAGTCCCACAGTAAATGACACCAAGTGTATTTGATTTTCTCCTTCTGACTTTCATCACGTAGCATGTGCCACTCCAGCTCCATCCATGTGCTATTACTCTGCCCCAGTGCTCATGCAAGGAACTTGTTGGTGCCACTGCCTATATGGGTAGCAGGACTCCGCTGTACGAAAGGAGATTTTAAATGAGAATGACTGTCAATCATTTTTTATGAATATTGACTCAATTATACTAGGTAATATTGAAGGATACTATTTATTCTTCAATTAAAGTTCTGATTAGCCAATTTGAATTATGAATTGAATTTCACTAATAGTATGTATTAGTAATTAACCAAATTGATAACTACTTTCCATTTAAATTCTGTAAACACATTAATAAAAACTTGTCATTCTTATTAATCTCACTCTTCTGCTCTTTTACATAAGTTAGTCAAGGCACAACTTAAATATTTTCATTTTTCTAGATCAGAAAAGTCTCTGAATTAAGGAATTCATTTATTTGTTCATATTATGTTTACCATTTTTAGTTATTACTGTATAAATTTGCTTTCTTAGAATTAAACATATTTTCAAAAACTTTTAAAGCTTTTCCAGTACACTTTAGGACCTACTAGGTCCTAAAGAATTGCGAACTAAGCTGAAGCCAATGTGACATAGTCAAGGTTGGGAAACCTAGCACATGTTTTCATCTTTATTCTCTATAATGCAAGATAGTATTACTACTGGCCTAGTCAGTATAGGTCACTAAGGTCCCTGTAATAACCACCACCCCCATAATATATCATGATTTATTATGGCACAAAATAACAATGGTGTTAAAGCTGAGAAATCTTCATGTGAACAAAGAAATATACATTCATAATACAAAATAAAAAATAACCTTGTACTAATATGTAGAAATGTATATATTATAATAAGAAAAAAAAGTATAGAACAACATATATAAAAATGGTAATTTTAGAATTTTAGGTAGGATGTGAGGTATGAATCTGTCGTTATATAGCTACACAGAAAGACACAAGATACACAAAGACATGTTTGCTTTTATTTACAAGAAGTAATCATCAAATGAAAATTATAACTATGCATGGATTGGTGTTAGAATAACAGGGAAGAACGGCAGGGTTGGAAGCAAAACTCCTTTCACTTACTGAGGAGTTTTGACATTTGAAACAGGCAAACACAATACTTTTTCAAAATTATTTAAATTTGATAAAGGAAATCATAGCCAAATGCAGAAAAGATAGCTAAAGTAAAGGTCAAAATAATTATAAAATAAAATAAGAAAACACTCAGGTAATTTAAAATGTGAAAAAGATAATATACAAAGTACAAGAAACATATAGGGTCATTCCATCTTTTAAATGTGCTCTCTAGAAATGTTTTAAAAAGTGGAATAGGAGGATGTTTAACAATATGTTCTTGAATATTTCCCTGAAAAAAAAATATTAAACCTCTATCTAGAACTTTTTGATCAGTTGTTACAATGAATAGCAAAAGTTCGTACAAATTCTATCACTGTAAAATTTTTAATACCTGTGAAAAAATAACATTAGAGACTTATGCAGGAAATCATAAAAAAAAAGTATTAACTGTTTAAGAAAACAGCGAGCTTTTAAGAACAGTACTAGCTGCAAAAGTAACTGACACTGTTCAAATCTGTTTCAGTCTCCATATCTAGACCCAGTCAAATCTCCAATCAAATAATAAGATAATGCTTTTCAATATGTCTCCAATATATATGATACATATGTGATTCCTGGGTGTCTCATAAAGGGAATGTATCAAGTGATAATATAAAGAGATGGCATTGCAGTACGTGTGTGCATACCAAAACAGATTCACATCTCTTTTCTGACCACAGAAATAAACTTTCCAGCCCCTCTTGCAATTTGTGATGGACTGTGACTGAGTTTGGGTCAGTAGATGTAGGTAGGAGTGTGATATTTTCACGTATGGCACTCAGTTGCTTCCATACATTTTCCCACACTCTCATTGTCACTCTCATTGTCAGACAGAGTGATGCTTTGAAGGAACCTAAATGTGTTCAGAGTTGCACAATAGAGGAAACAGTTTCAGCATGACCTTGGACCTGAGTCCTTATACCAGCCCACGTCAAATGAACTGTGAGTGGAAAAAACCTCTTAGGTAGTTTTCTCTAGCAGTTAGTATGTCCTCTTTGATACATATGTGATTCAGATAACAAGAGCCTCTATTAAGGAATAGGTAAATGGATGTCTAAAAAAGAAAGTAGTCAAGTTGGCCTCAAAAGTAAACAACTCTCCGCAAAAATCTAGTAGGGGCTTCTCTTAGGGGAAATGGCTCAAGGATAGGTTTGTGTGAGAATTTGTATCTAAGGTTCTTAGAAATAATGTGAAAATATTTTAAATTATTTTCATTTAAAGAAAAAATATCAACTATAGAAAAAACCTACAGAAGAGAAACCATAGTCATCACCTATTACTTGAATCAGTAATAATTCACATGGGTAGTCAAAAAACCTTTGATTAAAAAGGTAGCTCAAAAATGATTTGATGCTAGATATATTAAAAACAAATATATTACTTGGAAATGTATTTGCACATTTCAAATGTTAAAATGATTCTAGGAAGCAGGTTACTGTGGTGGGGAGGGAAGAGACGGAACTGTTATATCTATTTGTGCATTATTAACACTTAAATTGTATATATTTATGTGCATATATATATAAATATATATATATATACATATATATATACATATATATACACATTTTATATGTGTGAAAGAACTCACCAGAGACAGAGTGGGGAGCAAACAGGTGATTGATAAAAGTACACTGCTGAGGGAGGCAGTGGGTGAGATAGGAGAAGTCTGCCTTGCATTTGGGTCACCTCCCTAGCCAGGGATCGAACTCATGCTACAGTAGCTGTGTATAGCTTCATCTGCTTTATTGAACCTGTTGTGCCACCAGGGAGGGAGGGTCTGAGGTTAACAAGTTAAAAAGTGGCAACATGGGCTTAAATGAGATTTCTTTTTAAAATATTTATATATCTTTGTCAAAACACCCCTATTAACAGAATTAAAAACACAGTAAGTATTGCTACTTTTAAATTACATTTGGACATTCTATTTTCTTCAATATGTTAACTCTTTCAGAAGTACCGTAGAATAGGCTCTCTGACAAGTGCAAGTATCTAACTCTGAGAACCATACAGTGTTTGTTTTCATCTTTTCATTGATGTTTATGGTCTATAGATTAATTTCTAGCAAAGTTAGATCTCTAAAATCAGTGCCATGATAAAGACAGTTTTCCTACTAACCATTAAAAAAGAAAAGCTGTCAACATCAATTTCACTTTTAAAGTAAGTTTAGCCTGTGTCTGTATACAGATGTTGGGACTCCACATTCACACAAATACCTTTTCTTAGTTATGGCTTTTATTTCCCATAAGAGAGCAAACTGTTAACAGTTTGCTTGTAAGGTTAAAAAAAATGAACATAGGAATATATAATGGCGTGTGGGCTAAATTTGACAACATAAGCACTACATAAAAAACAGTTACAAAATTTAATAGAAGTTCCACATATTGCGTAAGGAATTAAAGCCATGTTCCAGCTTCGTTTCCATTACAGCATCCTTGTTGCAAGTAACACAGGTATCAGAGACTGCAAGTGTCTTAATGGTGCAGTAAACCCACTGGGGACATTCCTGTGTTAATAGGGCATGCCTGCCACTCACTGGGCATGAGCACGAAAAAAAATCAAAACGCTTTTAATAGTCACAGACTTAAAAAAATTAAAGCTTATGTTTTATGTCCTTACCCTGAGGTTGAACTCAGATTGGTATGCTAATTGGAAATTATTGTATCATTAGAAACCCCAAATTACAAAATCAAGATGAGATCAGAATCGGTCACCAGGGTACAGGCAAATTCTTATCGATTATCCATTATATATTCTGCTCTGTGCTTAGCACTCTGCATAAGTTATGACTGGTGATTAATTTTCAGTAAATATCAACAAACCTCAAAATGTTGAAACAACAAGGTCAGTGACTCTTAGCTCTGTAACCAGAGGAATGTAACCTAAAGACTAGAATTGAAAATCTTACAAAGTGGCTAGAGTGCTTCATATGTAACTGAGATAGCCCTGGTGGAGGAGCAGTTCTACCTTTGGAATTTTTTTTTAATAACAGTTTATTTTTACATCATTTTGTACATTTTTTTCTCTACCTTTGGAAAATTTAAAAGAGAAAATATAGTTGTAAGTGTATGTGCAGGGCTGCTGATAATATAGGTGAAGTTTCACCAATTAATCATTTTTCTTCCCACTTAGGAATTTCCAGCTTGTGTAGGTTGTTTCTCCTAATATAAATATAGTGTAAGACTCTGCCTACTTCTATAATAGACATTTGAAAGAGAATTGTTCACAAAGACAATTCCATAGTCCACTCTAATATCCCACCCAGGACAGAAGCACCATTGTCTAAAGGTGTTTGGTTCCTGCTGCTCAGCTAACATTGCAGCAAAGGAAGTGAAGTGCACTCACACATCTAGTTGGAGAATCTTTGCCCTGGAATCGGGACTGCATAAAGACCCTGTCTGAGTAGAGCCTGGTAGTTCAGAAAACTGGGTTCTTTTGTGTTTCTTAGATCTTCAAATAAGGCCTAAAACAGTGATCCTTCTGTAGGTCAAAACAGCCACCACATTCTGGGAAGTACAATTAGTTCCCAAACCTTCAAAGGACCTTTGTTCTTCACACTGTAGTTTCTCTCAAAAAAAAAAAAAAGTGTTATTCTTTTTTTGCATGTATATGTGCAGAAGAACTGGAATATAGGCCAAAGCTGCACAGGGTCAGGATTGAGAGGATTCACCAGAGATTGAATGGGGAGCAAAGAGGTAGATCTACTGAAATACACTGCTGAGGGGAGCAGCAAGAAGACAGTAGAGGTCTGCTGTGGCATATGTGGGTCAACCCCTGGCCACGTATTGAACTCGGGCATTAGAGGTGATAGTGCTGAGACTTAAACCTAGACCATCAAGGAGGCCCATGTGTTACTCTTCCACAGTTCACTTTTCTTCACTGCTTAAAAAAAAAAAAACCTCTAACCTCTTTCCTCAGATAGTATTACTCTTTTTAATTTTCCAAATTAAGCACTAAAGCCCACTAATACAAGCACAAGGAAGAGATTATCTTAAAATAGTCTTAAGAGATAAGTTGGAATATTTATGTATCTTTTTTCAGTCACATCATAGAACACAAAATAATGCTGAACAGTTGTTTCCCATTAAACATTTGGGTATTACGGGTAATAACCTGTCACATTAATAGCAGTGGCATCAATTCTAGTTTTTTTCCTTTGATATGTGATCTCTAATCCTAGTAATAAAAGTGAAGCCACACAGTGGATTTTAATTTATACAGTCTAGAAATTAGGAAATCAAAGCCCAATGGAATTAATAAACTCAAGTCTCATGATAAGAAAGGCAACTAGCTTCTGTATTTTATATATTTTCACTAAGCCCTCTCAGATTAGTGTACAAGAAAGAATAGGAAGGAAGTCAAGTCATATAAATTTTAAAATGCAAAAAAAAAATGAATAGAAATAGAGGTGGTCTAAAACTAAGAGAAGAAAATGATCTTTTTGGAAAGATGGTAGCAAAGTCTTATATGTCTCATATCAAAATGGAAGAAGTATGGGATTATGCAAAAAGCCTACAACAAACAAGTGAAAACTGCAGAAGTCAATTCAATTCTAGCCTAATCTAAGCCAAAGAGATTTCTAAAAGCTTTATAAATGGACCAGCAGTTCATGGAGACCTACATATGAAAATATTATTTCATTATATTGTGGTGATTTACTAAGATAACTACTTTTCATTGTGCTGCCTTAAGTAAATTTTTTTATTTCTTCTGAAGTCCAAAGTTAGAGTAGTAGATATCACAGCTTGAATATGATACAACCATAAAACGATTAACCCACCTAACTCATAAGTGGTTTAATGCTATGGGAATTATGGTCAAGATACCTTTAGTATCTTAAGTACCTTTAGCTCTTAAGTTGGAATCACTCACCTTGCATAAACCTAAAATCATCGAGCTACCCCCAAAACACAAGCAGATCTGTACTAGTTTAGTGCAGATCAACAAGTATGTTGTCCTCAAACAACTGATTTGAGGGACTCAATGGAATAATAAATATTTAAAATTTAAACTAAGAACTCAAGTCCATTTGTTACCTAATTGTTATGTCTTAAAATAACTATTATATTTAACATCATTTCATTTATTTAATTGGTCATTTTCTGAAGGACAAGAATAGTCTTTATCAAATAAGAGTTAATATGATGCCTGCTCAGATTATCTCCACAGTGACCTAAGAAGATTGTTTCTTGAATCAGTCATTAAAATGAAAATGTCCATCACTCTAAAGATACAAAACAACTGCTTACAGCTAAAAACTCTATATATTAAGAGTGATTTGATTAATAAATTGAATATTGGATTGTAATTCTCAATGCTATCCATTATTTAATTGGGAATGTCAGGTATAAAGCCAAAATAACACTTTAATGAGAAGTTCACAAATATTCTCAATTATCTCAGAAGGAGTAGGAGATGGACAATGATTGAACTATTATTTATTCACACAGCAAAGTCATCTGGATACCTTCTTATGCTTCTGAATTAATGTGAGAATGACACACAGAAAGATGTAGTAGTCACTGTCCTATTTTCTGCGCATTTAGCCACATTATTATTATTATTATTATTATTATTATTATTATTATTATTATGTTAATTAAGATTGTCTTTAAGCCACCAGTATACTGAAAGACATGTCTAATGGCAAGATACAATTTGTTGGTAGTTTAGAATCAAGGGGTTTTATTGTTCCACTGACCAGAAGAGTAATCAGTCACCATTACTAATTTTTGCATATGGGGAATTTGCTAAGTAAAAAAGAATGTGTTCGACTAAAAAAAAGGAAAAGCATGTCTTAACTATATGGTTCAATATATAAGTGCTGTCAACAATTATTTTTCATGAAGTTAAAGTGTATATATGAATGTACATGCACATGCACACTTGCACATATGTATGTTTAAAGAAGGATAAAAAGTTATGCTTTTGGAGTAAAATTATAGCGTCTTGGTAGAAATTATTAAACAGATTTTTTTTCACTTTTTCCCTGAGGAAAAAAATTCATGCAAATATAAGCCATTATTTATGTCTTTCTCTTGAGGGATTACCAACACATTTTATTTCAAGGAAAAAGGGTTATTTTATTTACAGTATTATTGCTTATTCTAATTCAGAGCTGGAAATAGGAGATGGGAAGAAGTATTACAATAACCAAAGCTAAAAATATATGTTAAAATTACAGCTATTAATGAAAGCATGTACCATCTGATAATTATTAAGCTGAAGTGTGAAACAGCCATATATATTAACTCAGATATAAAATTTGAGACAAACCCAGGAAATGTGTTGTTAATAAGCACCATATGAATATAGAACTTCACACACTGCACCTATACCTTTATTTTGGGATGTATTTAAGACTCCCAAGAGGAACTAACATTCTTTGCCTATTAGACATAACTCAGGTCTGTATTTGCATTTCATATTTGATATGGCATTATAATATATATACATGTATATATATATATATATATATATATATATCATTATGGCCTCAGATCAGCTGCATAGAAAAGCATTTCTGATTTCAGAACAACAGTAAAATTTTATCAAACTTTTGACTTATTTAAAATGATTTACACTTAGAATACTTCACTAGTAGTCTATCCCATAGAGATTGACACGATTTTTTAGTATCTACTTCTGAAGTAGGTCAACAATATTTCCTGATTTCATTAGCTGGAAGTTCCCTCCCATGAAAAGATTAGACACTTAACATGCTATATTTTAAGATGAAAGCAGTTTCCACTGCCATTGGTTGGAGCAGTGGGAGAGAAAAAAAAAAATTGTGCCCTGTTGTCTTGCAGAAGAGCTACACTGTTTTGATTGGCAGAAACATAGGCCACCCAAAAGATATACTAGTCCATTTGTGGGACCAGTGAAAATTACTTTATTTGGGAAAAAGATCTCTTCAGATGTTATTTAGTTAAAAGTTTTGCAATAATACTACCCCAAATTACTAAAGTGGACCTTAGATCCAAGGACAGTTGTCACTATAAAAGATCCACAGGGAAGGTTTGACACATGAGAGATGCAATGTGACCATGGCAGCAGGGAATGCAGTGAAAGCTGGCAGAATGGAAATATCATAGAACTTCTAGAAGACATGCCACCCTGCTGACCCTGTGAGTTCAGATTTCCTGCCATAAGAACTAGCAAATAATTTCTGTTCTTTCAAGTTAGTCATTTTATGATAAGATATTAAATGAGTCTAAGATAACTGATACAATCATCGAAACAATTTACAAATGAAATATTCAAGTGATTATTAATAAAATTATTAAGTATTTTAGGAATGCAGGGGAGAATATAATGAGTGGAAAACTACAATCAAGTTTTATACAATACTGTGAAGGAGAAAGTGAGTGACTATAAGATCAAAAAGGAGATGTTAAGGTGGGGTGTGTGTATGTGTGTGTAAGAGTTCTGTGCTTAGGAAGGACATCTGATAGTGGGACAAGCTGCAGTGTGGGGGGCAGATGGCTTAAAAGCTGATGTCACTTAATCTGAAACTAACTGAATGTGAAAAACATGTTGTACATGTAACATTATATCTGATGATGAATTTCTGCAGCACAGGTACTAATTCTGGAAGACTATGAATTCTTGAATTAATCCACTCATTAATTTTATCTTTGTATTACTTCTACAGTACCTTAGGACTATATATTAGTACTTGCGGGAGTTCAGAAGTTTCAGAAATTATATCAAAATTTACTTTCTATTCACCGGTAAATCTTTCTACAGACCAATAGATGACTGAAATTGTACTGCTCCATTCCTCATCATTTATAAGTGCATTACTTTTCAATAAGCATAAGGTTGTATCATACTCTAGCTACACAAGACTAGTAATCAGTGGTTGGAATTAGCATATACCATGAGCTTTAACCTTCTAAAATCAAGTAATAGACTAGAAAATTCTAGACTGCTGTAAATGTCCCAGTTAACTTTTCTAAGCCTTATTCTCTCACTTGTGAAGTAGGGTGATGGAGGATTGCTAACATTAAAACAAACACAAAAATTAATCAATGTTATTAGGACTCTTTTTCAATCCTAATGTAAACCATAAATACATGAATATATTTATAATGTGTTGGCAGATTGCTTCATTGTGAAATGAATAGTGTCCAAGGGCCCCAAATTAAAAATGAAACATGAAGCATTCATATATAGGCATTACCCTTTTCAGAGAGGGAACTCACATGAGGACAATAACAGCTACTGTGTCTTCCACTATCTGGGGAGTCAGAACAGCTTTTGTGGCTACCTCAGTTGCAGAAAGAGGAAATTGAGAGAAAATGTGAAAAGTTATGATTAAAGATAATTTGACATAAGGCTTTGGAGGGAACATTTGTCCTCATATCACAGGAATTGGTTGATTTAAAAATTGGACTTTTTAAAAATTAAATCCCTGTAGATTAATAAAATTCCATTTGTGTGTATACATGTGTATACACACATGTGTGTATAGGCAGACATTACACTAATTCATACATATTACTGTTCAGCACATGCCATGAAAAAGGACACTATTTATATCACAGTAGTCATATGCAAACATGTATGACAAAAATAAGACTCAATTTTGGCAAGGAAGAATGAAGGATAAAAGTTCTTTCTCATTTTCATTGAAAGAATAAGTTTTGTTTTAATATTCTGGATAGAGATATATGATTTTTAACTATGTGTTCATATCTTCTCATTCAGAAAAGTTGCATCAAGAGTTTTAAGGACATTTTCTCATGCTATATCAAAAAAGTAGCTTCTTTATAATAAAAATCTTCTAGATGAAAACTTTATGACATACAGAATTAATTTAAAAAAAATCAAAATTTATCATATATTTCCTGAGTGACCCCGATAAGCAGAAATCTGTACTTTAATTGGAATGTGACACGTGTTCTAAGTACAATGTGATGGTAATTTATTGTGGTAATGCATTAGAATGGTGTTTAGCAAATTAATCATTCCATAGGGGGGAAAAAATGTTGCACACAATTATCCAGGAGTATTGAGAAACAGAAATGGAGTATCTTTCAGACTTCTGGTAAGAAAACAGAATGGAAAGACAAACTTTAAAACCAGTCCTTGAAAGCTGATCATAGATCTTAGACAATCAGACCTGGAGAGAGGTGGGAAAGGAAAGGGATGAGTTCAGACAGAGGGGAGAGAATGATGGACTGTGGTGAGAGTGTGTGGGTGTGCTACTGTTAGGAGAGATACAGTGATCATTCAAGGGCAGACTTTGTATACTGTCAGAAAATTAGCAAGGATGTAAAACAATAGTGCTTATTTATTTTTTTAAAGATTATTTATTTATGCATACAGATATGGAGTACAAGCCAGAGGGGCAGGGGCTGTGAGAGGATTCACCAGAGACAGAGTGGGGAGCAGAACAGGCTGATCAAGGCAGCACACTGCTGAGAGAAGCAGTAGGCGAGACATGAGAGGTCTGCCACACCATGTGGGTCACTTCCAGGGCTGGGGATAGAACTCACACTGAGGAGGCTGTACTAGCAGCAGTGCTGCATCCTAACCCGTTGCACCACCAGGGAGGGCCCAGTACTTAATTTTTAAAAATTAAAAATAAATGTTAAATATCAAAAAATAATAAAAGCAGGATATATTTTAAAAAACAAAAATTTTCACATAATTATGAAACAGTTCAGAAATTCTGAACTGTGAACTTACATCTTACTAGGTAAATTGCCCAGCAAGCAGATTCTTACTTGATAAAATACTAATAATTTTAGTCATTGAAATTATGGTAAGGGAAGGAATACTTAAAAATTATTTCAGAACATATTTCTAAGCATTTCAAATATATATGACATTGCCCTGAGTATTAACCACCTTTAGAAATTTCTCTGTGCATTATCAGCAGAATAAAAACTCATCTCCTTTAAAGTAAATAAAATGCATAAATATATGCACCATTAACTTTATTTTTGAAATCCCGTGATCACTACTGATATTAGCTATTTACCAATGCATCAGTATGTCTGAATATTTCATGGGAATCCAGATTCTATGATCAAAATAAAAGGTTCAAGTATATTTGAATTAAAACCTCTAGGAATTGTAAAGTATGTCTGGAAATGTAAAACAGAATTCAAGACTGCGCTTGAAAGATGATAGTTGTTCTAGATTCAGGGAATACATGCCTTTGATGCCATTGAGATTTAGTGTTTCCATCAACCCCTCTCCTAACCCTGCACTGGGACAACCTATAATTAAGAACAGTGGGAGAGACCATGTTTAAAAAGAAGAGATAATAAAGCATTTTAATCAGGAGCTACAATAACTGGAGGCATAGAGCTCACAGATAATTCTGTGTCACCATCTGTGTTACTTTAGTGAAACTTAAAACAGCAACAATAACTGTAGAAATTAATAACAGCAAGTAGGTGCCAGAGGTCACATGAGGATGGGCAGAAAGGAAGCACAGCAGAGGGGTGTGAAGCATCAGATAGCTGCTTAGAGAAGTCGGAATACACTGGCTTAAGATACAAACACTTGTTAGGTAGGACTTTGAATGTAGAAGCAAAATATGAACTTTTCTAGAACATCCAAGATGGTAAGATCAAAGGATATTCATGTTTTCCATACTCCAGCTTTAAACCTCAAGTCTAATTGATGATTATTCCTTTTTCTGCACACAGTCGTTTCCATTGCTTGAGATTATATTGAAATCAAATCAATGAAAACCTGAACAAGGGGAATGTGAATTTATAAACTAAGCAAGAAATCCATAAATATGTTCATAAAATATGCATTGCCTTGGCTGTATACAAGGCACAATTCTAAGTGCATTTCGAATTCTGAGATAACCAGTAAAAACTAACATTCATCAAGCATACATTTTGTTCCAAGACCTGTCTTGTCCTTTCTTCCCTCTCTCTATTTTCAGGTAAGGTTGTGTAAGTAAAGACACAAAGAAGAAAAGCAGAATAAACATTGAATTCAGTGAGGTATATTTCTAGTTTATTGATCTGATACTACATAAAGTTATGTCTTTATCAACATACCACATATATACATATCTATATTATACCATTACTCGCTTTTATAAAATAAAGCATATCCTAATCTGTAAAAATGGAGATGTCTCTACAAAAACTGATTTCCTAAAACAATTATTTAGTATCCTATTATAAAATAAATACCACATTGGAGGTAACAAAATAATCTTTATCCACAACCATTACAGCAAACACTGGACATATATGAATTATGTATGCAAGCCATGTAGAAAGAATTAAAATAAGAAGGTAGATTTTGGTAGACTCAGTCATAAATATGGATTTTCAGTTTAGTGGTGTAGCACTAACTACCCAAATTTTACTTCTCTTTCATTTATATATATAGATATAATTAAGTTGCATATGTGTAGCATTAAAATTAATCACAATTACTGTGAATTTTTTAAGTTGTTCAGCTATGTTTCAGTTTTCTAATGCTGGATTAAAATTCACTACAAACTTATTTTAAACTTAATACCTGTTCATTACTCACACTTTATCAGGCATACTAGGGAGTTGTGTTGTATTCTCTTCTCAAGAAAAAAATCAGTCTCAGTAAAACAAGGCCCTTATCTAGAAGTTCTGGAAATAATCTGCTCTCAACTTTAAGTGTTTGACAGAACCTAATTCCTTGCAGTGGTACAACCAAGATCTCTGTTCCTTATAGGTTGTCAGGGGACACTCTCTTCCCATAAGCCTAACTCTGCTAATCTTTTAACAAGAAATTTTGAGCCATTCTCAGATCTCTTATCTTGCTGATACTTCCTTCTCTTCCAGTCAACAAAAGCTCTCTGTTTTTAAGAGCTCCTGTGATTTTAAATGACCCACAAGGATAATCCAGATCACCCCCCCCTCTAAGATTGTCTGTGTCATCCAACACAAAAAGTATGAGAATGGCATCATACTCTCAGGTTCTAGGGATTAGAGCCAGACACCTTCTAAGGGGAAGTAAAAAAATTCTGCCTACAACAGCTATAAAATTGCATTCGAAGAAGTACCAAATACAATGACAGAGCAATACTGATTTAATAGTCTCTATTAAAAAAAAAAAAGACTTCAATCATGTTGCTAGAATACAGAGGTCATCCATCTAGCTGTTGCTTTCTGCAGAGGTGAAGAATGAAGATGTAATTGGGATTGTCTAGCACTGGAATATCTTATGGCTGCCCCCTTGAGAGCAAGGCTGCAATCAATGACTCTTTCCCTTGTGTCTCCACCTTCAGATTCATAACCCTTCTAAATCACCACTATTTCTAATATGTTGCTTGAGTACATGGATTTAAACTTCCATACTTAATGGGCTTAAATAAGAGAAACCACACACAATATAGCAATGTTTTGTGTTTCTAGAGGACAATTTATGTTATAGTTGCAATTATTTACTGAAAAATAAATGCAGATAAAAGCCTTTTTAATGTGAGCTCATTAAGCCTCAGTTCAATCCCTATGGCCATGCATTTCAAAATGAAGTCTTCATATCCCCCAAAAATGTTTTGTGGAAACAGAAATATGACACATTGAAATTTCTTTCTTTAAAGGAAAAATTTGTGAGTGAACTCTAAAAACATGTTCTTCATACATTTTTCAAGTGTTCTTATGCACTTTTTGGAGAAATGCTTTAGAGAAGACAAATGTCATAAAATCTACCTCCTCTTAAACTTTGCTAATAATCCAAAATATGCTCAAAGGAATAACACAAAACTTCTAAAATTCATCATTTCGGGTCATTTAATAAAGATTCATGAGGTACACACAGCCACCAAACTGTGTATGTGTATGTATACATATATACATATATGTGTACAGATAGACAGAATATATATACACAATACAGTATCATCACATTCTCTATTCACATTATTGTTTTGCATACTTATCTGAAGATGTGTCCAATCAGAAACATTTAGTCCAACTATGGGTTCTCAAAAAATTAGACTACATTTTAAAAATTTATTATGCTTTTAAATACTCGACAATAAATATATTTTGTGTGCCTCTTTCAAACAGATTATAAATTAAAATGACACAAGAAATTCATTTAGAATAATTATATCATTAAAATATATTTTAGAAATAAAATTGTTATGCATAGTTATAATTTTGCAAGTTTTTATATGTTATCTTTATTCTGTGTACTTGCATACAGATTTGAGTTTGATTATTTCAAATGTTATTCAAGTAACATCACATCAGTGGACACTGACATGTTTCCTCATAATCCATATAGCTAATATGCTTTTTAGTAATTCACTAAGCCACACATGTTCCACTAGACATTTTTAAGTAATCTGAAGTTTGGAGCAGTTTTTGTGTTTTTCTACTCATCTCAATGATTAAATCATGGCAAATTGAGTTTCCTAAGGTAACTCTAAACTCTTTTATTTGAAATTAATATTTCATGTTTATGTTTTACCTTGTTAATTTCCTTTCCTACTTCTCTCCACTTAATTACTGTCCTAGTTAATTCCAACAAAGAGACTTCTTAGACATGCAAACACACATACGGTTATTGAATAGTGTTTCCCAAAATGTGGTCCATGTATTCAGTTTACTGAAATAGAAGAAATCCTGAAGCCCTCCAAAGACTTACTCACTTGGAACCACAATGGCATATCTAGCAGAGTTACAAAGTCCTGGAATCTATTTTAAACAGTTATCCCAAAGTTTCTGCCTTCCCACCCCAACACAATGGTGAACACAATAGGCATTTATTTTTCATACACATGTATCTGTAGATGGACCAAGTGACTTTTCTTTAATTAAGTTTGGTCAGTGTGTCTCACTCTTGGGACTGGAAAGATCTATTCCCTTCACCTGTTTCAAAAGTCCTAATGCTCTAGTTTGTTTCTTTTACCCATTCTAAGTTGTTAAGTTTCTTTATGAATTATTAATTTTGTAAACATCTATCAAAGATCTTTATCTATTGATCATTGCAGAACACATTTTCTAAAATGATCTTTATGAAATCTCTATCTATACTTAGTTATTAATAAAAATCATCATAATCAAGCCAGTCTATATTTTTTCTAATGCTGAGTTTGCTTGATAATTTTCTTTTTTTAATGTACAAAACTAATTCTCAAAGGACTTTTCTCAATGCTTCAACATCTGCTACAGCTGAATCTGAAACAGAATTTGAGATTTATTTTGTTTTTAAATTCAAATTGTGCCACCTTCCACACTAGCATTTATAATACAGTACTTTGTTTCAAAGAAAAAAAAAAACTTACCTCTAAAAATGTATGAGACATTTTCATTTTTAGTCTCCCATTAGGACACTAAAGGTTAATCTTAAAGGGACAACCTCTACCAAACAATTGCATTAATACAGATTTCCAGCTCAATACAGATCATAATTGCTGGAGGTAAAATTGTAAAAAATGTGAGTTTAAGAGGCTTCCTGGATCTTTTTCAATAATTCATTATTACTTAATACTACTACCATCACAAATATAACAATCAACATACAGTGCAAATGACTCGAACTACTTTTCAATATTAACTCATAAGACTCAAAGCAAACTTTGATCAATATCATTTACCTTATTATTCCCATAACCAGAGGATCATGTTACATCCTAAATGGGAAGGTCTGTTTGCTGGTGATCGAAAGTCAGTAACATAGCGATCTGGTACAGCAAAGCGAGGCAAAATCTTTATTGTCGGGTCTGATGATGGAGTTTAGAGAAATCCGTGTTCCATAGCACCTTATCTCTGGACTTGGGGTGAGGTGAGGTGATGGTGCTTTGGGGAGTAAATCACACATGCATTTTTCCATTACATGTTTGAATGTAGATCACATGTCTCATTATAATGTCAGGTCTCTGGACATAAATTTTTAATATTATAACGAAGCAAATTTCACCCTCATGTTGTCCAGACCCTCTTTCTCTGAAAGAGTTTATTTGGGTCAGTTACTTGTGGTTTCAGCTGTCAACATTCCCCAACATTACCCAGTTAACAAAGCTGGGTAAAAATAACATGATTCTTACTGTAGACATCTATAATGATGGGGAAGCAAGAGAGAATAAGTGAATTGCCCAAGGTCCCTGAGCTAGTAATAGCATAGCCAGGATTTCATTTCTGCAGTAAGATATGCAGAAATGCATATCATGCAATACATAATCACCACTGGAATTGTGTTGGTGATTACAATCTTTAATATTTTAATATTCTTTAAATTTATTTTTTCCCTAAATAGGATATGAATTTTCCTTAAATATTATAGAATTATCTCACTTCATTCCAAAACAATTGAATTTTGAAATTTAAATGACTAGCAAGCAGTAGTTGTATTTTGTTACCTTTTATTGCTAGTTACTAAGAGAAATTTGTATGCAATAATTTAAAAGATGTATTTTGTTGATTTTCACTTCATATATAATTATAATTGTATAATCGTAGATAATAAGACCTATCAATTATACCAGTTTAATATCTCACATGGTAGCTGTAGCTGATCCAATGCCTTGGACATAATTAATCCAATGTTTTACAAATATAACAGTATAAACAAAAGGAAGAATTAGCCATAAAACCATGATTCAAATTAAAATATCATCAACATTCCTTTAAATTGATATTCCTGAAGAAGGCTATTTGTACTTTATAATTATGTGAATAAGCGCAAATGTTTCATATTTATTCTAAAATGGTGTGTACTCTTTTTTTTTTACTTTTCATAATTTTTAACTTTTCACAATATTCTTATATTTTCAGGATTTTCTGTCATATAAACTCAAGTATTCTGAACAATAAGGCTAACTATATGTATGCTATTTATTCAAGTTTATTACTTGAAAAAGAAAGCTAATCTATTTATTCATAATGCAAACAAAATGTAGGCTTCTGATACGTACATGTTAAAAAGTATAGTAAAGTATAGTAAAATATATAGCATACAATACATAGTAAACATAGTGTAACTATAGTATATATATTTAATATGTAATTAGCTATGTAGTAAGAAATAAACCTTACTACTAAAAGTGAAATTTTGAATAACTGGTAGTCAAGATAAAATAAATATTGTCTTCAAGCTAATTTATAATGTTTACATAATCTCAGTGTTTCACTTACCTGTTTGTTTTGATTAATTTTGACAGTCATCCAAAATATTTCCAAGGCTAAGTGAAGATAATAATAAAAAGAAATCCTGAAAAGAAGAGTAATAGAGAATTGGAAATGAAATTTGATATTAAATTACAGTAATTAAACTGTGAGATTGCAATGAGAATAGAAATACACTAAAAGAAAAGCTAGCATAAACAGATTTTAATATATATACTTAATGTATTAAGTGAATTAAAAGTGACATTAACGTGAACATCTTATTTTAAAACTACCATTTCTGAGATAAATATGGAAATAATTCATTCTTTTTTATGTTTTCACCCTCTAGTTATATCCTTTTTCTTTTATTCTGGCATTTATCTGCATTTTTTCTATGTCTAACATGATCATTTTGTACTAGTTTCATTGTCTTGGAAAAGACATAAGACATAGCTGGAGGAGGATGCTGAGACTGAATAACATATTCTCCCTGTTTCACAAAGTCCATATTCCATGGAAAAGGTTGATGAAGCTAGGAACAGAGCAGAGGCTTTCTTAATAGTCTGATGCCTACCTCCCCTATTGCCAATCTAAGCAAGGAAGTGGGCTTTTAAAACAGAAAACAAATTGTGTCTGAAGCAAGAAAAAACATAGCTAAGTGAATATTTGTTTCTCCTTTTGATTGGTTATCCAGTTTTCAGAATTAGGAGCAAATCAACTGTCTATCTTTACAAATATGGGACTGGCTATTCTGAATAGCTGCATATTCTCATCCTGACTTATTCCTGGAAACTGATGCTCCCACATTTTTTTAGTGTGCATTTTATATCTGTAGGTCACTAAAAATACAATACTACCTGTGTGATCAATGTAAACAGGATAAATGAGGAGCAAACCAAGTATCAGCTAAATCTTCTCTACCAGTTAGTTGGTTTGGTTGCAGTCAAACAATAATAGTTCTGTGTGTAAACTGGGTATTCAGACATATGTGTCTTCTTCTATCATTTTAAGTACGATCATTTTACTTCATGATATTCTTTTCCTGTACGTTTCATCTGGGAATGTAGAAAAAAGAAGTAATAGTTTAATAATTCCATACTATGTCTAAGGTGGTATTGAGTTCTAAGAATTGAATTCTGAGTAGACCAAGTCTGCGATGTGACTCATAAAATTTTGACCAATTAAGCTTATTCATTAGGCAATAATCCTTTAAGAATGCCAACATTGTTTCTAGTTGCTGCAGGCACACACAGTGTCACATCCAATCTATAGTCTGCTAGCAGTTTCCCTTAATAGAGTTATTTATTTGAATTTTTTTCTTACCCCTGGTGGGCAGCCCATTAAATATTTAACTTTGGGCAACATGCAATCTTAATATACCTAGTCAAGGCAGTAACTTAGATGTAAGAGGGACAGATTGATGCATTTAAAACACTTAACATTTCAATAGCACAACAGGTGTTAGCTAACTCATCTTCCTTTAGCAATTATTTTATGCAATGATAGACTATTAGTCGGGGGGGGGGTGTTAATTACCCAGGGGTAAATCGCACTTGCTGCAAGTCTACAGTTTTGGCTTGATTGATTGCTACAATGCAAAAATAAAATTGCTTACTATCATATTAGCCTAAGGGACCTCTAAAAGTTATAGCTTGACTTCTGATTTTACAGTTCAGTGATTCACAAAACTCTTGAAGCCAGAAGTTAAAACTTCAGAGGAAAAATTATTTTTAAAGTGTGCATCAGTTTGTGTTTTCAATGATTTATCTTTTATACATGTACAATATTGGATCTGTTTGTTTGCTATCAATAATATGCAAAACCAACTTCTGAAGCACAAATGCACTTATTTTTAATAAGATTGTTGGCTTTGTATCAGTGCCTGCTTTATTGCAGGCATAGCAATCAATACTACATAGTATTATTTGAGCAGAAAAGACTCTCCAGTGAAAAGTACCTTTTCACCAACCAGGTGCCAAAGTGATGAAAATTCAGCCACTCAAGACTAATTTGTTGGGTAGAGCAGTGTCCTCTCCAGTTGAACCCCTTCAAAAGAAAAATATTGCTTTCTGACAAACACTTCTCTTTTCTTTTCTTACTCTGGTGGCAGGAAATTCAGCATCATCAGAATTCTGATCAGGGACATAAGGGAGTAGAAAATTAAAAGTCCCTGAGAGTAAGTGATGTAAGAGAAGAATTAGAAAATTGTTAAGGACATCAAAGCATTCTTTGAAAATATTTAAATATTGTTCTTTCATACCTATCAGTATCACTGTGTTTCCTTCTCCGCTCCCACAAAGGAGGGATTCAACTCTTGTAGTACTTTAGTCCTTTTGGTAGTTGGCCTGAATATTTGGCTTGGTAGTTAGGGCAGTGAGTAGTGCCTAAGATGATTGATGGCCCACATATCCAGGACAGGAGAAAAACCTGCAGGGATGAGAGCCAGTTGCAGGTCACCTGCATGGTAAGGCAAAGATGGTTTTCAAATTACCCTGGCAGAACCTGCCCCTAACAATGTATTTTTGATTCCCTTGCAAGGATCATGGCCATGACAATTCTGCCAACTGCCAAATAAGGAGTAATACCCATCCCTCTAAGCAAAAGGTGGCTCTGGATGCAAATTGGATAACCAGAGAAGGAGAAGAGGAGAATGGCTCTGCATTTAAGTGAGGAATCCCTCACCATTCAATGCAGTTGTTCTTACATAGACACTGCCAAACATCCTCCTGAGTATACTGTCAAAAATAAATGTCATGTTACTTTACCTAGATCTGCGTTTGAATCCTTCTCATAGTCAAGAAGTAAGGACCTCTCAAACTCATAATGAACTGGTAAGGACCTCTCAAATAGGTTAACCAAAATGTTACCAACTCTCTATTTATAGAAGACAGTTAAAATCAGCTAGGCTACATTCTCAGTAGTCTGTGGGCACATTTCATCTTGCTCAATTTTAAAGATATTCAGATTTATATTCTGGGGCCCTCCCTGGTGGTGCAATGGTTAAAGCATAGCACTATGAAGTGATCCACAGCCACAGCAGCACATGGTTGAGTCCCTGTCAGAGAGGTAACCCAAACAATGTGGCAGACCTCTCTTGACCTACCAGCTGCTCCCCTCAGAGGTGTTTTTCAGTGATTTGCCTGTTCTACTCCCTTCTCTACCTCTGATGAATCTTGTTACTCTCCCCCCACACACACACCTCTGGCCTGTACCCCAGTTCTTGTATGCATAAATAAATAAATCTTTAAAAAAGTCTTATATTCAGTAGGTAATACACTTTTGATGTTTTTCTAGAAGCTATATTCTGGATGATAATAACCTTTTAGAATTCTTCTATACCACTGCCACTGATTACTGTGAGCTCAGTCCCCCATAGAGAGCCAGACTTTTCTTAGTAAGTACATGGTCAATCTCTTGTTACCCTTTCTATGAGAACTGTTCTCCCTTAAGGACCTAAAATGTGGTCTGGAGGGGGCCTAACCCAGTTCTAGGTTTTCAATAAACATGTCCTCCATAAGAGTCTCATCTTTACTCTTAAGAATAGCGATGAGGTCACCCCCTCTTGTCATGTGAAGTCTCTCTCTTTCTATCCCACAACCTAAACCATAAGATAAATATACCTCATTGCTTCATTATCCTCTAGGATTTGCAGCCATGTAAATTTCCCATATGTACATATTAAATTTTTTGCTTTTTCTTTGCTAAACTGTCTGATGTTGTTTTGATTACCAGTTTAGCCCAAAAGAGCCCTGAGGATTACAAGATGTTTTATTTTTTTGCTCCCAACATTACACAATAAACAGGTAGAAAAATCTTGGTTGCTATTATTTAGATGAGTAGTTGATGCTGGTATATTTATTTAAAAAGCATTTTCAAGATATTCCCCTGTAACTTAGGTCTCTCTAGTAGCAAAGTGGACTGAAAAATTAAAGATTGTTTCATGTCACTAAAATTGACACAGATGTTCTCTGGAAAGTATCAGATTACATGGGTAAAGGAAGCAGAAATGCTTGGTGAGTAACTTTTGCTATACTTGAGAATGTGGTTTAATCATAGATTGCTAAAATGAAAAACATACTTCTGTAAAGTGATTCTAATTTAGTCCACTTACAATACAGTTCTTAGGATAGGTGAGTTCTGATGTGGTTCAGCTATTGTAGCATCCACAATACACAAATCCTTTGTGACTTCAAATTTCCAGTCTTATCTTGATTGTTAAAAATGAGTAAGTCAAATTTATAGCTAAATGTTTAAAGAAAGTTTCTCCTGCCTTGGTACTGTTTGAATTTTATTTGTTAAACTTTTAAAACCATTGTCTTTCTTTTTTCCACTTAGCTTCTAATGACATTGTATTTTAGAGATTTTCAATGAGAGGAAATTTCTGCTTTTCAACAGTGAAACATTCAATAGGTGCTTGAAATGCCTTTGGGTTTTCCTTTTGCTTTCATTGTTTGACTGAAGCACAGGTTGAAGGGGAGAAGAAATGTGTGTACTCATTTGTGATGAATTCAGGATCTAGCTATGTCTACAGCACTCTTGATTTTAAGTATCAGTTTAACCTCACAGGTTAGGAGATTCTTGATGCCATAGAAAAGTCTTTATTGCTCTTTTAGCCAAAAGTGATTCTGTAACCACTCCTCTTGTTATGTTCATTCTTGACATTTTTAATTAGTGATCTGTAGTATTTACAAGTAGCCTGGTACTTCACTGAATGTATAGATATTGGACAAATTAAAGCCTGTATTTATGGAATCTTTCCCACTTCCTGCCAATACCCTGACTATAGAATCTAGATATTTGTGTCCAAAAACTATACATAAATAAGCAAGTGCCATCTACACTTCTATTATTATAAAATTTCCAACAACACTATTGACTAGATATCCTAGGCCAGAAATCCATCATAATTATGAAATAACTAATGTTAGCAATGTATAAAATATGGTATGTTAGGCTCTACCTTTCTAAGTGAAAAAAAAAAAAAGATTATATAATAATAACGACAACATTGTATTGATACACTCCAACATAGCCCAGGAGGCTTGGCCTTGCATGCATGGCCCTGGGTGATTCTAGCTTAGAAGAAACCACCATGCTACCCAGAGGGAAGGACCAAGCTCCATCCCTAACATCCTGAGAGAAGAGGGACTTGACTGGGGAGGGACTAAACTAAGAGACCATTTTGGAAGTATTTCATGGGGAGCAATGCAAATGAGCTTGCTCTTCCTCTTTTTCTTCTCTTTCAGAAGGCAGCTGATGGGCTAGTGTGGATTCATATTATAAATCCCATTGGGCCAGTGAGGGTTCCTTTGCCTTGTTTGTTTTGCCTTTGCTGGTTTGCCAAAAATCAATAGCCTATTTATAGGGAAATACTTACTTGTAGTCTCTCTATTCTGGTTCATTCTGTCTTTGTCTAATTTTTGTCCATTCTGCACAGTCTTAATTATTTTGTCAATATACCACACCCTGTAAGGGAAGACTTGAAGTCAGGTTACATCAATCCTTCCACTTTATTCTTCATTAGTACTTGACATTGTAGGTTCTTTTTCTTCTCCTTATAAATTCATGATGCATTTGTTGGTTTCCCAAAAATAAGTTAATGATAGTTTGATTCGGATTGCATTGATTCCATAGAACTGTTTGAAGAAAAAACATCTTAACAATATTGAGTGTTCCTATCCAAGTATGTGGAATAGCTCTGCATTGATTGAAATCCTTTGTGATTTTATTCATTAGAGTTTTGTAGTATGCTTCACATATAACTTTTGTGTATTTTGTTAAATTTATGCATAATTGTATCATTCTTATGGATTGTTCATTAATAGTATAGGTCTTTCAGTTTCAATTTTCACTTATCCATTATATGCATACAGGAAAAATATTGACTGATATATATTAATTTTATATTCTGCAGAATTTTTATCATAGTTTATTCATTCTAGAAGCTTTTTGATTGATTCTTTAAGAATTTTGGGAAAAAATGGTTACAGAAGTGACCTTATATCTACATGATCTGTAAGATAAAGAAATTGTGTATCTTGGATGATGGCAGCTTTCAAATTTCAGCTTTCATGTTCCATTGATCTTTGCTCCTTGTAACCATAGACCTTTATCAAGTTTGCCCTCATATTCCTATTCAAATATTTCATTTTCATCTTTTTCTCTATTCATGTTAATACCTTTTATTGGCCAAAAGTTTTATTTTCTCTTCTGACCCTTTACCACTTCAAAGATCAGGAAGCCTTCACCAACAGCTTAAATATCAATTGACCACTCTTTCAATAAACTCCTGTGATTCTTTAATAGATGCCAATTATTTAGAGTTTTATTTCTGCTTCTTCATTTTATACATTTTTTTTCTGTGAACATCCATCTCCAAAATCTAACTGATCTCTTAATGGTAGATCTTGTAGGCATGTTTTTATAGCCAGTGTCAACTGCAGTGCTTTAAACTTTTGATGCTGCTTAAAGCTTATTTGATTATAGAAATGATAAGGGACGTAGACAGCTAAGGAAGTCATAGGACACTCAAGTGACCTTGTGGCAGTGTTCCTCAAAGTATGATTTACAGTGGCCCTGAATTCTCAACTCCTAGGTATATATTATACTACAGAAATCTTGACATTTCCATAGACATTGTAGGACAGATTATATTATAAAGGAGTAGTATAGGAACTACGTTTTTAACATATACTTCTATAGGATTAATTACTTAGCAAAGTGTTCTACCGTTGGAAAAAGTCATAAATATGATCCAGTTAAATTTCTCACCAAAGCAAGATAAAAATAAAATGATCAGTATACATATATTATATTAATTACATATAGGAGAACTAAATTTTGGTCATGCGGAACTTCTAGATACCTCAAAGTATGCTATGTGGTATCTTATTCCACTTCCATAAAAAAGCTGAATATATAAAGTAAGATTTGATGTCATACCTTAAAATGGCAAGACTATTATTTTTAAGCAAGTTTCTGGGGGGTGCTGTATAAAAATTTTGGAAAAGGAGAAATACATTGATTTTCAATATCACTGTGTTCTGCTTACAAGGGAGTTTTCAGAATTATTTAAATGTTGAAAGCACATAAAATGAATACAATGTTTAGCAAGTGTCAATTTTCAAAGAATCAACAAAAAAGTCTTGATTAGACTCTTTACCAAACACAGCTGATAGAGCCACATGTTTTCACCTCACATACCCTATTTCAAAATATTTTCCACATTGTTTCGTGACATTCTCATTCACTAGCTATAGATGAATCAATTTCTACATTTGGACATGCTGCTGTATATCAACTGACAAGGGAACAAGTGAAGGATAAAAACAAATCCACCAGCCAGAAAAAGTGGCAGGTGATGGGTGCATAATGAGGCCCATCACACCTGGTCATTAACTTGGACAATTAACCTATACTGCTTAAATTTTCCATTTTCACATGAACCCAAGTAAACATGCACTGATCTCTCCCTCTTAATTGTCAAGGCAGATGTTGTTATAAAGCTAGCCTGACAGGTATAAAAATATGCTGAATTACCCATCAACTAATTACAGGAATTGACTGGAGCAGAGGTCAGTTTCGAGTGTCCAATTGGACAGCTTCACCATCTACCTTTTTAAGAAAAAAACAGCACATTATTGTCAACTGATTTAAAGGAAAAAATCCAACTACCAAATCTAAATACCTAATAAAATGTGGATAATTTACTGTAGTGATAGAAGCAAAATTAAGAGATCTAGTTTCCCACACCCATTTAATTCACTAATGTCCCTACTGAAACCATTAACAGGGTGGCATTTGCTGTGACTGTAAATTCTTTTTTTCCTACATGTGCTTAATTTGCAAGAAGTTTAGCATCTGTGAAGCTGCTCATTTGATGTTCCCAGAGACTAAAGTCTATTGGCAGAAAGATCAAGGAAACCTAAAAATCTAGGCTAATATTATCACCTTTGTTTTGCATGTTTTACTTCAATCTGAAGACTGTTGAGCTGGAAGATGGGATTCTCTGAAAGTCTTTAGACAGTAACTCGTCTCTTTTCCTAAACTATACTATTTGACCTGAATACAATGAAAAATATCAAAATTCCTATTAATTCCAAGATAAGCTATTTTCTTCTGGAAAGGTCTGTTTAAAGACCCAGTAGACAGAAGTCAATCTTTTATATTTATAGATAGAAAATGTTGAAACTGGTTTCCTAGATCAAAGTCAAATGTTTCATGAGTTTCTGATCATACCTTGCTTGTGCTAGAGGGATAAGGAAGTGGGTACTTGTCAAGGACACAGCTCTGTTTATGATTCTCAGGGTAAGAACCCTGCTTCCTACATCTGCCTTGACAACTTGGGTTGTACAAGTAACTTCACCTTTGTGTCTTATTCTTGCTTCCTTTTTCACTAAAGCAAGCAATAATAACTCATACCTCCATTAAAAGATTTTGTGAGAATTAAATAATTTACACGTATATTCTCAAACAACACTTGGCAGAAAAAAAGGAAATAGCTGCTTTTGCTATTATCATGCAACAAAATCAATAGTTATTCTAACAGTTACTTTACTTTAAAGTGAATCCTTTTCATGACATAAATATGTGACTTAACCCATGGTCATTATTGAATATTTAAGTAGAAGTGAATTCATTTTTGTTCTCTTTGTCTTTCTGTCCTTTACTTAAATCTCAATGAAAAAATATTTTTTCAGTATGTAGTTCTCAAGTTTTTGAATCTTTTGTAATTCCCTTTCTTTCTCTATGTATATACAAAGAAGAGAAAAGTCTCTTTGCAAACTCATGGGCTGAAGTGATCATATATGACTAGAGATGGTCCACATAGTTACTGCTGAATTTTTTAGGTTCCCTTTCATATCCACTGTGCCTGTGGATTTTTTATATTGCTGCTAGTAATGGTGGCATCTGTAGAATGTTGATTCTTTAATCTTCATTAGTTCCTTGCTTGCAAAGTTATCTGAATAGTTGATTTTGGTCAGGATCAGTTATGTAATTTATAGAGCCAAGTAAAAAATGAAAACATGGTACTCTAAAAAATTAAGACTTTCTATATAGTGAGAGCAAAACATTTTGTGTGTAGTTTTATATGACTGTGTGTAGTTTTATATGACTGTCCAGCTCACATTACACAGATTACAGGTTTCTTTTTTGTTGTTCAAATCTAAACTAATGATAATAACCTAGTGCTTGTATTAAATGTCTTACTAGAAAATTGTTATTTTTTTTCCTTTCTGTCATATAGACATAGGATCTTATTTATATACATTTTCACAAGCTTAAAATTGAAAAGTAAATATCCTTATTTTTCATAGGCTATGAATACCCTGACTTCTCAGGCACTTCCATGAATATTTTAGATATAGAAAATATAAAAATATAGACTTCATACATAAACAGAAGCCCTAATCTCAACATGGAATATGAACTGCTAGTTGACAAGATGGAGTAAGGAAAATTTAGTAACAAAAAAGAGGGGGGAAAATAATGTGCTGAGGACCTACAAATCCTCCCATTTTTGCCTCCGTTTATATCACGTTATCATTTTTTGTCAGTATTTCTAATATATTTATTAACTAACCCTATTTCCTGATACAATGCCTAAATCTTTTGATGCATTTGACAAAAATACTTTTTGTGGCACTTTCTTAATTTTCAGCTATTTTTTCTTCTTTATATATTCTTTTAAAGATTTGTTTATGCATACAGAACTAGGGTACAGGCCAGCGGTACAGGGGCGGTGAGAGGATTCACCAGAGACAGAGTGGGGAGCAGACAGGCTGACTGACAAGTACACTGCTGAAGGGAACAGTGGGCAGGGCAGGAGAGGTCTGCTGTGCCATGTGGATCACATCTGGGAAAGGCAGGGATCAACTGGTGCTGAAGTGGCTTTAGCTTCTTAGAGCTTTACGTTAACCCACCACGCCACCAGGGAGAACCCTTCGTTATTTTTAAGAGATTTTCTGTAGAAATAATTGTTTAAAAGGTACTATTATTTACTTTTCATAATTTTCTGTAGAAATAATTGTTTAAAAGGTACTATTATTTACTTTTCATAGTTTTAAGTTATAATACTTAGCTTGCAACATTATAATCATTTCTAAGAAAATAGTACAAACTGGAATATGATATAAACTAAGAAAACCCTAATGATAATCAAAAATAATACTAATGACCTTAGCACTCTATATAACAATTCACAGAGCATTAGTAACAAAAGGAGTACACTTATGGTTTTAAAGGAAAGACATAAATGCATTATTTCCAGTATTACTGCTCCATAGTATCACTGTAATTAATTTCTGGATATATTATAATGACTGTATATTTTTAAAGATTTTACACATATCTTTATTCACATTTATAGAAGATGAAGCACATGGAAGTTTGGTGATATTCTCCAGTATCATATAATTAATAGGAAAACAACCTTTAAAATACTGTGGGAGAGAGTAATGGAGTCAACATACAGATGTGATGTTATTACAGTGATTTACAATAAGTCACCTGGAATGTGGAGGAAATGAATGATTGGTTTACACTGCAGACAAGGAAAATGCCACAAAGTCTCTACTCATTGATTAGTTCATGTTTGCACCCATTCATACACTTATTCAAACATTCTTCCCTTTAATAAATGCATACTAATGAAAACTGCAACCTATGCAGATGGTTGTCTTATTCAACTAAAAGGAGTGACTTGAGTACATTCTTTTCTTGTTGACTTTCCTTGTTGAAAATTTCATTGTGCTGAGAGTCAAAAGTGATGAGAAAACCAATGCCCTGAATGGAATTCTGCCCAGAAGGAGAAATATTTGCTGTAGTTGAAGTGGTAGGGATCTTGTGAAACAAGGGAACAGTGGGTTTTCTAACAGCACATTAGAAAAAGTAGATTATCAAATCTTCAAAATATTTTCCCCTAGATTTGGCTGCAAATTAGAATATCCAAACAGCTGTTTTGTTTTAATTTTTTTACTACAGATAATATTTCTCCAGAAATTCTGGTTTAATGAGTCTGGATAAGAGTCGTGTGAATGTGCACATAATGTATATTTGTCCAGTGTGTGTTTACATGTACCCTTTGGCAAAATAAAATTAGGAAAAGAAAAGCCAGAAACAGCTGAAAATATGTAACAGAGAAAGGAGATAAGATTAGGTCAGGGAATGAATGTATGTTAAGCAAAATACTTTTGAGTTTTGACATCTGTAAATGTTTTATATATTTTGAAAATAAAAGAACAAATCAAATATTAAAAGTAGCCAGCAACTGAACATAGATTCTTAATCATACACTAAGGAGACTAGTGTTTAAGAACAAAAAGAAATTACATACCAGGCTTATTTAGTACATTTATTTTGATATTGATATTGATACAACAATTCTAAAACTCTCTCTATCTCTCTCTCTCATATGTATATATATGCAGGATATGTCAAAATAACCCCAGTTGTTTCTAGTAGTTAGGGCTATAACCATTAGTAAAGGATTCTACAAATATGGAAAGAAAGTATAAGAAATAAACCTGGCATGTTAGACTTGAAGTTATCAATATGGCATATTCCCTATATATCTGCCCACTAAAAGATCTATAAGTATTAGCACCATAGTAACCATGAACACACATTGTACCAAGTGAGGTTTCTGATCACCACTAAAGAAAACCAGGTCTCCTTGAAAAACTAACTGAGCTAGTAATTACTTTTTGTACAAAAAAAAAAAAAAGATCCCGAAGAAACATGACATTTTCACCCAATTGCAGGGACTCCAAGGGCCAAATTTGGGTAATTTAAACACAAAAATAATGATGGTAGTAGCTTATAATACAAAAATCGAAATAGCACCTAACAAATCCTTGTGATATTCAAGGAGACACATCCTTGTTTTTAAAAGAATGTCCACTAATAAATGTAGAAAAAATTAGAATTAGAAACTTACATTTTGTACTCAGCAATGTAGTATTTACTCAAGCAAGGTTCATTATTGACTGCTGAAACATTTAAGAAACTTGCAGTCTCAAATCATCTCTTTATAGACAGATGGCTTATACAATATAAAAAGGAAAATATGTTTTTATAATATAGAGTTCTGGTGGAAAAGCAGTTTAAACAAATGTTCCAACAATATCATCAGTAGCAGGAAAGATTGTATGATATGTTTATTGGTGTGATATAATGGGATATATTAAATACCACCAACACAGAATTATGTCTGCACTATTTATTCTAAATCTGATCATGAAGATGTCATCAGACACATGGGAAATTTTTTTTTAAAGATTTATTTATTCGTACAGAACTGGGGTACAGGCCAGAGATGCGGAGGGTGAGAAGATTCACCAGGGACAGAGTGGGGATCAGAACAGGCAGATCGACGAAGTACACTGCTGAGGGGAGCAGCGGGCGGGTCAGGAGAGGTCTGCCTCGCTATGTGGTCACCTCCGGGGCAGGCGGGGATGGAACTCATGCAGAAGTGGCTTAAGTTTCTCAGTGCAGTGCTTTAACCCTCTGCGCCACCAGGGAGGGCCCGACACATGGGAAATTTTATCAGAAAACTATTTTAGGATTATCAAAAATTTTTTTAAAAAATGAGAACTACAAGAGAAGAAAGGAGAGGAAGAGAGGGGAAGGAAGGCTGGAGTAGTGGGAAGGAAATCCATCCTAAAGTCTGTTCTAGAAGATAAATATACAATCCAGTATCACAAACAAATGTATTACATGAGTCCTAAGTAAGAAAATGTAAACAAAGAAAAACACTATATAGGAAATTTGAGAATAAACAAAGTAACTGGAATATAAAATTTATATCAGATTACATTATTTTATTAGTGTTAAATTCTTAGAGATGATAATTACTTTTTGTTATGTAAAATATAATTTTACTATACATGATAAAATATTTAGAGCTGAAAATACTAAATGTCTGTGTGCATGTGTGTGTGTGTGTTTAGAGGCAGAATACAATGGGAAAAAAAAAATAGTCTGGCAAACTGATTAAAACTGATGAATCTCCATGAAAGGTACATAGATTTTCAGTGTACCCTTACTTCATTATCTAAGTGTGAAAATATTCAAAATATTATTTGGAAATCATAATGTGAAACTGGTTGAAAAGAAAGTAGACAAATGGGAGGAAATTTAATTATGTCTTATGTGTAGTTATTTTTGCCAAGACTAGAGGTAGTGTTTTCTTATTTATATGTTTTGTCACGTTTTTCAAAGACTGAGTCATATTACCTTATTACAAATATTATTAAAATGGGCCATCCCTGGTGGCACAGTGGGTTAAAGCACAACACTAAGAAGCTAAAGCCACTTCAGCATGAATTTGATCCCTGCCCTGGAGGTGACCCACACGGTGCAGCAGACCACTCCTGACCTGCCCACTGCTCCCTTCAGCAGTACACTTCATCAGTTGGCCTGTTCTGCTCCTCATTCTGTCTCTGGTGATTCCTTTCACCACCCCTGTACCTCTGGCCTGTACCACAGTTCTGTATGCATAAATAAATCTTTTTTAAAAATATTATGAAAAAAGGAGAAAAGTTTACTAAAAATGTTGAGATCATTACAAAAGGAGATATAAAAATAATTCAGATTCTAAAGACCTACTTCAGATAAAATAAAAACATTTCCAGAAGTGTCTTCCTAGATCTCCTTAAGATATCCTGATCCATTTAGGAATTTACTCATAAGAAATCTGCGATCCTCAACCAATCATTTTGAAACCAGTAGCAAAAGCAGAACAAACTCCTAACCTAAAGCAAAACCAACCAACTAAACAATAAAAAGTAACAAGAAGGTAATCAAATCTGTGGTTGTGGTCACATATTTTGGCAAATGTGAACTGAATCATTTGTGAGAGACCCTATATTTCTCTTTATTCTTCATATGATGGGCAGGATGAGGTATTTAATTCTTTTCATTACCTATTAAGGGATCAAACTCCATATTCTTTTAGGATTGTGCTATATAGCTCAAGGGTGATTGTCTTTGGTGTATGATTTGTCCCGACATACTCACACACAAAGTTTAATTTCTATTTGCTTAGTTTTTTATCCTTTTTTTTTTTTCACTTTATACCTGCTCCTTTTTGTAACACAGTTGGATGTTATATTTATTTTAGCTTAAAAAAATATATGGGGCTGCTTTTTGAAATAAAAAAATTTTAAATGATGATACCTGGTAAGAAAAGTGATTTGGAGTCAAGTCCCTGAGTATTAGTCTACTTTATTCTGCAAATGACTTTCTTCAGTACATCTGATTCAACCTAAGAATATATCTTGGTGTCTTTCATATGTCTGGATCCTTTGTAGAAATACAGTTCATACTATTATCTGGCATTCTGTAGCAATCAAATTGATTATAAACTAGTAAACATGTGGATATGCAGGCTACATGATTAAATTTTAGCTATTGTAGATTCTTTCCATCTGTCAAGAGATTCTCAATCAATAGCTATAATTAGGTTTCTTCTTTCTAATAAATATATTCACTGAACCATTACTCTCTTGACTGAGAAGTAGATAGGCAGCCAAGATAGTCTCTCAACAATTTATTGTGACCTCTTAGTTCAGTAACTATAGTCTATATGAGACATATGGGTTGTTTAATATTTTTTGTTAAATATGTTTGTACTATTTTTATTCATAGTTAATGTTTATAATCTTGACAGGTGACCTGAAGGAAGTGAGATTTGCTTGATTTGGCATTTTTTTAAAGTGTTGGACTTCTCTTCCCATTTAGCTTAGGGTATATTTACTAGTGCTAAATGCTTTCCATTTCAGAACTAGATAAAAGTGAATGTAATTATGCATCTGAAGCTGGCATGTAAAATCTAAGAGGGGTGAGAAATATAAGCTCAAGGTGCTACCTTATGAGAAATCTTAACAGGTATAAAATCCTATTTTTGGCCATTTTAGCTTAAAATTCTTGGTGGAAAGCCAGTGGGACATAGAGCACTCTCCAAAATTCAGGTATTCTCTTCTTCCTATCAATGCAATGTCATGTTTCACAGTGGGCTGATTCCAGAAGTTGTCACTACACTTGAAATAATTACAAGAATAATGATTGGTCTAGACAAAAGAATGAATGTATTGCCAAAACAAATTTGAATAATGGATGCTATGAGTCAGTTCCCAATTTAAGCTATCTTCTACCCAGTGTCAGAAAGATTGCTTTCTTTGTGGTACCTAAACTGAATACAAACCACTGTCCATTTACTTGCAGTAGTTTTAAACTCTTTTTCCTTTAAATCATAAAAGCTCCATTTTTCCGAGCTTGCCAATATTTAGCCTACCAACTAACTATGCAGTGTCATATTATAAAAAATGTTGGGTCCACAAATTGCCAAACTATTCTATCAACCAATATGTCAGGGTCTAAGTCTTTACTGCCTTTTAAGAAAAGTCACTACTTTTCTTGTAAGTATTAATAATTTATAGTTCAGTTATACAACTCTCATTGCCCTCTATCCACTATCACCTTAACAAACAACATATTTACAAGACTAAAATAAGGCATGACCAATCTCTATAACCAGGTAAGTTCCATTTTTACATCAATTTAATTATCAGTCATGACTCTCTTTCTGAAAAGATGCTAGAATATAAGCATTCTCTGATAAACCTGCCAACAGCAGATAAGCATCCTTAGTAATTTTAACAGTAAAGCCTGAGTTATGCTCAAATATTTTATTTCTGTATATAATTTCAAGCATAACATTTTATGTTATTACTGTTAAATGCACAATTATAAAATCATTATAATTTAAGCACAAATTAGTAACAGTAATAACACTCCACAGTGGTTTTTACTTCAGGCAAAATAATTCAGATAAAATAGTAATCTTAAAAATAATAATATCTAACATCTGTTAAAGGTATATTAGTTATCAGGTATGGTTGTTAGATTGACTTCTGATTTATTAATTATTACAACATTCCTATGAAGTAGATTCTATATTCCCATTTCCCAGATAATTAAGCTGTGATATAGGACATATTTTTTAAAATTAATGAAGTAATTCTTCAGATTGAGCCTTTCCATTTTCAGGACATAGGAGAAAATTCCCTGACTACATCTGGTTCTTATGAAGCTGGAGGGATTAACAAACTAGCATTAAATTAATAGGGGCGCGGGGGGGGGGAGTCAAAATGCAGTGATGTATCTGTGGAGAATTTATGTTTGTAAATTCTAAAGAATAACCTCATGGATTGGGAATATTGTTCTTGCATTTAAGTAACCAGGGTATCAAGAACAGCAGCGAGGTCAAGATTTCCCATGACAGACCGGAGATCTTTAGTCTACATTTTGAATCAAATGACATTTTCAGATAAACAGTACATGTTTACACTAAAGATTCACCTGGATGATACCTCCAAACTATGTCTTCCAGGTAGAGTAGTGATTGTTTCTTTTAACAAAAAGGCAAAAACTTAGGGAACAAGGGTCTCTTCAGTTGGGAAACTGTGAAGTATTCAAGCAAGGACAAAGCTTCTGTTCAGGCTCCAGGGATTTTATTGCTCTTAACTCAAAATAATCTGCCTTCTAGAAGTAATGGTTATCGGTGTCCCAAAGTTCAAGGGGCCTAGAGGGAACTTTAGTTCTCATATCTAGGTGATGCTTATTGTAAAAGGCTTATAGTAGGCATATTGAGAAAAGCCTATCTGACTTGTTAAGGAGTCTGACCCCACCTGATTAAGAAAAAAAAAATTATTAACTGTATTATTACCTCTCTAATACATTACATTGTTTTAGTAAGTTATTGCTAAAGACATTAAATAATGTAGACCATTTCCACTTATGAACATGGTTATATTCCTGGAACATGTTTTAAATCAGATCATACTAATATTAAACCCTGAATATCCTTCTTATGATGTATTTATTATATAACTTGAAGTTGTCTGATTGCCAAATAATATCTTTGACAAAAATTTAACTAGAATTAAATTAGATTGCTTTTAGAGAATGAACCAGAGAAAATTGACTAATATATTAAACTGAAATATGTTTCTTGAAATAATTCAACGTATTTAAAAAGAGAAATGTATTTAGGTGAAACAAACTCTGAATAATAGATGAAATGAATTATATAACTCAAATAAATATTGAGTCACCAGCAAAAAAAAGTAACTCTAGAAGTGGTCACTCTATACTATCAAGTAGTAACTACCCACATGTAGTTATTGTAGGCTTGAGGTAAGGCTGAGATGTGCTGTAAGTATAAGATCCACACCTGTTTTCACAGGTTTGCAATCTAAAAAAGGTACAATCTCATTAATTATTTATTTTAAATATATGTTGAAGCTATAATTATATATATTGCATGTTAAGTCAAAACATTGTAAAATTAACTGTTTCATTTTCCTTTTTAATGTGACTTCCAAAAATTTTAAATTACCTCTAAAACATGTGTATGCTATCATTTTCACTGTTGTTTTTTATATACCATATTAGTCTCAACATATAGTGTCTAAAAGATACCATGTAAAAGTTTATACTAGAAGGCCTTAAGACAGGATAGTATAGTATAATGCTATATAGATAACTTTAAAAATAAAAATTAAGTATCTCTGATATAGAATATACATCTGTTTTTCCCAAAAGTTATAACATGGATAAGTTTTTGTAAAAACATAAGTGTTTTGCTCTAACAAGAAAGAAAAAAGGAATGAAAGACAGACATTAAATAGAACACACACAAAAATTCATCAAACAATAAAATCTGGCTTGCCAAAGAGAAGCCAGTTAAGTAGAATTATCATGATACAAATAAAAGGAACAATGTAACAACACAAAAGAAGGCAGTACCCAGAATTGATTATGTAACAGAATAACCTAAAAAGTGGGAAGTTCCACGTTTCCTGCCTCACCTAATGAAGGGTAGAGCTGAGTGACAAAGCTCAGCACATCAAAGTTGTAATGGATTTCGAAGACTCAAAAGGTAAGACAGCGAGAGGAGATAGAGCAGAGAGAGACTTGGAAGAGACACTTGGTGCAGGAAGATATGTGAAGAAAAAGCTACACTTGCTTCATGGCCTTGACCTTATACCAGGGATTTGGGGGACATGGAAAGAGATACTGAAATTTGTGGGTGAGAGAACCATGGGGAGCTGACAGAGGCAGCTTTTATTTTGACTTCTACTTGAATTTTGTTCCTTCCATTCTTGCCTGACCCTTTCTGCCCCATCCTATAGTTTCCCACCAGAAAGTGCCTTTGACTTGTGGCCAGCTTTTGGGCCTTTGTGGTCCTACTTTGGGTCAATCCTGTCTAAGTGGGCATTTACCCATGAGGGGATTGAGTAACTTTGGGTGTTTCTTTGGAAAACTATATTTTCTCTCTATTGCACACTAATTCAACTACAGTTACTTATATTAGCAGCCATGCACACTAAGAGTATGTTTTATGTTTATGAGGCAGGTTACAGAACCCATTCAGAGCATACACATTTGGGGGTCCTGGGATAGCCTTCCATCAGTCCACTAACAGTTCACGGAATGACTTCTACCCTTAGTTTTCATTGATTCTATATTTGCTCAAAGTCATGTGTCCCTAGCTAATTATTTATGCCTGATTCTTACCTTTAAGTGTCTGAGACAAATGTTCTCATGCTAGCAATTAGCCATCTGATATAAGGAGGAAGGTATGTAGGAAAATGGAATGAAAGGGAAGGCAGGAAAACCAACTCAAAAAAAAAAAAAAACTTTATCAAATTTAATGCTGACTTTAGAACCTTTAGTGAAATTTTATAAAATATGTCTCCAAACTGTCTACAATAGTCATAGGGGCTGGGATGTGGGAGGTGCATTTCCCATTATCTCCTGATCTTATGGATCAGGAATAAATACTGAGGCATTTAATACCATTAGCCTTCATTTGTCCATATCCTGATTACATGGGTAACTCATGCTTTCATGAAGACAAAATTGGTGTTGCCCCATACTGTGGTGCAAATGTTCAAAGACAACTTATGAAGTTCATTAATATCTGTGGGTGCCAAGGAAATCTTCTTGTACTCCTCTTGATTCTTCTAGGTTGATAAGTAATCATAGAAACATCAGCCTGCTAAAGGAAACAACCAAAAAAATAAATGTTTGTTAATATGAATACTTCCTGTATATATGGAAGAGACCCAACAGTACTGAATAACTTACCTACTTGGTTCAGATCCATCTTAACTCAGCTAAGACAAAGGTTAGGGCTGGGTCATGAAAGGTCAGTGAGGGAGGTTGCCAGAGGAGGCACTTTAAATAAGTAAAGGTCTCACTATTGCTCAGACTTTAATTCTGTATTCTTCTTTTGAAAGAGTTAAATAGATTAGGTCTTCTTGGTATAGAAAGAGCTTCTCTTTTATTTATACAAATGTAAAATAAAACTCTTGCCAAAACATGTATTTTGGTGTGGCAGACTTTTTCCATGCTATACATCCTTTTGGAACTGGTTGTTGAAGCAATAGTCATAACAGATGAAAACTAGAGTTTTGTAATTGCATAGCATAGAAGAGGTATGGAACCACTGCTTAAAACTCAGTTTTCTCATTCCCACCAGGGATGTAGTAGTATCTTCCACATACCTTGGCTATCAGAATTAGTTGAAAGAGTGGTTATAAAGCCTTTCACACACTGCCTGTTCTAAGTAGATATTCTATTACTCGGGACCATTGATCAGCTATACTAGTATGCTGCATCACAATTCCAAACTTTGGTGACTTAAAAATGTAATAGATAGATATTGTCTATGTGGGTTAGCAGAGGTGATCTGATCATTGACCCAGTAATTAAGGCTGATGAAGGAATCTTCATGACGATGATAAAATTGACTAATAAAAGGAAATATATCATAGAAGACAAATTTCAGAAAGACTAAAAGTAAAATTTTGTTTGATAATTTCATCTATGTAAGAAACACCTTAGAAAATGACACAATATCTTTTTACCATGTTCTCCATGTCTGTGTTCAAAGGAACCTGAGTTTCAGTCTCGTCAAATACATTAAAGACTGTGTATTCATACCATATTGAATATAATTGTATTAAACAAAGATCAACCATGAGAAAAAAATAAGGAAAAATTATATATTCCACAGATAGGAATATGTGGTAGTTTATGAATACTACAGGGGTCAAACTGATGAAAGGTCAGAAAAAAAGGGAAAGGGTTGTATGGGAAAGAACAGAAGTGCAGAGTTAGAAAGAACACAGCTGGGTCCTTTCTCTGTTATTCAAAAAAGATACTAGCAAACCCCATGGCTTCTGCTGGCATCTTGTTTTCCAAGCCCCCTCCTGCTGTGCTAATGAGGTGAAAAGTGACCTGCCTGCTCATTTTCTGGCTCCTTACTTAGTAATGGTGTGACATGCTGAAAAGCTGCCTGCGTGTGCTGTGTTAGAGATTAGATCATGCAATACCTAACAGATGCTCTTTGGGTCTTTGAAATAGCAATTCTAAAGTTTCAAAACTGCATGTGTTTTTCATCTAAAATGCTGAAGGAGTAACACTGCTTCTGATAATTTCACATTCTTTCACATATGGTTCCTTCATTACAATTTGTCACATGCTAGCTGCCTACAAATTACTCTGTTTGCGGTTCCAATCAATAATTATGAGCTATGAAGAACCCTCGAGTGTCCAATTTGACTTGATGATGTATCTTGCACAATCATTGTTCTATAAGAAAATGTCTTCTTATAGGTTAGGCTTGCAAACTCAGGCCTCAAGGGGCTTTTTATTTCCTTTTGTCACCAGATGAAGGGCATCTCTTTGGTTATGACCTAGAGGTCAGTACAGACAACTTAGAGGGGCCTGTGAGTCTGTGCTTGCATGTGAGGGCAGTGGAGAAAGAAGTGTTCATCTGGAAGTAAGAACAGCGTATTTTGATGAATTATACTTATAAAAGAATATAGTGAGATAGTTAATGTTAGCAAACAAAACCCCACAAAGTTTGCACAGTCATTGATTAAAAGAGCAAACAAGGTCAGTTCTAATGAACTCTCCAGGTCAGTAGAAAAGAGGCCTAGTTAAGCAGTGGCTTAACTAGAACTGCTGGGACATGGGATGTGAAGGCTGGTCATACAATCTTCTAAAGCAAAGAAAAGAAGAAAAAATGTGTATTTTTTGTAATAGAAGTAGTAAGAAGAGAAACACTATTCAGTTCCCCTCAGGTAAAAGAACTTCCTAAACAAGAAATGAATAGATTACAGCCTATAAAAACAATCACACCACTTACTAGTGAGAAAGCAGTTAGTACTCTAGCCTTTAAATATAAGAAGGAATGTTATAGAATCATAGGATAAGCTTAGAGAGCAAGAGACCTGAATGGAGAAGGTTGTACACCTTCATATTTCTTGAGTGGGTATTCTGTTTACTATCTGCCCTTTGTCTGTATTACAAGTATTTGAGGTATAAGCTGTTTTTGTCATCCAGGGAAAGGGAAAGGATATGAAATTTCTAAAGAGATAAGAGTTTCTGGTTCTGTGAGATTGGTCTGGTCAGATAAATTTGTCAGTAGGCTTAGCGTAGGTCTCTTCTAAAAAGTGGCATTTCCATATAAACTAAAGATCAGTGGAGACAGTGTGGGCCTCAGGAGGTTTGTTATTATGTTAAAAAATACAGATGATTTAGGTTAAGAACAGAGAAGATCTAGAAGCTAAGAAAAGCTTTGTTTTGTCTCAGTTGTTTGCCTTTTTCTTTCTTGGTTTCTTTCCTTTTTTTTTTTTTTACAACTGGGAGGTTTATTGGGGTGGCACTTAAGAGAGAAAAACACAAGGGACAGGATGGGTGGGGAAATCATTCAGATAATGGGGCAGAGGCCTGTGAGTCTGGAACTGCCACTATCTGTGTCCTGGCTCTGAGCCTTTCCAAACGCCTAAGAGTCCAGCATACATGTTTGCCTTTTTCTTAATTAAAGAAACAATTTATTCTTCCTTCCTTTTTTTTTTTAATATTTATTTATTTATTCGTACAGAACTGGGGTACAGGCCAGAGATGTGGAGGGTGAGAGGATTCACCAGAGACAGAGCGGGAAGCAGAACAGAGAGATCAACGAATTACACTGCTGAGGGGAGCAGCGGGCAGGTCAGGAGAGGTCTGCCTCGCCATGTGGTCGCCTCCGGGGCAGGCAGGAATCGAACTCATGCGGAAGTGGCTTTAGTTTCTTAGTGCAGTTCTTTAACCCGCTGCGCCACCAAGGAGGGCCTCTCCCTTCCCTTTTTTTAATACACAGAAGAAGACAGTTTGGGGATATCACCTGGGTATCGGTATATCTATAAACATGACCTATCAATCTAAAATTTAATCTTCATAATCAGGAATTTGGCATCCCCTCTTTATCTGTCATGTGAAGTCTCCCTCTTTGTCCTTGACAACCCATGTCCTTAAAAAGAGTAAATGTCCCTGATCTGCACTATCATTCTTTAGAATTTACAACCAGGTAAATCCTCTTTATATATGTGATCAACTTTGGGCACTTTACTCCTACTAATCTGTTTGATGTTAAGCTGTTCATTAACGCAGTCTCATAAGAACCCAATGGGGTGGAATGACTTTCCCCTACATTCTAATAGTTGTATAGAGATGTTAGCAAGTGACCAAAGGGTAACTCAGGGACCCTAAGCTTGGACACCCTAAAGCAATCTAGTCAACCATGCCCACAAAGGCACAGCAGAGACTTAGCATGACAGAACTTTAATAAAATTAGTAATCATAGAGAGGGAAGAGAAGAAAGAATATTACTAATATCTTTCCCCTAAAATACCCCAAATTGCCCATCCTTTCATGGGCAAATGCCCAGCCAGTTTGCCTGAAGCAGGGCTACTGAAGCCTAAAAGCTTGCCACAAGTTTAAGGTGAGGAATATACAGAAGGGACTCCGAAACAGGTCCCAGAAAGATGGAACAAAGAAGCAAATTCAAAGTAAGAATCAATAAAGCTTCTGCCTTTGTCAGCCTCCCCATGTGTCTTTCAGCCAAGTGTCTCTACATGTCCCTCCTCCACATGTCTCCTTGCATGAAGTGTCAGTGTGCAAGTCAGGATGTAGGATGTTTTTTAACCTACCTGTCTTTCATGTCTTAGAGCTTTTCCAGGCTGTTCAGCTCACCCCTCGACTCCCCAGTGCTAGGCCAAGGCAACTAAACTCAAGTAGGGACAGTGCATGTGGAACTTAATGGAGATGCATTTATAACAGAGCTTGGAACTAATGAGCCACTAAGTGTTAGTGAAGAAGAGAAAGAATGAAGGGATTTTTTACAGAGGAAGTCAAGGAAAGGGAATATATGGGCTCAGAAGATTTAAGTGTTCAGAAAGATCGTACCCTATAGACCAGAAAAATAAATCAACAGTGTGATGAGAGGAAAAAAGTATGGTGTTAGGGATGGGAAAGGAAAGGAGAAGAAATGTAGATCTGTAATTTTCTATCGGAATTTTCTTAAACTCCGTAAATCTTTAAAAGGGAAATAAAGAGGGTTATTGTAAAACCATAGTTCTTATTTTTGCACTTATTGATTTTATCTACCCAATATCCTCAAGATGAACCTTTTCTTTTTGTTAATCTGTCTTCATCAGTTTCATTTTGACATCCAGCCAGGTAACTTAAAAGGATGGAGGAAAACCTATTTCTTCCAACAGATGTAACTGATTTCCATAGAGAGGACATGATGGAGGAAAGTAGATTGGAAAATATTTTGGTCTAGACATCAGCCGTGAAGAATTAGACTCAAGGCTATGTCTTACAGCGCTAACATTCTAATTGACCTTACATTTGTTTTTAAACAACTGATTAAAAGTGTCTAGTGTTCTCTTAAAGTGAGTATTCACATTCTTTAGGACAAGACTTCCTCGGTTAATAATATCAGAAGTGCATTGCTTCTTTTCAGTTTATCTCTAATCCTACTTTACAAAAGACAAAATGTACAATGTACTGATTGGACAATTCAGGGAGTTTCATAAAATCTAAAATCATTTGATATATTGTAGCAAGTTGAGAGAGTGGGATTCTCTATACAACAAAAAGTTGGTTCAAGTCATTCAATCAAACTAGATATTCAGGAAATTTTTGCCCATTGATACCTAAATTGAACTCACAAAGTGTGTTTCCTCAAATGTGAATTTGTTTATGTAAATGAATATTCTATATGCAAAACACAGGCAGAAATTTCCATTTAGTTACGAAATTACCTTTTTATGTGCATAGGAACATTTTGTGAGAATAGACATGGGACCTAAAGTTAGAGCATCTGAAAGTAGTAAAAAGTTCATCAACTAGCTAACTGATAGAATAAAATATGCAACAGTTTTCTCCTCAGATTGTGAGGTAGTTTCAGAAGGATTTTGTTTTGATGTCAGTTTTAAATCATTAAATTGAGACCTTGATCACTCATGAACTTCTTTAATCTCACCTAAATAAATGTATGTATATCAGGTCTGATGCTAGCAAGACTGTCTTTCCAACCTGCACTAATCAGTTTTTCATTATTTTGTAAAATACAGATAATACCCTTCGTCCTTCCTTTGACTATTCTGTGCATCATATAAGGTATCACTCTTGAGAATTTAAACCATGATAGAACTTACTAAGTTTTCCCTTCTTCTAAGTAACACTTGATTTGATTTTGATGACTGAACTTATCTTTTCCAATGATTTTCATTACATCTTTTTTAGTGGTTACACTATAAATAACTTTAGATGTATCAAACTATTGCTTGTAATAAGGAATATGATCTTCCTTATTCAAAGCATTTCTTTTTCAAATAATATCTTTTATTCTAGGCTGCAGAGGTTATAAAGTAATATCCTTTATTCTAATAAGCACATTATGTTTTGCAAATGTCTCACATGTTGGAGAAAAAAACACCTTGTGAAAAGGGAAAAGGTCTGTTTTCTATTTCATCTTATTAAGCTTCTAAGTTCCTTGCCTATCCACTACCTGACTTTTGATAGGTGCTCACTAATTATCTGGTATTTACAGATTAAATTAGCTTTATGAAAACCACATTAAAAAAATAGGTGTCACTATACTTGAACTAAAGACACATAGGTGTCACTGTGAAAGCTGTTCCCATTTCTAAACTAGATCACTATTTATGCATTTAATGTTTCTGTAAATAAAACAAATACTTATATCAGTTGTTCTGGAACATATTATCAATGAAAGATTCAAAAGTAGAGCAGAGCTAGTATATTTTCCAAGAATTCCCAGATTTTTTTCATTAGGGGATGAGTAGTTAGGAGTATCACAAAAATAGAGCAGCTTATGAGGATCTGAAATAAATTTGCATACAAAATGTGTAGGCCTAATACCTTGAGCTAGCAAGCTTATAATTTTAAAAAGTACTCAAAATGCTGCCTATCAAGACTATGTTATTTCAGAAGCAGATTTCATTTGAAGCATATTTCAGAATAATCATAAAGAAATAGCATTCATTTTAAATATGAAATAATTATAGCATCTTTTTAATATATTTTTAAATGTATCACCCTACCTTGACACATTATCATTCTTATAATGAAAACTAATAGCAGAAATGCTTTTGAAATAATATTGTCTTTTTTATATAATAATAAAAGACTGATGATCAAATGCAATGTAGGCTAATAATTGATTTTGCAAATTATTCCTTAGTAATACATTTCAAGGCATCATAACTTACTTCCTGTAACTCAAAGAAATATATTTTGACAAGCTTTTGTAGTGTTATCCTAATTGGAAGGGCCCTACTCAGTACAAGTGAACCCCTCCTTTTGGATGCTGGTAGATATAGCCTGGGATTTACCACTGGTGAATGAGTGCAAACCTTCATTAGCATGCAGCCCGGGTGTGAAAACTCAAAAAGCTGGTGCATGAAGAAGTGGCGGGACTCCTAGTGCTGCATACTGATGACCGTGGAGAAGTCTCTGAGGCCAGTTGCACTGGGAGTAGATCAGGAATGCCTGATATTCTGAGGCTTATACATTATCAATATACAACATATTCAATTCCCAGTGGAAAACGTAACAGTTTTGCCTATCTTATGCTTTGCCTATGATTTACAATTGTTTATTCCACCAGATGGAATAATTAAAATTATGTAGACTTTTGTCCAAAAACTTAACCTGAGGAAAAAAGGTAACAGAAAGGTGAGGGTTGTAGACTTAAACATGTGTCCTTTTCTATGAGTTGAAGTTACAGGACAAACATTTCATTGTAAATGTGTTGTAAAATGCTCCCAACTTGCCTGCGAAAGAAGCACCTATATATTTTCAACCCACATTTCTCTGTATGCTTAAATTGACAACAAACTGATAAAATTGTCGCTCTTTTCCTCCATTGCTGATTCACAAAGCATTCCCTTCTATAAAAGGTACAGTCAGCTACAAACATTTAAAAGAAATTGGCTGTAGGAACCTACACTCTTCACGAAACGGAAAAATAGAAAGCATTAAGAAGAAAGGTTAAGGACTTCTTTTTCTTTGACAATAGTGAGACGCTTTTATGCAAATAATTTTTAAGGGGCCATGCAAAACAACCAGAACTGTATTCTATAAGCTTATTTTCTCAACTTTATCCCAAAAAATAGTGGTAAAATTTTCTTTACTATGCTCAAATTTAAAGATGCCTCAAAATAGATCAGCACTGAACACAAGAAACTACCAAATTCCAATTCTGCTGTCCCAAAGCATTCAGTCATTTTAAATATTTTACACACAAGTAGCATGGTTCCCCTCTCTTTTTCAGAGCCATTTTTGCAGTTTAATAGAGGATTGTTATGGATGAAGTCCTATACTAGCACAGTCAAGCATTTCTGTTTCTTTAGAGAAGTGACGTTCAAGGAAGTATTGCTTTATATGGTGGAATTAGACTTAAAGCAAAATTGGGTTTATGCCTGATTAATGTAATTCATCTGCCACCTATATCCTCTAGAGAGTAGGGAAGAGAGGGTGTGAGTCAACATTTTACTCTACTTTTTATTCCACTCCTAGTTATCCTCAAATGAGTAACCCTGTTTTTTTTTTTCATCCTTAATCCATTTCATTGCTCATTAGAATGGTGAATTTTCATTAACAAATGTTTTCTGAGTGCTATGTGAGTAAAAGCTGTTATACTAATGTTTTGATAGGGAGTCTACATTCTGTGCAAAATTTTAATTGCTTTTGAAAACCACTGGGGTAAAAAAGCTGAGTGATTAAGCATACAATGAAGGTGATGGTAACACATCCAGGTAACACATCCATTTTTTAAAGAAGAGTTCTGTCATTTTATTTTATTAAGATATAATTACAAGTCTAACATATTAGTTTCAAATAGCAAAAATCTGCCAAAGCTTTGTTAAAAAGTTGATTTCAAGGGAGAGGCTCTGAAGATGGTGGAAGTTGCTTTTGAAAAAGACATGTATGTTTAAACTTCTTTCTGGAGGGATATCTTCCTGGCTGAACCAGGAAGACCTTACCTCCTAATCCCTCAATGCTGAAGGCAGAACTTGAATCTGATGCCTTTGATTACTGTGCCTATGTCTTTTCTAAACTCTTAAAGATGACATCAGAAGACATGTGATCAGTTACTTAATCATAGGAAAGTGTATGCTATTACTAACCTTCCTTTGTGTTTTTTTTCACTTATCAGTCTGTCTGATGCTTGTTTATTTGCCAACCAAGAGGAACCAAGAGGGCTACAAGATGGTTATTTTCTGCTCTAACTGCAACATAATAATTCAGTGTTTATGTGTATTATGAAATCATCAATACAATAATTCTAGTTAAGATCAATCACCATACAGTTGCATTATCTTCTTTGAATATAATGTTTAAGATCTACTCATAGCAATGTTATGCAATGTGTTATTAATTAAAGCCACCACTTACAACTGCACATTTGTAACTTTTGACACCCTTTTCTATTTCCCCCATGGTCTAACAACATGATCTCGAGGCATTTTCACTATGATTATCACATGTACATTAAAATATTTTTCCTGCCCCCACTTCCCCCTCTCTTCCTCTACTCTCCTGCTTCTTCTCCTCTGTCTTAAACATTAAAAAAAAAATAATGTTTTGTATACTAGAAAAATATAGCTTACTTGGGTATCATGGGACCCTTCAAATGAAGTTTTCTCTTCCCAGTTAAATTTTAAGTACTGGCTAGAGGACTGACAAAAATTTTTAAATCTCAGTATAAAATCTTTGAATTATGTAAGTTGTTTAAGTTGTATAATTCCATTACATTTTTTACAGTTCTTTTTATTCAGCAGAATATTGACTTATTCAATACAGCACTACTCTCATTAGCTTCCCCTATGTTCCTATCAATTAATGGAATCTCACTTATACCTGCCCATACTGTTTTTAGAAGACTCTGGTAGTTAATTCATTATGCAACTCTGTAATGTCATCCCAAATACTTCAAATATTCCATTGCACTTTTCACTGACAACTACCTATCATTTTACTGTAATTCAATTATCTAACACCTGTTTTCTATGTTTTCCTTTCTCTTACTCCATAACATCAGTTGTAGGAAATTCAATATGCCTTCTAACTTTTTAGCTTTTTAGCATGCAATTCAAGCTCTACTTTTTTCCTCTGTAACCACCTTAAATCTTTTATCTTTATTCATTAGTGTAGGACTTTTCCATTACAATTTACATAATTCAGTTCAAATTTGTATATTTGTCCTTGGTCAATGAAACCTCAGGAAACTATTTTTTTGTTTTTCCATATTTCTACATTATATATTCTGCGTGCTCCCCAAATGTACTGAAAATTAAGTAATGATTCATCTAGACGTATCTGGTAGGGGAGATATAATGATTACAAAGGTGGTTTTTCCAGAGTGAGGCTTTCCATTGCATTCCAGATGTATCAACTCCAGTAATTTCCCCGATTGTGGGAAACTCAGCTGCAAAATTTTCGGGACTGGATTTGCACTCTTCCTTGGGAAAAGAAAAACTGATTATTTATACTTGCATAATAATATTTTATAAGTAACAAAATTGTTCACATCCACTATTATAGTTCTGTCACAGAAATAGGTGTATAAATAATTTAGTTTATATTATTATGAAGGAAGCTGAGATACAGAGTTAGAAGTTTTGAATGAGTTTATTTAGTAAATTAGTAACAGATTGCCATCACACAGATTATTCTCAAATCTACTCCTCTTTGAGACACAGCAGTTCTTATTTAATCATTTAGTATCTGCCATTCAGAAGGTTTGTGTACCACTCTGATCTTATAGAGCATTATTGTCATCCCTTAATAATTTCTATTACTTAAACCTCTCAGATTTGAGTCATTCTTATGTCATTTTGTGAGATCCACTACAGCTCTCCTTTTACTATCCTTCACATTTATTGCCTTATACATTTCTCCAGTTCTTCATGAAACTCACCAATATTGCCGCAATGTGATTTTTCCCTAGTTTTTACCTGCTTATTTTATATTGTGTTCAAAATTTTCTGATTTTATGTGTATTCTCAAGTGAATAGTCTGGACTAAATTTTGTATTTGAGTCACTTAGGACATAATGTTAATTTAACATATTCCATTCCTATACCATACACTGCTTAAAACATCCTGGTAAGTTCTTTTCTGGGCTTACCCAGTATATGTCTACAGTAGGAGAAAGACCAGATGTGCATTAAATAAATATATTTATTCTTAAACTTTGTAAAACAATGAAGAAAACTGTATAAGGACAATTGTAATAGGTGTTGAGATTATTGCAATAAGGGAGAAAAGTCAAGTTCAGCTCAAAATACAGCAAAGACCAGTGGAGATTTGTAGACCCTTGAGAAGAATGAGGGGGTCAATAGCTGAAAAGTTACTAAGAGTAGTTATTAGGAATAGGGAGAATCTAACATGGACTTTGCAGGATTCTTGCTATTGCTAAACTAGGGAGGTCTAAGAGAGCCAATGATGAGTTCTGGTTAGAGAGAGCACTGAAGGAATCTGGATAAGGGCGATATCTTCATCACATAGCAAACAGGATAGAAGAAGAACTGAGAACTCAAGGTTCTGTTCCCCTAGCCAGTACCTTAATCTGAATTTGCCATTATGGATTAGTGATAATACTTTTGATGAACTTTCTATTGATTTGCAATTTAATCTCATCATACTCCGAGGAGGTAGTAGCTGCTTTGTGAGGAACAGCTTCATCTCTCCTAAATAGCAGGGAATGGTTAGTATGAGGACTGCCAAAATGTAATGTCCATTACATTATTATTATTACTAACTGTATCCCTTCTCCCAGAGACTTCCTTTCACCTTCGGCCCATCTTTTCTCATTCTTTTTCTGCATTGTTTTGGCAACCTTCATTTGGATTTTTTTTCTATTTCAATTTTAGCTAACTCTGACTGTGACAATTAAAGCTGTAAACATTTTTCCAGATGGCAAAACATCAAAATAGTTTCAAAGTTTAAGATATCTTACATGTTCTTTTTAATATGAAATATGCTAATGCTTAATATTTTAGTTGTACTCTTGATCATATAAAATTTAAGCTTTTATCATTAACTGCAGTTTTAAATGATGACTTGGAAATGATAATTATAACTGGGATTCTTTTCTCCTGTTTACAGCTTTCCTGTACAAAAAATCATCTGTCACTTGCATGTATACTCCAAATTTTGTGAAGTCGGCTATTTAGTATACATCATAAAATAATACAAGTTTCATTTTTGCTGATTTTACACCAGATTTACTGACATTTTATCTAGTTAAAAATTTTTTGCCTGGCCCCTGCAATCTGGCTACTGCTGCTTCAGTGCAAGTTCGATCCCTGGCCAGGGAGGTGACCCATGTCATGGCAGACCTCTCCTGACCTGCCCACTGTTCCCCTCAGCAGTGTACTCTGTCAATCTGTTTTCTTCCCAAGTCTGTCTCTGGTGAATCCTCTCACTGCCCCTGCACCTCTTGCCTATACCCCAGTTCTGTATACATAAATAAATAATCTTTTTAAAAAATTCTGCCTTTGTAAAACTTAGATCCATGAAATTGAAATTGCCTATATGCTTCTCCATTTTTACATTCACTGTTTTAAGTTAATTCATATTTTGTAAATATATATATATGCATAAATTATCAATATTAGTATTATTTAACCTCCACTAATATTTTTGAATCTTAAAATTTTATTATATCCCTTTTTTTAAAGCAATAAAGCAGTGTAGGTTAGATTTATATTTTTGTGTATCCCTAAACTCTATTCCATTCATGCCTTTCTCAGACTCAAGTACTTTGCTAAATTAGTTTTCCATCAAGTATAGGAAGATAGTCTTAGAAAGAAAACCAAATGTCATTTCTCTTAGTCAGGTGGCCAGCTCTCAAGATCAGTCTTCTGTATTCTTATCCTCTGATTTCCCTGAAAGACAAATGCACTTTTTGAAATGGTAGGCACATTATAGTCCTTAACTCCATATGTCACATGATTTCACCAATTCATATTTTACATTATAATTAATGAGGCATCTTCAGGGTAGACATTTCTTAAGAAAATGAATTGTCATTCTGGTTGAGCCTGTGTGACAGCAGAAAACTTACCTCTAAGTTATAATCAGAACAGGTCACATGCCCAGAGAGTGACAGAATAAAGGCTGTAAGTTTATTGCATTGTCACCAATTTTTCTTTTTCAAGATAAATTCACTTCAGGACTAATCATTTTAAAATACTAAAAATCTTATTTTTAAAATGTGTTTTCACCAATTGGTCTGACCCCCATGAAGAATTACAGGCATAATAGTAATAACTCATTTAAGAAAAAAAATTAAAATTAAAATTAAAGGATATTCTAAACTTCATTGATAGACATGATGAAGTTCCCAAGTAAAAGTAATATTTTTAGACCTTTATAAATACAAAAATTAAAATCAGTCTTTTTATCCTTTCTTCCTTCTAAATTTCTTCCAATGAGAGTGACCAGTAGAAATGAGAAATGGCATGGGAAAGCTATTCAACAGCTACCTTTCTCTAGGAAGAAATAATTACAACAAGAAAAGTAATCTGTCTACACAGCTACTCAAGGAAACTTTGTACCATGGGGGATAATGAAACAGGCCAGAAAAATAGTTCTGCACATGCTATGAGCTTACTTGCTACTACTTATTAATGACTATTAATAAATAATATCATAGAGTGTTGGAAAAAAGTACCCACCAAGGCCCATCCAGGCCCCCCCCTTCCCTTTTTTTCAGGAAAAAAAATGGAGTGTTTAAAATGCACATGTGACACTGAATAATCTGTAACTAACTTTGATTTCTAAAAGCCATCTAGTTTTACAAACAAATTTTGTTCTTTATAAGACTCTGATTTTATAAAAATGTACTCACTACAAAGGGAAAAATACAGTTTTAAATTGTCAGGATCTGCTCCATATTCTATTAATGAATTTACAAAAGAAGAAAAGAAAAAAAAAAAACTCTTTCCTACTGTTCCTAAAAGTGTCTCAGTCATTCTCCATGGGCTCCATCTGGGTGATAGGTAAAGTCAGTAAATCACTCAAGTCAACTGAGCTGTTCTGAAAGCTTTTAAGGTGACGAATTAAGTCCTAATCTAGATTTTTTTAAGTAAACCTACCACTTTGCTAGGTGGTAGGGACATGAGAATGATAAGAGATAATGGTGCTCAAAATGTAGAAGGGATAAAAGTATTTTAAACGACTGATAGCATTCCCTTATGGCAAAGGGCTTTCGCAGAGGGAAACTCTAAGGGCAGTGAAATCAAAGAATCCTGGTGGTGTCAGGGAGGATTCAGGTACAGTGCTGTTTATTTAAAATGTGTGAATTATGTAATACCAAAGATGCATTTTCAAATATTCATACTAAAAAAAGAATTCAATAATTTTGCTATATTAAACAATTCATTCTTTTTCATAGAATTATGTGCTCTTGATTATATAATCCCTCTAAAATCTTATTAAAGACTGACACCTGTCAGATCATTTTTGTCACAGACACCCATTGAAACTCTGAAACATGAATCTTTAAGGCAATTTATTCAAGATTGCACAAATCTCTATATTTATGTTTATTCTTAGGAATGACAATGAGTTTCATTTTTAAAACTCAGCATAAGGTGAAGCAATTTTTAAACAGCTTGGCAAGTCACTTTTGCATGTTTTAGCTGTATAGTGAAAACATTCTAACTCTATACACTGTTCATAAAGTTTTGAATTTTTCAAATGTAAATTCCTTGGTACATGCTAAAAAGTATACTAGTCAAGAAGTCATATAGTATTTTTCATAATTTATATATGATTTAAGAAAATGGAAAACATAATTAGAGAAATATTTTATTTTTATTATATATCCCACTTTATAGCTCCATAAACCTGTATTGTGTATTCAAAATTTACTTTCCATGGACCACTGATGCAAGTTTTAGAATTTTGAATTTAAATACATTATGCACTTGAGCTTAAGTAATATTGGAACATTATTTTTTCATTTCTAATAGTTTACACTAGAAAATATGGAATAAAAGTATTAAATAGAGGGAAAAGGAAACAGCAAAAATTTCAAATCAGAAGAGAATAAAGAAATTGTATGGGGATAGGGTGGAGAAGGAATATTTATTAACAAAGAAATTAAAAATTACAAAATTTTGATAACTTAAAATGAATGTAAACTTTTAATCATATTTCAAAGTGTATTTTTAATATATGTGGGGCAAATATAACACATAGATGAAAAGAAGTTTTAAGTAGTGTTATAATTGAAATATTAACAGTTAAGTTAGCTATCTACATATCCAATTATACTGGTACAAAGGGTTTTCTTTTTCCAGTTAGTTTTTTTTTTTTAATGATATTTTTTAATGAGGCAATGAAGGTGATATACAATACTTGTATGTTTCAGAGGCAAATGTTAACATTTCTTCCATGTTAACTAAACATACCACAGTAAGTCACTTATAGTTCTCCACCCAACATAATCAAGTAAGCCCTTTTGCTGTCCATTCTTACTCTCTCCACTTAGTAGCCTCAATTATATAAAGTTCTAGAATTTATTTTGGCTTTTCTTTGCGTGAGTGAAATCATCTTATATCTGTCTTTCTCCTTCCATCTTATTTGAAAAGTATAATTGCATTCATTTCCATCCATATTGCAAATGATAAAAGAGTTCTGTAGCTGCTGCATAGCATTTCATTGTGTGTGTGTGTATATACCACATCTTATCACCCACTACTCTGCCCTGAGTACTTTCTTTTACTGTAACTTGTTACTGCAAATAGTACTGCAAAGAACATGGGTGTACATATTTCTCTTCTAATTAATGCTTTTGCAATCTTTGGGTAGACCACTAGCAGTGAAATCGATTGATTGGATTTTTTTAAAGATGTATTATTTATTTATACATACAAGAACTGAGGTACAGACCAGACGTGCAGGGATGAGAGTATTCTCCAGAGACAGAGTGAAGAACAGAACAGACAGAACCACTGAAATACACTGCTGAGGTGCGCAGCAGGTAAGACAGGAGAGGTCTGCTGTACCCTGTGGGTCAGCTCCCTGGCCGGGGATTGAACTTGTGCTGCAGTGACTGTCAATGGCTTCATTGTGCTGTGCTTTAACCCCTTGTGCCACCAGAGAGGACCCAAGGGTGAAAGTGGTTTATATAGATTTATAGTTAATATTTTAAGAAGCCTCTATATTGTTTTTCATGGTAGCTAAACCTCTCTACATTCCCACCAGTAGTATATGAGTGTTCCTTTTTCTCCAAACTGTGGCCAACATTTGTTTCTGGTCTTTATTTTTTTTTTTAATGGGTTATTGTATCTCACTGAGGTTTTGATTTACCCTATGGTAAATAATATTGAACCTTTTTTTCATAAGTCTATGTGTCTTCTTTATGAGTGTTTATTTAGCTCTTCTGTCCATTATTTGATTTTGTTATTCACTATCATTTTCATCTCAATGATAACTATTATCACTGTGCAGACTTTTTAGTTTGATGTAGTCATTTGCTCATTTTTTCTTTTGTTTCCCTTACTATTGGAGTCAAGTCCCCATAGACATAAATGTAGTTAATGTTGTGGAAATGGAGTGTTTCATCTATGTTTTCTTCTATGTATTTTATGGCTTCATGTTTTAGACTCAAATATTCATCCATTTTGTGTTAACTTTTATATATGATATTACTAGAGCTACTGGGATAGCTGACACCTGAAGTTCTGGGTCATCAAGATATCCAGTTCAATCTCCTAGGCCGGGTGCAAATAATGTTGCCTTTTCTGCCATAATAAGGGGCCAAACTCTTCCCCATGATGCTGGGATATTTCCAAGTGGTACTGTGATACTGTGAACTTATCTCCTGATATCTTGACTGAGGGAGCTACCAAGAAGGAGATAGAGTTGAATGGTTGGAAACCTATAACAGGGAGACAAGCACATGGGCTTGCTTTCTTTGTCATCAGAGCTATTGTAGTCAGTAGCTGCCCTGCCAGGTTGAGATGAGAGAAAACCTCCTACTTCAGCTACAGTCTACCACCACAAGTGTGTCAGGATAGGTAAGATGTTGATCTGGGGTGCCATAGACCCCAGCTCTAGATGTGGCAGGCCTTTCTATAAGCTATTGGTTCCTATAATCAGGAGCTCTACTTTGTATCTTTGTGATAATTGCATTTTCCTATTTTTTCTCTATCCTTCTAATTTTCCCTCTTCCTTTACCTTTGTACCAAAGCCCCTTTTATTTGCATTGGTGTGGTGGGTGGCAAGACCCAGGCTATTGAGTTTCTGACCCAGTGACAGCATTTACTTCCCTTACCCTGAAGAAGTGTAAACAGTAGTCTGAGTTCATTAATTTGTATAAAAATGCCCAGTTTTCTCAACATCATTTGTTGATGAGATATTCATTTCACCAATGTATACTCTTAGATTAAAGTACAGATAAGTGTGAGTTTACCTGGGTTCATGATTCTTTTATATTATTTTATGTCTACCAGTACAGTGCTTTTTTAATTACTATAGCTTTATAAGATAGTCTGAAATCTGGGCATATCACACCACCATTATTTAATTTTTCACTCAGGGTTGTTTTTTCTATTTGGGGTCTTTTGTAGTTCCATAAAAATATCAGTAATATTTGTTCTTTTTGTTAAAGAATGCTATTAAAACTTTGATGAGAATTGCATTCAGTCTGTATATTGCATTTGATAAGATAATTATTTTAGCAATATTTATTCTTCCAGTCCATGAGTAGAGAATATCATTCATCTTTGTGCCTTCTATTTCCTTTAAACAGTACCATATAATTTTCATTTTATAAGTTGTTCAACTCTTTTTTAATCCTATGTATTTAGTTATTTTTGATTCTATAATAAATTAGATTTTTTGATTTGTCTATGAAGTCATATAGTACACTGAAGTATGAAATCTTTTACTACAGTGCATACAACCTGTTTTGTGTATGTTGATTGTAGCCTGCCTCCTTACTGGTTTATGGTTTCTAATAGTTTTTTAGTGGAACTTTTATGGTTTTCTGTGTATATTATCTTGTCATCTGCCAATATTGCTAGTTTTACTTCATTCATTGTTTGGATTCATTTTATATATTTTTCCTGCCTAATTGTTTAAGCTATAAATTCCAATACTAAGTATAATAGTAATGATTAAAGTGGACATCTTTGTCTTATATCTGATCTTAGGGAAAATGCTTTCAGTTTCTCAGCATTGTTTATGTTTTAGTTGTTGGTATGGCTTTTTTTAAGTATTTATAACTCATATTAGGGAACAAATGTTTGAAAGTGCACTTCATTTTATAACAGAAGACTACTCATAACATTTTTGGGTAAACAAAACAATATGAACATTTGGTCCCATTCTTTATGAAAATAATTTATAACTTTTTGTAGACAGGTAGAATAACTTTTCCTCTACCATTCTAGGTTTTCAGTTAAGATACCTCCAGCAATAAGCAGATTAATAGGAGAAAAAAAAATCATTTAGTTTGGTCTACACAAGGGTTCTAAAGACATAAAACCTAATGAAGTGAACAAAAAGGCAGTTCTTCTAACAAATTTCTAGAATTTATGAGAAATAGAGAAGCTTAGAATTTGGGTAATAAATAAGTAAGGAAACAACAAGGTTTGTTTATGTGGTCTTCTATTGCACTAAGTTTCTTTCACTGGTCATAAAGATCTCTCTCTCTTTCTCCTGGTACAGAGAAGTTACCTTTCACATTTTCAAGAGATCACAATGTCCTAAGTGAATTGAATTATTTTTCTTAAGCAACTTTAATTCAAATTAATTTATATGCCAAGTTGAAATATTTTGGGATGATGTGCACTGAACATTATCCCATTTGTATTGCATGGTATATTTCTGTAAAAAAATATAAATAAAATGTTTACAGTTAACCATACTGTATCTTGTTCATATAATTACATGAGGTTTATCCTTTTGCCTACATGAGGTTTTTTTTTTTTGCAATAAACATGGGTTAATTACTTAAAAATAAATTCTTAAACCTGCTTTTGATAGCACAACTGCTAGAAAGAAACTGCCAATATATATATCGAGACATCTAAAATTTAAATTGAGTTACAGATATAAATGTAGAGTAGTACGTAAAAACATGTTGCATATGTTGAGTAAAGTTGATCTGAGCAGTATAAATCAGGTAATGATTAGTATTGAAAAATCTCAATTTTGTCATTTAAAATGAAATTCATAAGAATAAATTTGGAGATCTAATTGACTTTAACAAAAGAGTCATGATTCATGTGGCAGATAGAATAGTATTACAAGAAGCTATATAAAATAGAAGAATTTTATAATCAGAAAGAGTGTCAGGTTCTTAGCAAAAGAAAAGAGAGATTATTTCAGACAAACCCACCTTTATCTTTAGGAAAAGATAGGAGGTTCTTACCATGCAGTTTACTTCACTAGTTCTGACCAAAAAATCCCAAATTGGTTGGCTTAAAATTCTGCTTTTGGGAGAGATGGAAACTGCAATTAGATTAGGTGTTAAAGTCTGGTTGGACCTGGCATGAAGGATTCCATTTAAGGTCTGCTGTTTATTTAGCACTTCAAATGTGAAATAAATTAAATAAACCAGTTTCCACCTATGCTGGAGGGTCACAGATACTGTCTGTGAAATGATCTCCATGAAACATTGGGCAGTGAGTACATTTTAACACGAAGGTTCCAGAAGTATCCTAAATATCCTGTAATAGGCACGTTCTCACTATTTCTGGGTAACAGCAATTTTCCAGACAATACATTTAAACTATCCTTTAAGACACTGACCATATTTTCAGTGGTATACTACATAATAAAGTGAGAACATATTGATCCCAGTAAGCTGTTGTTTTCCAGAGGAAGCATCTAAAATGCTTAAAAATTGTCTCTAATCATGAAATATACAATGCTGAAAAGTTCTAAAACTTGTATGGCATAAAAACTAGTTTTAACTGAAAGTATTTGTAAAGAGAATTTTTTAGTGAACTTGTATCTGACTAAAAGCAGTTTTAAAAATAATTTAATTGTCATGAACCACTTTTCATGGCTTTTTGTAAACAGGAAAGATTCACTTTCACTACTGGAGAAAAATCAGAACCACTATAAACAGACATTACCACAAACCTGTCGTGTCTTCTGTCTGTTTTCTTAAGGGCCCATTTATCTCTCAAAAGTCATTTGTTTTCCCCAAGGTCCTGGCTTCTTCTTTCCCCTCCCATAGAAAGAAGTTATTCCTTTTCCAGGCAGTGAGTGCCCTTTTCATATTTTACTTCATGTGTAGGTGGTATTGAAGGGCAACAAAATATATTACCCCAAAATATGCATCTTTGACTTAAGAATTATTTTAAATTTATTATCTTTAAAGAAGCTGCATACTTGGGAAAAGCTTGGGAAGGCTGAGCAGTTCCCCTTCTATAAGATCCATTGATATGGATATCTACCTCTCTGTACCAGGAAGAAATAGAACAAATCTCCAGAAATATGTCAGTGAAGAAGGCTGCAACTTAAATTTATATGATACATATACTTACTGTTCATTTTCTGGTTACCTCCTATAATCAGCCTTTCTGTCCATCCCAACATCTTTTGTATGTAGCTACAGACAGTAGTTATGGTGATGGCTAGGACCATTTAATTTTTCCTGTGTTTCTCCTATGTATATATGTTAATCAAGTTTATTTTTCTTTTGGAAATCTCTCTTTTAGTTCAACCAAGAACTAAAAAGGGAGAGGAAAAATTACCTTTATATAACACCAAATTTTAACTATCTTCTTGAGTCACATTTTTCTGTGATTAGTATACCCACATTAAAAACAATGCATTATTAAATTTTGACCTTTCTGTTGTCAATATCTCTTTTATTATTTTAATTTTCATTTTAAACATTTTAATTTTAATTGAACCTAACAAGGAAGAAGGGTGCCCTTGTTAACATCGCCATTAGATCTTGTCAAACCTTTGCAGAGAAAAGATCAAAATGTCACACATAAAATTTTTCTTTTTCAAGGAAATATACTTCAAAATTAAGACAAATTGTTGCCATTAAATTTTAACTATAATATAGCTCTATTCATAGTGGTATCTAATAATTGGACTTTTTTAAGGAAAGGAAAGCAGCATAACCTGGTCTATACTAGTAAATTCTCCAATTTTTTTGTTTTAAAACAGATGAAAAAATCATTATGTCTTTTATAAATCTAGAACTTACTTTGTAAAATTAATATATAATTTGTATATGGCACTAAACATTAATAAACAGAAGTACTGCGTATTTGGTCTCCCAAAAACAGGGTTAGATCTCCAGTGTAGGCCTTTTCTAATGCTTGTTGCCTTGATGCCTCAATTGATGCTTCATGAGCCCTTGGAGAAACTGTATTATTTAAAAGGTGTTTATTATCTAGATTTAGGGCTCTCTCTGGAAACAACCCTTAAGTTAGAGAATACTATGTTAAAGCAGGGCAAATATATAGTCATCTCCTATCGTGTGAGATTTACCTGCTCTCTCCTTGAGGAAACAGACCAAGTAACAAAAGATATGAATTGTCCTTTGAATTGATGAAAAGTAACATACCATAAAATGTACAGTAATGTAAATTCTATACATGGACGTATTGTCTTTTTCCCCTACTGCTCTGTCTGATCTTCATCTATTTCCTCAGCTAGCCTCAGAGGAAACCAGAGGGTGGGAGACTATTCAAAACAGTCCATAATAGTCATTTTTGATCTGGATGACTTCCAAACAATGGTTTGCTTGATGACTTCTTAAAACCAGCACTTTTGACTCAGCGCAAAGGTCTTTTGCCAAATGATACAGTTGATGCAATATCTCTGTAAGGAATACCTCTCTACTTTAAAAGTGGATTTGATAAGGTGACTTTTCATACTCCCCAGAAGAGAATGATTGAAAATATATAAATAATAAAATCTCCCGGTTTTTAAAAATAAATTCAACATCTCCTTTTCTCAAAACTTTAAACATTTATTCAAAAAGTAATGTGTGGTCAGAAAGTTGTGATGCTAATGAAGCTGTTATTCTTGAAGTTGGAGAGAAGTTGAGGTACAGCTCCAATCATGATTAGAGGCAAGTTATGATGTTTTTATTATTATTTTTTTTAGTGGATACATCCTGTACTGAAATTGTCCACATTGCTCTGTTCTCTTGATACCTCCATGTATTCTGAACCATCCTGTTTAAATGAAAAGACTATGTTTAACTTTGTAATACACAACACAGCTGAATCATTGACACTTCAATCAGCCTTTATTATGCTGAAATCACAGTAGGATATCCCTTCTGCCCAGAATGTACTGACACTAAAGTAGAATTGATTTCAATCTAAAAATGAAAGGCAAAACACATCAATATGTGCGTGCATCTGCATAATAATCCAGTGTAATTTCATTATAACTCTGTTCACCCACAGTATAACTCACCAAGAGATAGACCTGTATCTGACTGTTTCTATTTATACTTCTAGAAGGATGAAAAATAAAAGAGATTGACAACTTTATTTATAAAAAAAGTTAATGATTCCTATACGAGAAGTATGTGTGCAGTGAGAATAACACCTTAAATATGCAAAGCACTTGCCTTTCACTCACCTGGAGAGTTAAACTATTTATTGTCCCAAATATTCAGAAGTTTGCTCAAAGATTATTTTGACTTGTCAAATAGGTGCAGACTTTTTTATTGATGACACAGTTGGCACAGTTTATCAGAGAAAGGTTCATCAAGTTCCTTGAGCTTGTAGAAGTTATAGATTACAAATTAAAATCTCTTCTGCCAATAGCATGTGCACAAATAAGTGAAATATGTATTTTATATATAGACTGCATCACTAGGATAAAATTTAAATTTAACTTCAGTGTGGTTAAGCGAAGATAATAAAAAAGTAAATAACTTTGATTAAATAATTTAATTGTATGTAGTCCTGTATAAACAGCCTTTCCTCTGAGCAGCACCCAAAAGCATTTAAGTTGCATTATGGTGCCTAAGTGAACCAGTGAGACCTAAGATCTTAGAGCATATTCAAAGTTGTGGTTATTTAAAGTGACTGCTGCATAAAATGCCAAGCAAGTCTATGGGTGAGGAATATGCTAACTTTTGTTCACTAATAAACTTAAAGTTGAAACAATTCATGCTGTTTCATAAAATGGTTTTTGGGCCAGATGAAAATAGGGATTCCTACATAATGCATATGCTCCATTCATTTCAGGAAAATAAAAAAAAATAAAATCTACTGTAGGGTAAGTACACTACTCATAGCTTAAGGAAACCAGCATGAGCAAGAAAAATAAAAGGAGACTTATAAATGAGTACATTTACTTGCAGAAAAAAAGAACAGAATTCGAACAATCAAATCAGGTGAGTTGTTTTAACAGAGGTCAGTGTGTTATCTAGCAAAGGGTATTAAGACTAATTCTACAGTTAAATACATCTTGCAAGGTAAAGTGAGATCAACACAGCAACCTGAAATTGTCTTTAATAGAAAGTGCTCCCTATGCAAAGAACTCAGACAGTCTCAAACTGTAGTCCATAACTTCAACACAAGGAAGGAATATTATTTTGAGAACATGAATCTTGAAATATAGATGTAAAATTCATCCAGATTTATGAAATAAACTCAAATTTGCTAACTGCATAGGGAGATGTTTGGGGGAGAAAGGCTGGATGTATTTATAATCCTTGTAAGCACTCCACTTCATCTATAAAATAGTAAATGTGAGCCAGCAGAATTTATGTATTTAAGTATAATTTAGTGTTTAAATAGTTTTGTAACTTGGCAATAACTGATCAGAAAATTATACAAAGTCATATTATTAAACATGGTTAGGATATGACCAATAAAGATCTCTAACAAAGATATATTTTGATCAATAAAAGGCATTAATTTTGAAGTGAATATATTTTATCCAGAAATTATGTGCTTTAGTACACTAATTGAAAGACATTGACTTTCCAGCTACTTACATGTTTTTCAGCTCTCAAAAGCCAGTGACCTAGTCAAATTAATGCTAGCCTCAACATAAAGTCATCTGTATAAATAAATAATTTACAGCCTCTTTATACTTACTGCCTCAGCAGTGTCAGCACAGATTCTTCTGAAATTATGTAAAACTATGGTTGGGATAAAACTGGAAATACAAATAAAATACTTTAGAGTAGCATCTAGATTATCATATGGAATTATAAGATCAAAATCTTATAGTAAAAACTTACAATTAATCATAAAGATTTCTTTTGGTTATATTGTCAGCCTAAGATTGAATTATTATATGGATATATAAATATGTATTTTGCAATCCAGCAACATCTCTGATATACAAGATTAAGACAATGTCAAATTAAATACTTGAGGAAGTATCTTATTTGGGAAAACTTCAGTTTCAATAAATGGAAATATAAATGATTTAATCACTAATTAAAACAAATATACATATTTATCTGCATACTTCTAAGATAAGCAACATGAATACATCCGTATGAGTCGTAAAAAGATACAGTTTAAATACTTCCAGTGATTTTAGTTTGCAAGAAGTCCCAGATTTGTAGTGTTAACAAAATTATATAAAGAAAATAATACAAGAAAAATCTTTCTCAAATTGGAAACTAAAATACTCTGTTTTTAAAAGGGTGGTCTGTATATAAGGTTGTAAACTTCCACAATTTCTCTTTTTTTTTTTTTAACTCTTGCCATTTATGTTGGTAACCTGAAAATTGAAGAAGTCATTAAAAGGCAAATAATATGTATTTAGGCTCAAGGATTGCAATTTGGTGCTTTTTGTTTTTTTTTTTAAGATTTAGTTATGATTACAGAACTGGGGTACAGGCCAGAAGTGCGGGGTGGTGTGGTGGTGAGAGGATTCACCAGAGACAGAGTGGGGAGCAGAACAGGCAGATCTACAAAGAACACTGCTGAGGGGCACAGTGGGCGGGTCAGGAGAGGTCTGCCACACCATGTGGGTCAGCTCCCTGGCAGGGCATCAACTAGTGCTGCAGTGGCTTCAGAGAGCTTTAGCCTGTTGTGCCAGCAGGGTGAACCCAAAAGGAGATGAGTTTTAGGAGAGTAGGAAAATTGAATATGAGGTAAGTGGAAAGAAAGACCAAAAAAAAAAAAAAATTAGTGCTGACAACCTTGTAATATTTTTGTCTATACACAATGAGTTACTGATTCTAACCTCCTTAATCATCAGTCCTCATGATCTGGATGATTTCTCAATTGTATGCTTGTTTTTAACACAGTCCAAGGCCTTTTGGTGCAGTTTAGACAAATAATGCAGTTTCTCTCTAATGACGGTCTGGTTTGATTTTAAAATGACTCTTTTCAGCATCAGTTTTTCACATTGTAAATATTAGGTAATTTCTTTGCTTCCTGAGTTTACACTGGAGCATTTGATTGTGTCTTTGAAATCCTGGGTAGTATGCAATGACAGAATTTTGCAACATGTGGTGTCTCACTGACTACATGATTTCAGACACCGGGTGTGATTTATGAAGAATAAAATTAATTGCTACCAGGAAACTTGTCATTCAGTAATTGGTGTTGGCTTTGACTTCCCTCTGAGTCACATGATCAAGTTGGAGCTCTGTTAGTGAGGAATGTATTGAGAAACTGTGGAGTACACATTATTGACAAGGTCTTGATGAGAAGGAAATTGAAAATGAAATATGGTTATTTGCTTCAAGACTTCATAGACATTAAGATAAGATAGTATTAATATTTAAAGATATAGTTATATTAAACACTTGAAAAAACAATAATAAATTTACCTGACTAACAAAGTGTGAAGTATGATTTTAATTGCATGTGTCAGTGGTACTTGGCTGTGGATTCCTAGCTATCTGGTGAAATATGATTTTGGGTGTGCCCACGAGGGTGTTTTTAAATAAAATGAACCTTAAATAGTTGAACAAGTAAAGGAGATTTTCCTTCCTAATATGAGTGAGCATCCTCTTCCAGTCAGTAGAGGATCTAATAAAGTCAAAAGACTGAGGTAATTGGGATTGCTTCCTTTGACTGCATTACTGCGTTGAAACTTTTCTTTTTTTGGTCTTCAGAAACAGACTAAAATCTTCAACTTTTCTGAAAATTGAAACTTTTAAACTGAAACTTAATATTACTAATCTTAAATCACCAGTTTAATCACTGCAGCTTAATTCCTCCAGCTTAACCACTCCAGTTCATAGGGACTTTGCAGCCTCTGTATGCATGTGGGTCAATTTCTTTAATCAGTCAGTCAATAAATCCTACATTTTTGTTTCTCTGGAGAATCCCGACTAATACAAGAGGTTAATCACTGGGGATTATGCAAGACAAAATATCTTTTCCTAGAGTGACTAGAATTGGCTATTTATTGTGTTTTCTACTATTGCCACTTCATCTCTTTTCTCCCACATTTAATATAAAGCACATATTTTTGATAAAAATTAAGGGAAACCTGTTCAAATAGAAGATCAAGAGGGTGGGGATGGACATTAGCAAGTAGTATTTAAAAAATAAATAATGGTTCAGTTTAGATGGAGATACTGATACAGAGTCCTATAATTATAGTCTGGATATTGTGGAATGTCTTAAATACCACTCTAAAAGATTTGCAGTGCTGGATCATAAAGAAATTGTCAAAATAAGATATATTGGTGGACTCGAAATAAGTGCAAAGGCTGATATTCAAATGTTTGAATGTGTATTATACACTCAACATTCTTCTCATCATGGTCTTAACTCATTTAATCATCCCAGCAATTCTATTAAGATGTTTCTTTTGTTTCTAACTTTTACACATAAGGAAATAAGGTGCAAATAAGTACAGCAACTTGCCCAATATCATACAATTTGTCACGGTTAAGTTCTAATTCAAATGAAAATGAGAAGATACTGAATTAATAAAGAAAAAATCAGAATCTATTAAATGCCTCAGAAGAACTATGAAGTTTAACATAGGATTCTAATTGCAGGAATGAAAAAGTATAAAGTGAAATATTTTCAGATAATGTAACACTTGACATTAAAATGAATATAAAAATGAACAAAGAATAAAAGATATCAGTGATGTTAGGGAAAAGTACTGAGCCACCAGACAAAATGAAAGAACCATAAAATAGGGATGGAAAGTAAAACTTATTTTGAACTTTTATTTTAATTTAAAAGGAGACACTATATTTCTGTATGTTTGAAAATGAAATATTTTTTTTTCTTAATATCTGAGTTCACCATTGCTCAGTGTGTCTGAGATAATTACTATAGACTAAGTGTCCCTGTCTTCCTGTAAATTCTCCAGGGGCATGCATCCCACTTGGAATTTGAAATTAATTCTTACTAATGAAATGTCAGCAAAAGTGCGAAAGTTGTGAACAATGATTCATCTCCCTATTCTTTCATCTGTATGACTAGAAACTGCAAGGGCAGAAAGGAAATTTTTCTTTACCCCTCTAGACTTTTCATATGTAGGCCAAACAGTCATCTGACAAAATAGTAGGAGAAAATAATAGATGTAGTAATATATGTGGAGCATCTACTTAGATATAAGCTTGAAAATGAATGGAGCAAAATAAGGAAATTCATCCTGTGTTAAAAATGGTAGAAAGTCATCAAGGATAGTGAAGGGGACTGAGATGACTATAGGACAGATGACCCCATGATGAAGACTAGATGTTCTGTAATTCAGTATTAGATGTGCTATGCACATAGGTTATTTGTGGTAAAAGTCTTAACTCTATAAATCACACACTAGGTTGAAGAATTATTATAAATAATGTTAAGTAACTAAAAATAATTGATTTTATGTTGAAATAAAAATTCTTTAGATATATTGAATATTAAAATTAATGTCATCTGTTAGATGTTTTTCAACTTTTTAAAATGTTGCTATTCTAGAAAAATTAAAATTACATGAATGGCTCATATTTATGACTTCCATTTCATTTCTATTGGGGGCTCTCTTAGACCAAATGGGGGATTCTTAGACCAAATTACAGAAGGAAGGTAAGGAGATAATAAAGAAGACTGATTTTAAAAGTTTTAAAACTTTTAAAAGTTGTTAAATGATCAGCATTTTAAAAAGGATGAAGCATGGCTCACATACACATATAGAACAAACGTAAAAATATAGTCAAAATTTTTTACCTAATTCAACAATTAATGTGGGAACCAGTAAATTATAGACAATTAAAAGGACAATATATATATATAAAGAAAGAAGACAACAAATTTTGGACAGAATTAACAAATATACAAATTGATGCAAAAGTGGTTAGTCTATAGGGCAATAATCACTTTCATTTCACTAGACAGCATTAATTTTATTTCCTCACATTATTTACATTATGATAAATGTGTTGCAATTTATGAGTTCAGAATCAATGTTGCTGAACATGTTAATAAAACAGGGAGCACATTAACACATTTTACATTTCACAATTTTTTTTAAAGATCGATTTATTCATATAGAACTGGGATACAGGCCAGAGATGCGGAGGGGGGCAGAACAGGCAGATCAATGAAGTACACTGCTGAGGGGCACAGCAGGCTGGTCAGGAAAGGTCTGCTGCGCCATGTGGTCACCTCCCGGGCAGGCGGGGATCGAACTCATGCGGAAGTGGCTTAAGCTTCCTAGTGCAGTGCTTTAATCCATTGTGCCACAGGGAGGGCCCTAATTTCACAATTTTTTTCCTGGTAGTATGAAAAAAAATAGGAACAAGGAATTTTTATTTTTCAATGTGACAAGTTGAATTGATGGAAATTCTAATCAAGATCTCTTTTTTTTTTTTTTTTGCTTTAGAAAGTTTTCTAAGTGTTTTATACAGAAATTTATGAAAACCTACATTTAAAATTTTATTTGGAATACTGTCTCTTTTGCTGAAGTTTTACTTGTGTACATATAATTACCCCACCAAACTATTAATCTTAATCCCAGGAGCTTGTGAATGTTGTAGTAGATTGCTAAAAATTGGGGAACCTGGCAGATATGATTCAAGTTTCAGGGAGGCTGTCTGAGATTTTCATGTGGGCCCAATTTAACCACACAAGCATTTGAAAGCAGACTTTCTCCAACTAAAGACAGCAAAAGAAGTCAGAAACACTCACTTCTGCAGTCTGAAGAAAAAAAAAATAGGCAACTCTTTCATGAGCTGCTGATGAAGAACAGCTTCTAGAAGCCGAGTGTGGACCTAAATTGTCAACTTGCAGGAAGACAGCTAGGCCCTGTAATCCCAAGGAAATTAATTCTACCATCAACCAGTGAGCTTGGAAGAGATCCCAGGCCTCTATGAGGATTACACCTCAGTGACAGCTAATTTCAACCTGAAATGAGAGCAGAGGAACCAGTTAATTGGCACACAGACTCCTAGACTCATAGAAAATGCATATAATAAATTTGTGTTAAATTTCTACTTAAGGATATTTGTGATAATTGGTTACTTCACCCCCTTTCATGTCAAGTTTCTTATTTTTGACTTGGAGTTTTTTTTCATTATTGTTCAGATTTTGATCTCTTGTATGTTTATAGGAGATATGATGCAGTTATGCAAAATAGACTAAAAGTCTTGTCTGACTTACATCTAACACCTAAATTCTCTAAAGTCTCTATAAAAAGCCAGAATCTAATGGCAGTTTATGTCAGTATGAAGTCAGTGTTGCCAAAACTTCCTTGTTCATTTTGAAAGAGGAAACCAACAAACACATGTGCAAATTAGAGCTATAGCACTACTTTTTGGAAGCACTAAGTGCTTAATGTTTGTAAATGGCTGGTTCTTGTTACTTGATAACAACTCCAGCTCTCTACTGCTAGAACAGTCAGAATACCTGAGCCTCCAGATAGAAGGGATACCAGAAAGTATGCAATAGTTATATATGATGTAAAATTAATAATGCTAAATATGGACAGATAGGTCAATTACCATGGGAGATGAGGTTAAAAACACACTAAATTTTGGCCATTTATTAAACAGCAAATGTAAGCGGTAATTGAGAAGAATATTGCAGCTCTATTTTAGGTTAGATCACAGCAGGATTACACATTAGATAAGTGAAGATGTATTAGTTGGGTTAGAGAATCTGACCTTCCTTCAAGTCTCAGATGCTTACTGCTTTCTGGTTTCAACATGGCCTGAAGGAAGGGAGAAGGTAGAGATCCATGGAACCATTGGGAATTCTTCAGGCTTCCATCATGTAGTTCATCCACTATTTTCATGAGCATGAGTTAATTAGAAAAATAAGGCCCACAGATCAACTGCCCAACCTTAGTATTTTTCTCAACAAGTTTTTTAATTGTGTTGGGGTAACACTGGTTTACAGCACTGATTGAGAGGCTATGTTCACATCTCTTCAATTGTGTGTAATCACTTTTGCCACCAGCAAATCACCCATAATCCTCTACCGTAGTCAATTGAGTTCTTCGATGGTGGGCATGGTGTGTGGAAACATACAACTGCAGAGCTATGGTAGATATGTTTTTGACTCCTTTATTCATAGTGGGCAAATGTCTTCTCAATATGAAATAATACTTGTAACAATCACCTATATTTCTCAGCATCCCTTCCTCTTATATTTGTTTTCATGAAACTACCTTAGCTCCTTGTTGTCCTCCTGAAATTTATTGTTAAACACTTTAATATTCACTATGTGGATTACATGCACACACACACAAATACACACGTTCTATCCTAGACAAGTTATATTTTCTGGCTGTTGCCACATAGCTCCACAACTGTTATCTGTTAAAAGCAATGAGGTAATAGCTCAGGAAAAGTATCTTACTAGGTTTTGTAGAAAGTAAAATACCTTAAAACTTCCCATCTAGTTCTTTCAACTATGTCTCAGCAATGGCTGTGGAAACACTCATTATAACTTTTCTTTACTATTAAAAAAAAAAATTGCTTCATAAAGTCCTGACAACCTCTTAAGTCTTGCAAAGAAGAGATTCTTTAGATAACATCATCTCCTGTGGATTGCAATTTGCCACATTGCAAAAGTACATTTGCAAAAGTGCTTTGTAACTTCTTGAAGGCTTTCCCATGCTGTTCTGTGAATGGGTTCTCAAATGTCAACCTTGTGTGTGTGTGTGTGTGTGTGTTTGTGTGTGTGTGTGGCCATGTCTGGTGATGTCATACCATGCAATCCTGAGAAATTCATTACAGGCCATATCCATAAGGGTTTCTTTGCAATATATTTAGAGAAAGTCCTATACAAGCACATGATCACTCTTTAAATTTAAAAAAAAAAAAAGGACTATGGCCATTTTCTTTGATACAGTGCTGTGTGAAATAAATAGGTACACATATTCTATGAAATTTAGGTTACTGAGTTAAAAAGCTTTGTTAGTATTGCTTTTATCTATAATACATATACTATTTTTTTTAATTTATTTATTGTTGCATACAAGATCTGGGATGTAAGCCAGAGGTGCAGAGGGTGGTGTGAGAGGGTTTACCAGAGACAGTGGGGAACAGAACATAAAGACCTACTGAACTACTGATGAGGGGAGCAGCAAGTAAGACTGGAGATGTCTGCTGTGCCATGTGTATTAGCTCCATGGCCAAGGGTGGAACTCTTGCTGTAGTGGCTATGGCTAGATTGATAGTACATAGACTTAACCCCTTGTGCCACCAGGGAGTCCCCCATACTTACATATTTTTAATAAGACTTTTAAGTCATAAAGATCTAAGATTCTTCCTCTCACATGCTCTTACAATTTTATTCAAGAAAATCAGTCCCCTGATAGTTTTGTCTCACATGAATAACCATGTGTCCCCTCACAGTGTGGAAGCATTGGAAGCCACATGGGATGAGGGAAAGATTACCCAAATTCCATGTGGAACAATGAGAAGAAGCCTAGAGGGGCCCCCTAGAGGACTACACAGAAGTAATATGCAGCTCTTGTTTTTTGGAATAAGGTATGGAGTTAAGCAAGTGCGTAAGCAATATAAATTCCTGCTGGAGAGAACAAAAAGACTTCTATACAGAATGAAGTTGTCAGGTCATTTTTACAATTAGTAAAACTCTATGGGGGGGGTGGAGAATGTCTGGGCCATGAATATTCAGTTTTAATGAATCCAAAGATGCTACTAAAATAATCTAATTGCATAAAAACAATGAAAATTCAACTAAGGGGATAATGAAAATCAAATCAAAAATTATTGAAATAAAAGACCAGTTCAATATTGATGAGATTCAATTTAGTAGGGCAAAGCCAAAAATGGTTGTTTCTCCTTTTTAATAAGACAATGGACACAGGAGAGGCTGTGACCTAGTTAAGGCAAATTGGGATAAATTAACAGTTATAGTTAAACTAGCACACCATTTTGTGACTTAGACTAGGTAATAAATTATACAATAGAACTATGGCAAAGGAATGATAAGTTATTTATAGGTCACTAAGTAAAGGAAGAGAATAATTATTACAAAAACTTACCTATAATGCTCAAGACAATGTCTAGGAAGTCATCTTAATGTGATTTTTAGTAAGAAAGCCTTCTAATACAAAGAAAAATTACATATTAAAAGTAATTGTGGGGCTTCTCTGGTGATGCAAGGGGTTAAAGTACAGCACTATGATGCTATCTACAGCCACTGCAGTACAAATTCAATCCCCCACCAGGGAGGTGAGCTGTCTCACCTGCTGCTCCCTTAGCAGTGTACTTTGGTCAATCTGTTTGCTCTGTTCCCTACTCTGTTTCTGGTGAATACTCTCACCCCCTGTATCTCTGACCTGTACCCCACTTCTTATATGTATAAATATTTAATAATTGCTAATTATAGTATTTATTTTTTAAATGTTAACAATGTGCCATATTTAAGAAAAGTGATGTAAATATATTTTTCACACACTCTCATACATGGTACAAGTTATCATATGCAACAATCTTATTGCAAATGAAAAAATTGCAAGCTGAGCAAAGACAAACGAATTTCCCTAAGAACCAAAAATCTGTAAGTGATAGAATTGAGATTCAAAATGAAATTTGTATATATAGCCAATGTTCTTTTTTTTTTTAAGATTTATTTATTTATGCATACGGAACTGGGGTAGAGGCCAGAGGTGCAGGGGCAGTGAGAGGATTCATCAGAGACAGAGTGGGGAGCAGAACAGGCAGATCAATGAAGTACTGCTGAGGGGAGCTGGTGGGTCAGGAGAGGTCTGCCATGCCATGTGGGTCACCTCTGGGGTGGAAGATCAAACTCGCACTGAAGCATCTGCGGCTAGCTTGCAGTGCTGTGTCTTAACCCATTGTGCCACCAGGGAGGGCTCTGGAAATAGAACTCTTAGTTCATTTAATCTGGAGTGGAGTCTTTTGAGACTCTAAAAGACAAAGGAAATGAGAGGTTTTAAGAATATATGTGAAAAATAAAGAAGATAGATTTCATGTTGTGATGGGAATAGATGAGAAGCACAATATAAAGTAGCTGGAGATAAACAAGAGTACAGCAAGAAAACAGCAGGAGGAAGACAGCTCTTGCCGTGTCAGTGAGATAGAGCTTGTTTATTTTCAAGCACACAGCTTTGTGTGAAGTCTAAATATGAGGGCAAAATGGGGAGAATGGAAAAGGAGGACATTAAGCAAAGACAAGTTTAGTTTAAAGAAAAGGAAATGTAAGTCAACTAGAGAACAAAGCCAAATTTCTGATGCAGGATAAAAACATCGCTTAGAAATCAGGTAACAGAAAACTTGGAGAATGGAAAAAACTACCCAAAATCATACAGCTGTGACTCAAACAGTTTTTGAAGTAAGCTCAAATAACCCAAATAGCATAACCAAAAGAAGACACACAAAAGCAATTTAGAGTCCTCTGATGAAAGGAAAAAAAAATAGTACAAGGAAAATTCATATGAAAAAGAAAATACTATGAACTATTTTTGGAGTTCTTCCTACTGGACACAGAAGGGAAACACAAACAAAAAGGGAAATGGTATTATACAACCATTTCACTTCAATAACTATAAGTATTATCATTAGTAAGTTTCCTCAAGCTGTACTTTACCTCAGATTAATTAAAACTTATATGGAAAATTTCTTTGGTAATTTTGGCACATTTTTTAAATCACACTAATTAGGTGGTAAATCAAAAAAGAAATACAAAAACCATGGTGGAACTGAAAGTGATCTGTGGAGAAAAATATTTGAAATGAGGTTGATATTATAAAAAGGTTAATAGCTTATATGTTTGGCAACTCACTTTATTTTATACAACTCCATGGAAATTTATACTTACTGTTTTTTGGTTTTTTTTTTTTTTTGGAAAATACTCTCTATAGCAGCAAAGCAAACCTATAGGTGTCACCAGGTATTCTCAAACCATCTGTGCAAGCATGTTTCTCACTTACATTCAATAGTTTGTGGTGAGGATGACATCCTGGCTCACCATTTTGTGGTGGTAAACTTTCTGGATCAATTGCCAGAAAGTTCACTCACCAAGACCCAAGCATCATAAGACCAATTTGCTACATGCAAAGTTTGACAAAATTATTAATTCCCCAGATGTCTATTTAATAGTATGTTATGATAGCACTTCCTTGTTGACCAAGGCCACTTAATTTTCAGTGTCAGTTTATATATTACAACTTCTTTGAACTTTGAATAATAGTTATGGGTTAAAATTTGAGAGTTGTAAAGTGATTCTCTTACAAAACATCTTCACTTAAGACTACAATGAATGAATGTAGAGCCATTGTTGGGGACTTATATATCTTCATGTTATGTGCAGATAGACATAAGGACCTATGCCTACGAAGTAACCTATTTTAAATGAGGCTATTTATTAATGAAAAGAGAAAATCTTTCTAAATAATTATCTTGGATTTGGTCAAAACTTGCTGTTGGTGGTTTTTTTTTTTTTCTTACTGCTACTGGAACATTAATTAGAACTTGGAATAGATGATTAACGAACTCAGATGAAGGCTTTATCCTGCAGAGAGACTCACGGCTGAGAATTATAGCACCTTGTGGTAATAGGTGAGGATGAAGGTAGCATTTTAACCACTTACTTCATTTTTCAAAGGAAGTTCTGCTTTATTGATTTACATGCAGTTACAGCTCACTTTCCACTGAATGAATTTAGAGAAAAAAACATGTAAATGTATTATTTCATAAATAGAGTGATGTTGAGAATGAGTAAACTGATATTAACAGTTCACAAAGAACCAATAGATTTTAACTGAAAAAGACAGTTCAGCTATTAGTTGTTTTGAAGAAGGCCAACAATAATTTCAGGTGCCTCACAGGTGAAATGAGAGGGTTGAGGTGTAGGTGGTCAATGCAGAAACCAAGCAGATTCAACTTTGAAGTCTCCTTATCTCAGAGATTTGAACTTTTTTTTTTATTCCTTTTATGTATTCCATAAAATAATCCATAAAATTGTATTTATAAAAGATGTTCTACTGCAGGAAAAAAATTATATAATTTATCTAATCTGCTGAATCCATTTCAAAATAAGAGGATTGAGGTCTGGGTGCTGCTTCTACCTCATTCTGTATCTTTACTTACAACTCAAACCCTTCTCCATTTTTTATTCCCATAGAAGCAATTCAAGAAGCCATTAACTCAAGAGGCTTATATA
>NW_004567104.1:45032634-45120511 GCF_000260355.1 Condylura cristata | reverse complement strand
ATATGTATATATATATACACTTATATTTTATTCAATTACAATTACTCTAATAGTACTTTTTATTTGTTGGTTTTAATTCAAAAAGAATACATGTGTATGCTAAAAATAAAATTGTAAACACTGAAAACAAAATGTATAAAAATGTAAACTCCTCCCTCTTTTCTAAGATCTTTAACCCATTTCTGAGATGCATCACTTGCAACACTTAGATGAGTGTAATTTCTGAAATTTATATACAAATGCAAGTTCATATATATGTAGATTCCAATATTTACAAATATAGATAGCATTTTACAAAACTCAAATGGCGGTATTCAACATTTTATACACTTTCTCTAATCATACATCTTAGAAATTGTTTCCAAACATAACATGAATTTTTCTTAGAGTTAGAGTTTGTCAACATATATGCAACATAATTTGGTCATAATTAGCAAAGCAGATCATTGTTTTAAACTTAGCTGTTCAAATTAAAATCATTTAATAAATGCAGATGGTAAAATGAAAGTCATTTTGATCAGTTTTACTAATTTGCTATTAAAACCTGTATTATCGATTGCTTCAGTAATGCTGCATAACAAACCACCTCTAAACCTTAGGATTTAAAGCAATGATCATTTTATTACTTACAAAAATATGATTTAAATCAGCTGTTCTTCTGGTCTTGACTACGACTACATTCATTCACCTGTCTGTAATCCTTGTCAGCTGGAAAGACTGCTTTGTCTGAATTATCTGTTTTCATGTCTGAGGATTGACTGGATTTTGTCTTATCTATGATGTGCTTTAATTGGAACAACTAGGATGAGAAAAATAAGAAAATCTCAACATTCTTTCATATACCTTTCCATATTAAACAGTTGTTCTATTTTCATGCAGGGTCATCAACTAAAATCATTTCAGTCAACTTATATTGATACAAAATGTTGATAAAAAATAAAATCTCTTGCCAACATTGAATGAAAGGATGTTATAAGGGAACCTTCTTTGCTAATATGTAATTATACTTAAAATCTATTTCCAAGAACTATCAATGACATTAAGCAAAGACTTACCATAACTGATGATTTTTGTTTTTGTACATTTCATTTATTTGTAAATAGAAGAATGGGGTGCAGGCCAGAGGTGTGTGGCAGGAGAGGAGAGAGAATTAACACAAGACAAAGTGGGGAATAGAACAGGAAATCTACTGAAATCTGCTAAGAGGAGCAACAAGCAAGACAAGAAAATTCTACTGTGCCATATGTGGATTATCTCCTGGGCCAGGGAGTGAACTCAGGCTACAGTGGTCATAGCATGATAGCACTGAGTTTTAACCCCTATGCCACCAGGGAGGATCAATGTTGAATGTTTTTTGAGGATACGAATTGGATCTGGTTTTAAGTATATAGCTACAGTTATTTCCCTACCCCACCCTCAGAGAAGTCAATCTCTTTACATATCTAGTGCTTCTCTATCACTCTAATGGTTTTACTCAAGAGGCAATGGCTTTGTTTTTTCTGTTGTGAGGTAGCAGATAAAGAATAGCCTTAGGTAGAAGATAAAATGTTCTCCAAACAAGTCTTTGTCTTGAATGAGTGTGAATTACTTATTTACAATGGGTCTGCTATTTTATTAAGCAGGGTTCACTAGAGGGAATATGGGAGGAAAGTGGCCAGAGTGAAAATCTCCCATTGCTAAATCAATGAGAGTTTACCCTGAAAGGTGAATCCATTCATTTCTTCTTATTACACTGCCAAATTATTAACCCTGTCCTGCTATATATTTCAGCTTTTCTGTTAAAGTTTCAGTTGATACCTTTCTGTGTTATTAGCATAAATATCTTTCCTAATTTCCTTGCAATATATCTATCAACTTATTTAAACAATAGTCATCAAGATATGTACAGGAGGGCAAAGCTTGCTGCTCAATTTACAGAAAGTCAAACAAAAGTGTCCTTGCAGCCAAGTTATTTAATCTGTTTTTCTTTTAATCAATCTATGTTTCTCCTCCCCATTGCTTTCAATGTCCTATTTTGTTTATTCTCGACTTAGAAGTTCACTGAGGCATCCTGAAAAATAGCCCTGGTTATAACAGGTACAGATTTATGGACTCTGTTCCCACTCCAGATACCCAAACTACTAATTCCATCAATACCAAGGAGAAGCACGCTGGAACATGAGGGCATAGCTAAGCAGCCAGATTAGGATAAAACCGGACATGTGGGCTCTGGGGGTCTCTTGGCCTGGTGGTTTGCGGCTGATGGTTTTGGCTCTCAATCAGTTTTCAGCGTGCTGGTGGAGTCCAAGTCAGCAGAACTGGTAGGACATTCTAGTTAACTTGTATTTCTCTCCCTCTTTCCCTGGGTTATTCCTTTACTTTTTACCTTGTAAATAAACCCATTATTGAACCTTTTTATGTGTGTCCATAATATGATTGAATCTTAACCGCGTGGGTGAGGACCCACAGACAAGCAACCCAATTCACATTGGGGTGCCCTGTGACATGTTTACCTTCAGTGTTTTAGGTCTTTCTTTTTCTCCTATTTCTTCCCATTCACATTTGTCTGCTATCAATTTCTTCTGGCATTTGTTCCATTCTAATACTATTATAATTGCAATATTTTATAATTATTAACTAACAACTTGTATGCAATTTCCATAGTGACTTAGACAATGTTAGAGATTTTCTTGCTTTATCATGAGGAGCTAGAAATGTACAATTAAATGTAACCTTATTTTAATTTTTTTTTAAAGATGTATGTATTTGTTCATACAGAACTGGGGTACAGGCCAGAGATGCAGAGGGTGAGAGGATTCACCAGAGACAGAGAGGGGAGCAGAACGGGCAGACTGACGAAGTACACTGCTGAGGGGAGCAGCGGGCGGGTCAGGAGAGGTCTGCCGCGCCATGTGGTCACCTCCGGGGCAGGCGGGAATCAAACTCATGGGGAAGTGGCTTAAGCTTCTTAGTGCTGTGCTTTAACCCGCTGCGCCACCAGGAAGGGTCCTAAACGTAACCTTATTTTAAAGAAAAAAGTTAAAGATAAGAGGAAGCTGACTGATTTTAGGGCAGACAATTAAATAAATAATTAAAATATTCATTTTAAAAAATGGGATACTTTTAAAAAAAATAGGATATTTTGGCTCCAAAACATATTTAATCAACGTTTCCATAGGTATACTTCTAATGGGCAATCTACATTTATCCTCCCTTTTGTCAGTGGCAGATTAAAAAATGCCAAAAATATAATTTACTATTTGCATTAATTATCCAAAACCCCATTTTTAGGTAGAATTAAAGGAAGTGCAGAGATTGATCTTAATTGGCTAAGATTTCCAAACTCGATAACTAAATTAAGATCTAATTATAGAACTAGATTTGTGAAATCTGTAGTGATTCTATACTATCTTAATGCATTTTTGTTTAAAATATCCTTATATCTAAAACTGCTTCTTGCTTTGAGGTAACTGCAAATCTGAAGTCAGTTTTCTAACTTTTTTTAAAAAAGATTTATTTATTTATGCTTACAGAACTGGGTACAGGCCAGAGGTGTGGTGGGTGAGAGGATTCACCAGAGCCAGAGTGGGGAACAGAGCAGGCAGACCTAATGAAATACACTGCTGAGGGGAGCAGCAGGAGTGTCTGGAGAGGTCTATGCCATGTGGGTCAGCTCTCTTCTGGGGATTGAACTAACTGCAGGGCTTCTGAGAGCTTCATAGTGTGGTGCTTTAATCTGTTGCACCAGGAGGGAGAGCTCCCAGTTTGCTGAATTTTAATATAAGGAATCATACAATTTTTAAACAAATTCTGACCAAGTTAACTATTATTACCTCTTTCTTTGGAAAAAAACTATTAAGACATAACAGGCTGCTCTCAAATAAAACTGTTGCCCCTCACAAATAAACCTGGAATATCAAAATAGCTTCTGGGAATTCTTCTTGGAGTTCCTTATCTAAACTGGACAGCTGGTAAGATAACAGGTCTCTGTCATCTTAGAATAGATCATTTATTTTTCAACGTTCTCAAGAGATTCCCCTTTTGGCAACCAAACATTGCCATCTGCAGCAGGTGGGAAACATATTTTATGAAATTCTGTTACATTTCAGTGGTCAAAATAAATATTTTCAGAATAATTATTTCTGCTTTTATTGGAAATTTTACATATTTTTTTCAAATGGCCTCCCTCCCCATGATCTCTTTTAGGATGCCATCTGTTTTCCAAGTAAGATATTGTTTTCCTTCCCAGAGATGTCTAAGATGGTATCCAGAAATTAGCCATTAATATGTTACCAGTCATCTAAAGAGCTATTCAATAACCATATTTCAAAGTAAGATTTTTCACCCTAAATTTCATCATTATTTTATCACAACTTAGCATCCAGAAATTCAATTAGACATCAAATATCCCCCATTTCCTCCTCATTTTCTCTCCCCTATTCAATTCTGAAGCAAAGTAATGATTGTGCAGATACAAACTAACATGGTCTCAAAATAACCAACATTGGGAATTCATGCAGATTTTCTAAAACCATCTACAATTCTAGAGTCTAGTGCTACCTAAGAACCACACTAGTCCTACCACCTAAACAAGTCATGAAAAGGGACAGATAAAATCAAACCAAAATAGACAAGATTTTTACTGCAGAGCTGAGGTAATTTTAATACCATACTCAAATAATTCCAACAAATAGAGTTCAGATAAACAAGATCTCACAACTAAAGTCAACAAATTCAGTCTCAAAACTGAAGCCACCAGTTAGCAGAAAAAAAAAAAATACCAACTAAAGAATTAAGTACTAAAAATTTATTTTATATTGAAATTATAAACCATAAAATATAAAATGTATGTTATGTGTTTAAAGCCTTGCTTTAAAATAAAGGCGATTTTGAAGTAGAAAAAATATTACCCAAGCATATTAGGGTAAACAACCAAACACAACTTTCAGAAATCAAAAATATAATTAAAATTTTAGGGAGAAAGGGCACACCAAACTAAGATTAGATGAGAAGGAATTTAGTAAAGTGGCAAATATATGTATTTATATATATACACATAAAATATATGTTATATATAATATACATATTATTAAAATGAGGTCTGCAATGCTCTAGTGATATAAATATAAAAATTTAAAAAGTGAGCAAAGAATAGAAATAGATTTCTGGAAGCATATAAAAGTATAAAAGACAGTGTCTAAGAGAAAGTGACTGATAGTTTTCCAGAATGAGAAAAGTTAAAATCACAATTGATATAGCTTAACAGAGTCCAAATTAAACAAGTAAAAGTGTTCCTATGGTTGGAGAATGGTGAAAGGACAGAATTATATAAAGAGAAAATATTGAAGCACTTACAGATAAGATAAATTATCTACAATGGAATGACAATAACCCATATCAGTATCATGATGGAGATCTAAATACTTTGGATAATTTATTCATACTAATTAGAGAAATAAACATTGAAACAGAAGTGCATGTGCATTAAATTATCTTTCAAAGAAGATTAAGGTAAAGACATTTCAAAATAACAAACTGCATTCACTATCAAATGAGGATCACTTATAAGAATTTATGAACAGTGTGATTCAATACAATGTTGTACATGATGGGAATATACTACGCCTGTTTGTCCAATACGTCAACCACAAGCGATACATGACCATAAGCTCCTGAAATATGACTACTTTGAAGAACTGAATTTAAAATTTTAATTTCAGTTAATTTGAATTTTAAAAACCACAGATGCCTATTGATTATATATTAAAGAGCCAGTTCTGAAAGCTATAATTTAAGAAGAAATGTTGGACAAAATAATAGCAAAATGGTGTGTATAAAAATTAGGTTATATGAAATAAAATAACCAGCTTATTTGTGCTGTTAAGGGAATTAAGTGCAATAAAGCCAAAATCATAGAAAGCAAATGATCTGGAAGGGCAAATAATATGAATATGTTCATAGTCCCTATTTAGGAGACGGATATAGTAATATTTGATAAGATGCAGGAGTAACATAAAGTTAATATAATTTATATTAAACCTACTTGAATAGTTATATTAAGTTCTAAGGAAACTAATGAAAGGAGAGAACTGGAATACATACCTACAAACTAGGACATATATAGATTAGGTGAAAGGGAAAACAAACTCAAATTAAAGCAATCAGGGAGGAAAAAAAATCTGTGAAATATATAACAAAATTTAGAAAATAGACATAAACTTAAATATGTCTGTGATAATAATAACCACGAAAAAATCCACCCAAAAGATAAATATTAACCAAGTATGTTAGTCAGCATATCTGCTTATATGCAGCTTATAAGATTATATAATGATGATAAACAAAGTACAGAAAAATGTTTACAGACAAAAAAATTGATAGAAGAATATTAATATTATAAAAAATAGAAGTGGAAGGCAAATTTTAGTATAAATTGACTTTTGTTAATATAGTGTTCAATTCATTAAAAAATAGAATTAGTAATTCTAAGCTAATGCAAAAATTGCCTTAGAAACACAATAAATTTGATATATACCTAGAAGGAATTAATAAATCAATATGGGAATTTTATCATACTTTTACTAATCAAGTTATAGATAAGTGAAAGAAAAAAATTTAAAAATGATGCTTTTACACAATTATCAAGAAAACACAATATATATTGTTGCCAATATAATATCTTTGAAAGTACATGCATATTTCATTGAAAGTGACTGTGTTAAGAGGCATAAGACAAGGTATTATAAATTTCAAAAAAAAGGAATCTCATATGGTGTTTTAGACATTCTTATATGATCCCAACATCATGTATGCAGTGCTTTCCACATAAGTGTATATATATGGTAGCTGAGAGAGAACAGGAGAAAGCACCAAGATGTAACCAGGGCCTCTCTCTAACTTAATCTCAAAATCTGCCCACCTTTGACATAGTCTACTCATTAGAAGTGAGTCACTAAATCCAGTCTTCAGTCCCAGGGAGTACATTGCTCAAAGACATGCAGGGTGGGAGGTGGGGTAAAGACTTAGAAAAGTTGTTTTAGCAAAGGGAAACATGGGGATTAAAAACAGAAGGCATATCACAGAGTTTCAGGTACAAGACAGACATTCTAGAACAGAAACCAGGTCATTGAATACCAGAGGCTGGGGATAGGAATATATACAATTGGCTAAAAGATGTTACTTTGGGGGTAATGAAGTTATTCTGTGTCTTTATTGTAAATGTAGTTACCATAGTTCTATACATTTTTCTAAGATCATCAGGCTCTATAATGGGTCAATTTTAGAGCACATAAGTTACATCACGTTAAATCTGATCCAAAAATTGTGCTTGTATTTCATTATTTAGTATTAAAAATAACGTCTGTTCTCACAGAAATTCTGTTTCAGCTATTGGTTCCCATGTGAGAACTAATCCAACCAAAAGTTAGTGGCTCAAAACAGCAATGACTTACTATTTCTCATTTCTTATACTTGTGTGTTAGTTTATTTAGCTGGATTATTTTTTGTGCCACATGGTATTGGCTGAGCGGATAATTGTGAACTTGTTTGCCTGTTATCAGCTGTGAATGTGACTGGGACAACACATTCAGCCTGATTTCATTTACACTCATGGTAACCTCACTGTGTAGCGAATGTCTATGGTTGGCTGTGGCTTTTCCTTCACATCACTTATGAATCTTGCCTCTTTTCGCTTTGTGACTGAATCTCAAGAGAGTGAAAATGGAAGCTGCCAAGTTCTTAAGGGCAAAACTCTGGAACTCACACAACATCACTTCTGCCTTATGCTTATCATCAAAGAGTCATAGGCTAATAGTGATTCAAGGCAAGGAGAGTAACCTCCCTATCTTGATGAGAGGGATTAATAAATTTGTTGGTAACCATATTTTAACTGAATAATCTGCCTCTGTAATAATATATTTTTCCCTGCACCATAATACTTTTTAAATAACAATATTGTTATCTTACTGTAATAATTATAATTAAAATATATTTGATGCAATGAGGAATTGCTTTAAAAAAAGGTGAAAGATATAGTATAAATTCAGATGTATTTTATTTATTCTTTACTGATACAATATAACTCATGCTTCTTTGTTTCAGGAGAACTATTGGCATAATCAAATAACTAGTAGAAGCAAAAGTGATAGTATCCCAAAATTCATATACAAATATATCAACTCATCACATAGATCATTAAAATATCTTACAATTTTATTTATAATTTTTCCTTCATGAAAACTCCTTCAAGATTAGCATGATAGAAGTATGTAAGGTATCATAAATTATAAATTCAACCATCTTTTTAAGGGTTTAACAATTGTAATTGTATACTATCAATTCATTTTCTCCAATTAAGCTTATTCTTCACTGGGTTACTTATTCAAATTTATATTTGCATATTAAAAATTTAAAAAACAAACCATAAAAATTAATAGAAATATACATAGAAAATATATATCTTGGCCTTCCCTGGTGGCACAGTGGTTAAAGCATATCACTAAGAAGCTAACTTCAGCATGAGTTTGATTCCCGCCCTGGAAGTGATCCACATGGCATGGCAGACCACTGCTGACCCGCCCACTGCTCCCCTCAGCAGTGTACTTCCTCAGCCTGCCTGTTCTGCTCCCCGCTCTGTCTCTGGTGAATCCTCTCACCACCCCTGCACCTCTGGCCAGTATCCCAGTTCTGTATGCACAAATAAATGCTAAAAAGAAAATATATATCCTAATGGTCAGAACTATATTCAGTCAACCCTGAGTCTGCTTTCTCCCTCCATACACATACATATATACACACACACTTACATACATATGTACATGCACATTTGTGTAAATACTTGCATGTGTACAAATGCACATGTGTGTATGTATCTGTGTATACATATACATATGTGATCAATGTGAAGAAAACTAGAAGACACCAGCTCAGAGAATTGTCATGATACCCATTCAGAGAGTACAGCTGAGTTGGTAATTAAACAGACACACTCCCACTGATAGGCCTGCAGCAATGCAGCACTTATTCCCAGAGGATAACTGGATCTAGATTCACACAGAAAATCACCACTTAATAGGCTTATTTCAAAGATTCAATCTTTCTGGTCAGAGGGTACAAATTATCAAGTTTAGATTGAGAGGAGTCATGAAATACCAAATGTCAAATAATATTTACGAGGATAAAAGCTAGAAGCATATTGTATATGTTAATGCACTCATTCTTAAGAGTATAAATATGTTTTATAAAAATTAATTTAAGCATTGATCTCCATAACAGTAAGACATAAGGGGATATACAGAGTCTCATCATAATACTGATTGATGATGTCTATTAATAGTGTTTCAGGTATACTTTTGGCTCAAGAAAAGTAAATCTGAATCAGTTCTTTTAATCATTTTAAGAAAAGTTAACTAAAGCTTGAAATGACCAAAAATATTAAATAGTACAGAGGCTGCAACCAGCAATTAAAAGAAGGGTATCTTATAATATCACTGAATTCTACAGTTCCTGATCATAGAAATTGTACCAATGCTATTTAAACCTAGACCTTCCTTGTGATTATTGTCCAGAGAGCCTATTTTCTTTCATAGATGCTATTCTTCCCTACATTAAACTCTCATGAAAGAAGGAAAAATTTGTATTACCTATTTAGGATGGAAACTTATCCAAGGGGGCAGAATTTTTTTCTTAACCTAAGCCCAAAGGGAACTGGGTTTTGTTTTTTTGTTTTGTTTGGTTTGGTTTGGTTTGTTTGTGTTTGTTTGTTTTGTGAGTTTTGTGTGTATGAAATGACAGCCTTAAAACAAATGTTTCTTATGCCCCACTCCAAGTACTTCCCTGTAAACGCCATTTTGATTAAAGATTTCAGAAATTTCCCTGCATGCCTTGCTGCCAGTCTTTGTTCTAACAAGATAACAGGTAGTTACAGTCCATGATCACAGTGGGAATTTACACAGCTAAATGAAGGACAGAAGATTCATTACTATCATGTCACTACTTTCAGCAGATTAGTTGAAATCGTGGTCTCCAAAAAAGAAATTTATTCCATTGATTTTGAAGCACTCACTGGAGCTTTTGAGTCTCTAATCTTTGACCAAAAGGAATACAAAGACATCATCAGGCTGATTCTAAGCTCCATCATTTATTTCATCCCTACTGACCCCACAGTTTAACTGTCTTTCCAGTTAAGATCCTATTGAATTTTTGCCTAAATGGTCGCTTGAAAAAAAAAAATCCTCTTTCTCTAATTGTCAGCCTTATTTGGATACATAGGCTTCCTCTAAAAACAAGCAGTTGTAAGTTACCCAGACCTGACCACTCCAGCTACATTGCCTACCTTGTCTTGTAGTGGCCATCCTTTGACAATCTGTATGTTCCCAGTGATGTGTTAACACTATTAAGCAGTCGACATACCAATCATAGCACACCATGTTTACTGTCATTGTCTTTACAGTATATCTTGAGTCTGTTAAAGTGTCCCAATAAGCACTCTCCTCAAATAGTGTTCTAGTTAAAAGTGCGTATTAAAATGTTCCATAAGATGTAATTTCTACAATGAAGATTCAGGGATATGTTCAAATGTCAATGTATTTGTTTAGTTGGCACAATGACATTAATAAAATGTTAATAAAACAGTCAGATTATTTAACACTCACAATTGCCTTTTCCCATTCACAATGCTCAATATCATTTGATGTGCCATCTCTCAATAAATTAAAATAAGGAAAAAGCAGCATGTTCTGTTTCCCCCTTCTTAACCCTGTTTACTTTGTCGGTGTCAACTGTTTCCCTGGAAATCCAGACTTAAGCAGTCATGTTAGAAGATCTACCTCCTGACTTTACTAGACTGGAAGATTGAGGAAGAATTCTTGATTCAAGGACTTCAGTGGAAAGCAAACACAGCGAATAAGTGAAAGGACATTACAATGACAAAGTGAATGATCACAGAATGGTGAAGAGCTCTCAACTTATTTTAGGGCTCCTATTACTATGATAACCCTGTACACTTTGAAAAAAAAGATATGATAAATAAGTAGAGAGAAGTAAAATATTAGAACATATATAATCAGAAATTGGAGGGCTGCCTCATGCTGCCTTTTTGTTTAATTCTGATATTTTTCAAATGTTTTATAAGTTTTTCCTCAAGAGAAATCTTAGAGGTGACCCCAATGTTAAACATAAAGTAGAGCTGCTCTGGATGAGTAAAAGGGGGATTATTGAACTGCTTTAGCCTCTTTTCTATCACCCTAAACCACTACAGCCCTGCCATTTCCCTTGAGAAAAACTTGATTATCTCTATATATCTTTAGGTCTTCATCAGTGCCTAATACAACCTTACTGCCCTGACTTGCACTGTTTTTGACTTAATTGACTTCTTAGTCAGACTGTCACCCAGTTCTCACCTGGCCTGTATTTATCTAACCCCAACACCAGCCAATAAAGATGATCATTCACTGTCAATTTGCCATATCATGATTTAGACAAGAATATTTTCTCATTAAGACAACCGCAACACTTAATTGAAAGCTGTGTATAGTGGAAATGAGGAGGAGTCATTGCAATGGAAGGGAATTAAAAGATTCAATCTAAATATAATTGTGGCGATTATCCATTTTGCATAATTTGGGTTACTTCAGTTAGGTTTAAAGCAGTGAACAGTCTCTTATCAATTCCAAAACTTCGATGTGCCTCTAAGAGATCTTGCTACTAAGTGTGGTTCTCTGGTCTATGGGTTTCCTTATGATCTCCCAACTCTCACCATACAGAAATACACACTTACCTGTGATGAGCTACTACTACGCAGAGTTCATGTGTTCTTTAATTATTGTCTGCCTTATCATCTAGATATATTCTTCTCAAACATACCTAAAATACCTGTTTAATCTAAGTAATAAAATATCATATTTCCTACTAAGTGTGTTTTTCAAGAGTTTTGTAAAGCATTCACTCTTGTCTCTCTGGTTCTTCTTTGTGGATTTTTCATGTTACCCGAATTAAATCTACAGAAGAATAACTTCATGGCATTGTGAAATAGATTCAGATGTCTCCCTCTTCTTTTTCTTAGAAACAGAACCTTAATTTTTAGTATTTCCTAGCCTAAACTTTTAGTTAAGTAAGATAAAATTTAAAAAATCAGTATAAGTGTGAACTAAAATGTGAACAATTGCTGGGTCATACTACCAAAGGGGTATAACATGATTTTTTTTTAATGTTCCTACTGAGGTTGTTATTTTAAATTTATTAAAGTAAACTTTATTAATTTTAGAACAATTGGATATTTTAAAAATTACAAAGATAGTGTAAAAATTGTAACTTAATTTCCACTCTTATTCACATCCTTATGATAATGGTACTTTTATTTTAACTAATTAACACGGATTGAGCCATTGTTACCAACTAAAAACTTCTTTGTTCAGATACTCTTATTGTTTACGTAACATTCTTTTTCTTTTCCAGAATTCAATCCCAGTAACACATTACGTTTAGCAATCACGTCTAAAATTTCATTTTTTTTAAATTGAGGTGACATTGGTTTGCAGCACTGTATATGATTTAGAAGTATAGAATCACACTTCTTCAGATGTGTCTTATTATACCGCATCTACTTCCCAGTACTCAGAGTGTTTTTGATGCTATTTATAGTTATGAAAAGGATTGTTCATGTCCTATTCATTTTGTAGTACACACTCAACATGATGTTACATATTGAAGATGAATTTGTGGGTTTTAGGCACATAGTTTTAGGATTATTTATTGATATTGATGTTAGACTTAATTACTTCTTGGTTGTAGTTGTTTTCTCATGATTCTTCACTGTACAACTTGATTTTACAAAGTTTTTTTTTGTTTTAGTGTCTCTTTAAATACTGTACTCTTTGGAAAAATTTATTAAGCACTATCCACCATTAAGTGGGGAATGAGTTCAAACTCTTTTAGAGTGAATAATTTATATAATATGTTTTTAGTTATTTTATACAGATTTTATCTATTCCCTCCACTTATTTATGTATCCAATCATTAACATCTACTATCTCATGAATATTTATTAAAATTCATGAGTATTATATAATGTGTTACTTTATCATGTTACTAAAATTTATCATGTTACTAAAATTATACCGTCTTTGGCCATTAGGAATTTTTTCAGTTGGGTTCTATGACTTAGTGCAAGAGCTAAGATTCCTGGTACAATGATGAATTGGCATGGTGAGAGAGGACATCTTTGCTTGTTCCCAAACTTAGGGGCAATAAGCCTCGCTTCCCCTTAATTAAAAATGTTAGTTGTAGATTTTGTGTAGATATTACTTACAGATTTTATGAAGCCCCTTCCGTTCTTAATTTTTTTTTAGTTTTTATCATGAATATGCTGTCAATTCTGCAAAACTATTTTCCTGCATCAATTTATATATGAATTTTCTTTTTTTGTCTTTCTGTATGGTAAATTACATTAATTGATAGCTAATGTTGAACCAGAAAAATACCTTGAGTATGTACAACATGGTCTTTTTATACACTGTAGGACTTTATTTGCTAATATATTTTCACTATCCTATACAGGAATATAGGAATTTCAGTCTGTAGTCATTTTATATTTACCTTTATTTCTTGTAAGAATAATGCTGAACCCAAAGAGCATTCGAAGTGTTCCTTGTATTTCCATTTTCTGGAAGATTATCTTGGAAAATTCATATCATTAATGTTCAGTGGACATCACCAGAGAAACAATCTGTACTTACTGGCTTAATTTTTTTGGCAACTATTACGTATCCATGCAATCCATTTAATGTATATAATATTCAAATGATCTGTTTCTCCTGTGTGAATTTTTAGTAGTTTCTGTCTTTTAAGTAGTTGCTACAAATTGGTAGACATAGAGTTTTATGACCTTTTTTATGTACATGAAATCAGTAACAGTGATCTATTGTTCATTTCTGGTTTCACAAATTTATATACGTCTCACTCTTACCTTTTTCATAGTTACCAGGTCTAAAGGCTTATAGGTGTTACTCATATTTTAAAGGAACAAGGTTTTTTGTTTAGTTCTTGATCTATTTGTTTCCTGTTTTGAATTTCATGGAGTTTTACTTTCTTAAACTGCTCTTTTTTTCTATTGTCCTATGTAGCAATTTAGGTTTTTGATCTTAACTTTTGTGTTTATATATACATTCAATACTATAAAATTTCCTCTAATCCCTACATTTTTGTTGCTACAAATTTTGATGCTATCTTCTAATTCTCAAACAATGCAAACTATTTATGTCTAGTGCTTATTTCACCTATATATTCTACAGTATGCTAATTTCCAAATATTTGAAGAAATTCCAACTATCTTTCTGTGGTGAATTGCTAGTATGAGACCATACTTCATTAATATTTCAGTTCTTTTCAATTTATTAAAAATTTGTTCACTTAATGTGATAATATAATCAAGAGATAAAAATAAGGCCTCCCTAATGATGCAGTGGTTAAAGACACAGCACTATCAAGCTGTCACAGCCACTGCACATGAGTTATCTCCCTAGCCAGGAGATAACTAGGGAGATAACTCACATGGTGCAGTAGACCTCTCCTGTTTCAACCACTCAGCAGTGCTCCCCTCAGCAGTGTATTTCAGTAGTTCCACCTGTTCTGCTACCTACTCCGTGTCTGATGTATCATCTCAACTCCTACACCTCTGGCCTACACCCCAATTCTTTTATGTATAATAATCTTTTTTAAAAAGAGAAAACCAGAAGTGCTGGTTCTCTAGTATTACATTTTCCTCACAGGACACCCAGTGAGGGTAAGATAATACATAGCTCTGGTAAGAAGCATTAACTTATTGCCCACAGAGACCCCTTCTCATGGATCTAGGAGATTAGAGGGGAAGGGAAAAGGAAAGACTTTGGGTAGACATATATTAATTCAGTGAGAGAAAAATGTTTCAGCCAAGGTCTTGTGATAAAGAGATCTTGGAGCAGGCACAGGGAAAGGGTATCAGCCAAGACCCTCATAAGGAGGTCTCCAAGTAGAGGTGCCCACATTAGGGTGAGAATAAAGCAGGGGCTTTCTGAGTGCATGACTACCAGTTTTTACCAAGAGATGCAATTAACTGTCCATATTCCAGGTATGCTGTGGGGAGAGCAGAATCTTCTTCCTAGCAGGGCAAAGTTTAAAATTGCCTGTGTCTGGACAGAACAAAAACACAGAATTTTGATTTTTGAGCCAGACTCATCAACACTTACATTTTTTGTGTGTTGAAACCAGATATCTTGTTTTCAGTAATAGAAACTGAGCTAAGTCAGTCTGTAAGTATAAGGATTTATGTTAATCTGGCTGGGATTTGGTCTGTATGTATTGATTGCTTAGGCTATTGGTTCCAAAGTCTTCAAATTACTAGCTTTTGTTTTCCCTCTTGGCTTTGAACTTACTTAAGAACTTCTCAAAAATATTTTCTGTCTTGTAGTTCTCTCACCTATAACCCATGTTAATAATGGGTTTCTCTTGGTGTGATATCCAGATTTTTAGTGTGATGATCAGCAAACTGATTGGGAAATGCTTATGCTTCTCTGGCTACCATTGGCATGATACTACTTTTGTCAACAAAATGAAAGTCAATTTTCAAAACTGGGGGCACATTAGGACATTCACACACAGAAGAGACAGCCATGGGTGGCAGCCACCCATTTCTAGCTATCCACTATCATGAGCCATGTGGGTTCTTTTGAATGTATAAGAAAGGACACCCTGTTGCACTTCCCTGACATAGAAAAACTCTACTCCATCTTTTTTTGCTGCTGGAGTACTTTCAGTCAATGGGTATCCTCCTTGGGTGGAAGATTGAAAGACAGAGCCCACTTGTCTTCCATGGTGCTGGTTTTAAATCAGATCAGTCAAACATTTGTTCAATATTATATGGTAAGTGTGAGTCAGAGCGTGGGTCATTTTGCTCTTGTTGCCACAATTACTTTTGTCATCCTTTTCCTCTATGTAACTAACACAGGTGCTGATCACAGTTACTAGATAAATAGGTAGACTTCTTGCAGTCTTTTTCCTTGCAATGTTATTTGAATTCTATACTCCTCACTGTCCACTCCTCTCTCTTGTTTTTCTTTCATAATTGACTTTGGGGTGATATTGAGGATTCTAACGTCATTCTGGTGCCCGTAAAGGTCAAAGGAAATGGAGAAGTGTTTGGCCTTAACTGCTGCAGTTTTTTTCAACTGAGAATACCGGGTACTCAGTGCCTGTACTGTTCAGCCGTGGTCCATAATTGTAATTCAGGGAGAAATGTAATAATAAAATAACCTTATTATGATTTTAAAATAGAAGACTTTTCTGGTAGCTGATGTTTTCCTTGGTAGCAAATTTATGATTCTTTGAAAATCTATAATGCAGGGTTCATTTAATAAGCAAATGTCTTGGAAATATGATTCCTCTCACAAATCAGAGCATCTATAATTTGATCTGCTCTTATTCATATGTAGCACTTAACTTTATCTTACTATATTCAAGATTTGAGAGTCCATAGTTTTTAAGGTTCTAAAAATAGTCAACTTAATTTTAAATACACATTTTCTAAATCCCTTAAAATCTCTCAAAAGCTTTTCAACAGTAATTATTCACTGGCAGATCAACATTCTGTAATCATCTTATCCAGAGCATGGGATACAAAAGTAGAATGGTGTGGGTGCAAAAATACTTAGTAATTTATGAACTGTGAAGAAAATAACCCATGGATATTCAGTATGTCAGCGGTCTGGTGAAGACAGTAGTCTTATGAACCACACACAGGGTATAGAGTTCCACCTTCTCTCATCAGTGAACTGACCTTGCATATATAATCTTCTTATGTATTTTATTACATATTGTGTGATCATGTTCTAATGAAAATATGAGAGCTATCAAGATAACAATAGACAATCTTTTCAACTATCAACAATTTATAAACAAAATGCAGAGTATAAAATGTAAAGGCTTGATAACTTTTTTAAAATAAAATTTGTATAGAAAACATATTCACTAAAAATTTAGAGTGAAGGCTACAAATATGACCCTTAAACATTTTATTTGTTTATCATAATCAAAATAAAAGTGTTTAAATATTAGTCTCCACAATTATATTTAAATGACTGTACTTTCAGCAATGTTTCACATAGTTAGAAGATTCATTTATATCTAATGTCTAAATGATAAAGAGAATCTGGTGCTTTAAGGATCACTTACAGAACCTTAGCTCTCTCTTACAGTAAATGAAGTTCCATTTGTCCATTTAAAATACTGAATTTTTAATATGTCCCTCTGCTCTTCCTGTCTCCTCTTCCTATCAGCCCAGAGTCCAGTTCATTTCTAAAAATCCATTAACTTCCACAACATGCCACACAATAAGGGTGATATCTGTGGGGACAGGGGGGTGAGCTTTATGTCCTGCCATTGACCTTTGGGTCAAAAGTAAAGATAATCTCACCATTTTGTCTTTTCTCTACATGTGTATTTTACATGTTTTAAGTTCACTCATATGTTGTTTTTGTTTATTGAGTTTGAACTGGACTCTCTTTCATAAAGGTAATCATTCTTAAAATATTAGGTTAAGGCAATATGGGACATGTCTCCCAAATGAAAACTGAAGGGAGCCTGGTAGGGACAATTTAAAAACTTGAACTTCAAACATATTGTTATTTTTTAAAGAGAAATACACAATAATTTCTTCACATATTTTAAAAGTTAATTATCTAAAATGATTATTTAAACAACACTTTGAAGCACATATTCTTCCATAGATATTAAATCATAAACTTTCCCCAAAGATGCATATAAATTTTTATTTTAAAATAATTGATAAAAGGATAATAAAGTGAAAAGATTTACAGTTATTACATAATTAGTTCTGACTACATGATAGATCCTTCTAATAGTATACATGATCCATATGTATTTTAATCCAAGAATTGATAGAATATGGTACATTTTATTGTCCTCATTTCTAGAAAAAGAAACTCAAAGATCTGAATGAGTTGGTAATAAATAACAAAGCCAGAAATCCAACCTCATTATGCCTAGATTCCAAGCATGTTCTCTTAACCACTCTGATCTGATCTCTGATCTGTTTGCAAGCAAATTTTAAAAATACAACTGTTTCATAAATAGTGATTCAAGTTTTTAAAAATGATTCTTTTATACGACTAAAATTTAATCAGAGAATGCAAAACAAGTACATTTTCTAACACAATTTAGATTATATAGTATGCCATTAATGCAAAATGCAATATTTCTTTTTCAAAGAGCCCCTCTAAGCATCAATGATAACACTGTCAACAATTTTGTCTTGGAAAAAATTAAATCTTTTAAATCATTTAACATCTGACTTTTTCACATTTGGGCCAGATATGAGTTTAGTGTGTGCTGCCCAGAAGATATGCTTTAGTCAAGACAACAAATATACTCTGCCCAGTGTTTACTTTATAGGTAGGATTCTACCCTTCCATTAAATCTCTCTTATTCTGAAATTACTTTGAAATACAGAAACTCTTTTTGTTATTTTTTTCATTATTGTCAGACGTATTTAAAACAACCTAAAGTTAAGTATGTTTTCTTCTTCCCAACCCTTAATCTGGTAGCATATATTTGGAAAGACATCTTTAAAATGGTATAAAGGTTTACAAATGCATACCCCTCCCCTATAAACTGAGAAATCACTTCTGTTTTTCTAAATTCTTGCATCAAAATAAAATTTTTGCTATAGTGATGCCAGAGCCTGCTTTATGGCTGATATTAACAAGTGATCATCCTAATTTCAGCATAAACAACGACATAAAAACAAACAAAAAGCCTCACCTGTCAGATTCTAGAAAAAGCCTAGATTTTGTATTAATTGTCCATTTCTTCATTGCATTCTCCTAAGTTATTTTTTAAAAGTCATAGAATATGCCTTGGAAGGGGGAGATGCCTCAGCTGGGCACTTTTATTAGGAACTAGATACATTTCTTGAGTAAGGACCATACAAACCCAATTTTCTTTTCTTTTTTTTAAATCATTTTTCATTTTGTACATTTTTTATCTCAGTTGTAATCCCCATGGGCTTCTCACCACCAGTTCACCCGTGTGTCATCATCATAGTCCAGTGCACAATTTCCACCCCAGTTCTGATCCCATTCTCCCTCCTACCCCCATAAAATATCTCTGGTTTATAGTTGTTCATTGTTTTCATTTTTACTCTACTACATTTTTTTGTCTCTCTCTTTTTCCCCCCCCGATCCCTTACGCTACTACTATGAGTGACACTATCTGGTATTATTCTTTTTCTTTCTGGCTTATTTCACTAAGCATAACTCCTTCCAGCTCATCCATGTTGCTGCAAAAGGCATGAGTTTATCTTTTTTTGATTGCTGTGTAATATTCTATTGTGTATATCCAGTCTTTTTAATCCAGTCTTCTATTTTTGGCTATTTGGGTTGATTCCACGTCATCCCTATTGTAAACATAGCATCAATAAACATGGAGGGACAAGTGTCCTTTAGAACCAGAATTTCTACCCCAAAAGAATCCAGGGCTGTAAAGCCTCTGATCTAAGCCCTCATCAGAAGAAACTCAGAAAACAGCACTAAAGCGAGAGTATCACTATATTGAATACACTTGATTTGTACCATAATCAAAGCATTGCATTTGATTCCTCCACTTCCTTTAAAATGCATTTTACCAGATGGGGGAATTGTCTCCTACCTCTAAATTCAACACAACAAAGTTCTATGATCTTCCCCTTTTCTCAGACAGTATAAACTGCAGGCTTTTATAGACCTTTAAGAAAATAGAAATATAAATACATTATAGATGAGTATTTAGGAAGAAAATGACATCAGAATGTATAAATTTTAGAACCTTCAAATACAAAAATAAAACCACCACAAAAAATCTATCCTTCACAAAAAAATTCTACTATAGTCACATCTATTATATGCCTGAAATACTTGTGTGACATCTTTTTCTTGCATTTTTTGGGAACATAACAATTTGATTGCCTTTATATCAGCAATTGCATATTGCCGTCTTTCTAGCTAGATAAAACAGCCTTTGTTCAGAAGACCACTGTATACCACATAGACTATGAAAATAGTCAGTAATTCCATAGTAAAGTATATTTACACTTACATTTGTTTGAATTCCAGTTCAATAACAGTTCAACTTCTTATCAAGTTATTTAAAGTCTCTAAGCTTACGTTTCCTTTAGATGGAAAAATAATAGTGCCTGTTAGGTAAGCTGGTAGGTTGGTTAGAGTTAAGTAGAAAAAAAAAAAGTTAAGCATATTTTAGACATCATTTGGCACACAGTGAATTTTAGTTATTGTAATGTTTATTGTATATAACTGAATCAAATATATTTAACTTATAATACCAACTACTTGCCAATTTTGAATTGCCCCTTGATATCATTCTTGTCACTTGAGTAAAAGAAAAATCTGTTTGTAGTGCAGACTTTTCTAAACATTACTTACATGAGCATCCAATATCCTGAGAATTTTTGGTTAACAATCTAACAGTGATGTGTATGCACTAATTTATTTGGGTAATAAATGTTCCTTCAGTATTCTTAAACATCATAAAATGTCAACTACGATAGACAATATCTTCTTGGCCAGATAGCACTGCTAAACAAATATCTTCAAAAGCAATTCTGGTTAAGCATCATTTAACCTTCTCTAGGATTAGGTCAGCTTAATAGCCTTTGGTCCATCTGCTTTCTAACAGCATCTGACTTATAGCTCCCTTCACATTTTCTTTTTATCTTTCACTAGTTAACTCATTTATCCACCACTTTCCCCTTAAATACACATAAAATACATACTAACACATCTTTCATCCACCCAAACACACACACAGTACTGTCCCTACATCAGTCTAGTGATAATGGTCATATTTATGATGCACACTAACAAAATATTGGCATGCACAATGTGCTAATAAATATGAAAGCATCATGAGAATAATATGTTCTCTAAAAGCATTAGACATATTATTCATTACTGATGATTATCGAATTAATTGACATACTTAACTGGCTATGTGTGTTAACTCCTTCTTAAAGTTTGTTAGCCACTCTTACTGTTATGAATAAAGGAAATTTTTTCACATTGCTATTTTGTTCTGTTGGAAGAAGATAGTTGTGACTATCATTTTAGTAAAATAAAAATTAAGAATATACTTTAAGTGATGTGAAATTTAAACTTGGGCATTGCTCTTATGGCTGTTGCCATCATAGAAAGTTAACAGAAATTCAGTAAAAATGTATGTTCTTTGCTCTTTTTTGTTGTTGGTACAATATTTCATTATTCATTCATATTTCAAATTACTATGCTACTAAATTGGGCATTATTAATCGCTACTATCCCTCTCTCATACATTGACTCTTCCATCTTTCTTTATAGAAAACAGTGCTTTTCTATGTAAAACCTCCTCCTACTTGTGAAAGATTTTCTAATTTTGGATAATGAGTCAGCAAGTGTTTCCCAATATTGAATACCTCTATGTATCTGGCATGTCAAGAGCCAAAATAGGCAATGTTTGTTTCCAACAATGCATGTGTATTAGAAAACACTGATAAATTAAGGAAAAAGTGGTGTGTGTGTGTATGTAATCTATCTGTATGTTTATGTGTCTATGTTATCTTAATCTCCCTACATACACATAGCTATATGGACATATTCATAGATACATATTAAATACTTATATATAGTGAGATACATTGTAAAGAAAAATAGAGTAAGGAGCTGTAGAATTCCACAGACTATCAGGAATATCTTTTCAAAAGCAGTGGTATTTGAGGTTAAGCTAAAGGGAACATTGGAAAGCCATAGAGAAGACTGTGGCAAACTGGAAGAAAAAAAATAATTGCTTCTAAGTTGGCAGGGAGCATATTGGTATTTAAATGGGATACCAAGGAGGCTAGTGATTAAGAGCACATTGGTAGAAGCTAAATTGAAAGCATATTCAAAGTTTAGGTTATTAAATCTGTTGTAGGATGTAATTAATGCAATTGAATTTTGAATATAAAAGAAAAACATGATCATACGTAGAGTTTTAAGGAATTGTGAAAATAATTCTGTACAAACAGTGATTGTGAAGAACTATAAGTTGAATTAGGAAAACTCCATATAATTATATTGCAAGAGTTTTGGTAAAAGATGACAGCTTAATCTTCAGTTTTAGAAAGTGCTAAATGGTCAGATTCTGGATTTTTAATAAAAACGGATCCAAGAGTACATGTTCTCAAATCAGATATGATATACAATAGAATTTAAGGTATCAAGGATAAATCCAAAGGGTTTAAGTCTATAAAACTAGAGCTTCATTTTCTGTGATAGGAAATCCATGGGAGATAGAGAAATGGCTTTTTGAGTTAAAATAAAGAATGGCCCCGATTTGGGATAGACATGCATTGCTTCCGGTAGTCTGGAGCTGCCATTTGCCAAAATGGGGACGACATCAATGTACTCAGTTCATCTTTTAAGAACTTAAAATTCTTACAACAGTTCACTTGGAGGAAACATTTAGAAGTAGGTTAAATCCACACACTGAATTTCAGGAGAAAAATTTTTTTCTTGGAGATATATATTTGGAAGTTTTCAGTGCAAGTATGGTATTTAAAGTTATATGACTAGATGAGCTCATCTAGGACACATGTAAACAAAGAAGAGAAAATGTTCAAGAAATGAGCCAATTTATTTTGATGGGTATATTGAAGTTTAGACTAATTAAGAGATTTCCTCTGTTTCAGCTATTGATTTCGAGGAAGAGTATTAGAAATTCAATCTTCTTAAATTCTAGTCAGTATTCTTGCTAATAAAAGTGGTCCTGTGTTGGGTTATAAAGTAAATGTGTTTTCTAAGTGGACAAACACATGCAAATAAATCCTAAGGTGTTCATGTAAAGTCGACTATACCTAACTATGAATATTCCCAAAGATATAGTTCATTCAGAGCACTATACAACTAACAATTTCTGTACTGAGCAGATTAACAAATTTTAAAATAATATAACTGAATCATATTGCAACTTCTGCCAAATAAATAAGTAAATAAATAAGATAGGCTTCTACTCTAAACTACCACTAAAAATTCCTGAATGCAAACATATAAATGTTACAAATCAAGGAATTAAAATAATCTTACTTGCACATTTTCCTTTACACTTTTACTGAATTAACTTTGGTTTATAGCACTATACATGACTCAAAGGTATAGGTTAATATCTCTCAAATGTCTGTTACTATACCTCACCCATCATTATCCAGTTGCACCTGCACCATAATGCATTCAGCATCTTTTCCACTTTGCTCTCTACCCTCCTTTTCTGATAGACTCATTACAATCAGATTTCTAGGGTATTGAATCTCTTTAATGAAATGGTCACTTTCCCTTTATAGTATGGAGAGAATTGTCATGTAACTCTTCACCTACCAAATAGGCAATTCTTGAATGACAGTGGTCTTTAGTTAAAGATGTTTCCTTCTTCCTAATTATGTAAACTGGCACCTGCCGGATTTTCAGCAACTATTTTTTGAGAGAAAAATAATGAAATTTAAAAAGGAGATTAAATTGTTGTATTAATGTGAAGAAGCTTGGAAATTAAGAGGACTTGTTAACAGACACTCATGAGTTATCAGAACAATATCAGTCAATCAAGAGAGAAGGGAAAAACTGACCTAAGACAAAGAAGAAGGAAAGAAGGCTTGTCTGGAAGAAAGGTAAGGTCAGGAGAAAGAGGACCTGGAATCTTTTGAATAAACAAGAAAAATCCAATGAAAAGAGGGAGCTAAAGGAGCTGAAAAGAGAGAATTTAAAGAGGGTTAGTGCAAAGGATACAGAATTGCAAAAGTAGAGGAAATATTTATGAAAAATCAGGGATGTGGGCCCTCCCTGGTGGCGCAGCGGGTTAAAGCAGTGCACTAAGAAGCTGAAACCAGTACCGCATGAGTTCGATTCCCGCCTGCCCCGGAGGTGACCACATGGCGAGGCAGACCTCTCCTGACCCGCCCACTGCTCCCCTCAGCAGTGTACTTCGTTGATCTGCCTCTTCTGCATCCCGCTCTGTCTCTGGCGAAGTCTTTCGCCACCCCTGAGTCTCTGACCTGTACCCCAGTTCTGTATGCACAAATATATAAATCTTTAAAAAAAAAAAAAAAAACAGGGATGTGAATGGGTCCGGGAAATTTTTTTTTTTTTTAAGGATTTATTTATTTGTGCACACAGAACTTGGGTGCAGGCCAGAGGCTCAGGGGCGGTGAGAGGCTTCACCAGAGACAAAGTGGGGAACAGAACAGGCAGATCAATGAAGCACACTGCTGAGGGGAGCAGCGAGCGGGCCAGGAGAGGTCTGCCACACCATGTGGTCACCTCCGGGGCAGGCAGGAATCGAACTCATGCGGAAGCGGCCTTTAAATTCTCAGTGCTGTGCTTTAACTCGCTGCACCACCAGGGAGGGCCGGGGTCTTTGACAGTGAACAAATGATGATGTGACTGGAAAGTGAGAAATCTTAGAAAGTACTATAATAGCCATTGTGAAAACAGGAAAGCTAAATGGTTTTCTGGTTAGAATAAATAATGAGACTGTAGTATGGGTTGAAGGGGAAATAATATGGCTTTTAATAGTTTATAGTGAGAAACACTTTATTATCTCTAATTTTGTAAAATAATTGTCCAATGACTATTGGAAATAGTCCCTAATCTTTGAGCAGATAATTTACTCAGAGTGCAATACAAACCTACCATTTCTTGAGTAACTTACTGTTTGTTAAGTTCTAATTAAATCATCTCTCATGAAAAAACTCACTTATTCCTCCACATATCCTATAAGATTATGTATCATCTCCATTTTAGATAGAAGCATAGAAGCAAAGTATTTAATCAAGATAAACAAGTTATATAAAATTTAAAGGAGTTAATTCTCATGATATTAAATATAAGGGGAATGAATGAGCAAAAATGAATTTGTGGGGTGTAAGGGGGAGGAATGTGGTGTCAAATAGTGGATTAAATCTGCTCCCTATTTGTACTGAGTTTCTCAATCCCAAGAGGAGCAATGGTCTTCTGTGAAGATGAAACTCTGTAATAATAAATCAGGCTTTCCTGCTCTGGAATTTTATCAGTTACATCTACTGTAAAAAGTTATGTTTGAAAAATAAGACAACTCATAATTTTGAAAGAGGTATTTGCTTTTGTGGAGAAAGTTTCCAAGCACATAGGTAGAAAATAGAGATTAATGCCTAAAAATATTTCACATGACTTAAGAAACCATTTATTCAACAATTGCTGCACAGAAACTATTTCACTATCATTTTGGTCAAAAATGGTGATACTGGTAATAACTATGGAAGAAAGATTTTTGCCCTCCGTGAGCAGATTCTTAGACCTAAGTTTTAGACAATACTTACTTAAAATTATTGAGATTCACATTCTTACATAGGTCAATCATTATTTAGGGATTTAAGAAAAGCAAAAACCTTTTTCCTGTATTAAAGAAATTAACAACAAATATGAGCATGCACTTTTTGAAACATCTGGAGTTTATTCAAGCTGTCACCTTGGTTAACTTATTCATAGTTTAAAATGTTTATGGAGGAATAAATGAAAAGAAAATTTAATTCACTTTGGGAAGGAAGACTAGAAATTCATATGGCACCTAACACAGATTTATCACAAGATTCAGTAAGTGAAGAAATAAAAGAAATATACATAAATACATAAAGGAATACTTAAAATTCAAAATAAGATGCATAAAATGTGTGCATGTAGTATTATAGATTTAAAATTCATACATTTTTTTCTTTGATACTGAAATAACCTGTAAAAACAACTTGGTGGAATTAAGAACAAAATACAGATGAAAAAGGACAAATAAGAAAATATCAACACTTAATTGGTGAAATAGAGCTATTCAATAAGTATCAACAATGGCAGTTTCTCTTATTTTATGTCTACAATAAAGAGCTTTTACTTATTCAATACTAGGTCAAGTTTTAAAGTAGAAAAGGTCTGAATTTATTTCATTACCAGTTTTCTTTCAATAGTCTTATCTCTTTCTGAAGCTTATTATTTTCCTGAACAATTCTTCCTTTTACATTCCAAAAGCCAGCTAGCTTCTCATTGAAGTTTATTGTCAACAAATTCTTTCTAACCTCATTGTATCTTTAAGGCGAACTGCAGTTTTTAATAAGATTTTACACAAAATTTTATATCTTTACACAAATTATTATTAAAACAATATAATAAAAGAGAACTTTAAAAGTAAACCCAACTAAGTAATAATCCTAACACAAAGGCCAATAGCTGCTTTTGTATTTGTACTACCCTTTAGTTTTTGCTCATAATACACACAACATTTTTCACTCTGCTTTTTTCTCTTATTGAATATTATAGGATTTTGGATCATAAACCAATTTCCATTGTTTTGGTATTTTTTTAACAGCTGAAAGGACATCTTGCCAATGAAAACTATTACTTCACTTTTGTATGTTTTAAATTAATTTTTAATGTATTTAAGAAATCAATGTGTAGAGACAAGTTACAAGGTCTTCAGAATTGTGACATTGCTTTGCAAAAGCTTTGTACCAATGTACAAAGGTACCAGTTATTGTATGAATGTACCAGTTTTATCCCAACCTCATTAACATTGGGTATTATGCTCACTAATTTAATAGGTTTTAAATGTACCTCTTCATTGTTTTAATTTGCATGTCTTTAATTACTAAAGAACTTAATCATGTGTTCAGATGTTTATTTTCTACATAGAATTTTTTTCAAAATACTTTTCTTCTGTTATGGTCTGTATAACTGATGTAGTGTTATCACAGCTTTGAATATTTTCTACTTAGAATGGTCTGCATTTGGTAATGTTTAGTGCAATTTTTCTGTTTCTTGTTGTTGCTTTTTTTTAATAATTTATGCCCATTTAGATAAGATTTCCAGTGGCTTTAAACTTTTTAACATTAACTATGCAGGCATGAGAAAGATTTTGAAAAGACATTCATTGTTCAAAGGACACCACATAGACAGCATCCTGGTCATCTTCTATAACATCTCTAGTATCACAGATTGTGGTGATGGATGCTTGGATGCAAATCTATGATATATGATGATTCTCAATAATTAAATGATTTGTTAAAGGAACACATATTTAACTTAAGAAAAGAAATGCAGTCAATAGCTAGACCAAAGTAACAAAAAGTTTCAGCTATGGAATGGATAGCTTTCAAATTAGATTGCATCAGCAAAAGCAAGCAATATTCAAAAACTTGGTGAATTAAAGCAAAATGTAAAGGAAGTAACTCTAAGTACTGTGGTAACCTATAGGAAAACCTGTAAGCACATACCAAATAGTTCTGTCAATTCATATGTCTTGTGTGTATATATATAACATCTATTACTGATATTTTGTATTTATGCCTTTATAAACTTTATTTATGAGTATTTCAGGTGCAAGTGAGTAACAAAATCTACATGTCCCTCATAAATACTTTTGTTTTGCTTTCAACTTTGGTTTCAAGTCCTTGCTCAAATTATCCAAAATATTTCAGAAGGAAGAGTAAAATTTAAAGTATATTGAACTGATGCAGAGACTGAGAGAAATAACAATCAAATAAAAAGAAACAATAAGCAGGGAGAAACATCCTCATTATGGTTTGAATGGTATAGCTAATTAGAAAATCCAGTGCAGTGAAAACTGTTTTCCAGTACACCTGGTGAATCCCACACATACTTCAAATCCCATAACCAGAAAATTATGCTGATTTTATTTCTTGATTCTCTTCATCTCAAATTTGGACTTTTCATTTCAATTTCAGATTTATTATGACCTATTAATTAGTCATGTTGTACCAGCTACAGTAGTGTCATGTGGTTTATTTGTTTTTTTTTTTCCTCTGAGGTGTTTGCGTAAAGTTATTATACAATAATTACATTTCTAAGTTCCCCTTGCAGAGCCAAAAGACTTAATAAAACATCTGACTAACCTACATTTAGAAGAATACTGGGATAAAACCTGTTTATTTACTTGTTAATGACTCTTCAACAATATTTATACACCTTTTTCCTTCTTTCCAAAACTCTTTCACTCCACCATTTTTTATCACCCAGCAATTTGGATTTTTTTAAATTTCCCAGAATACATTTCTTTATCCCCATATGCAAATAGCATAGAAATAGTTTAATTTCAAATTCTTCCCCAAGTCTCTCAATGAATATAAGTTGAAAAATACCGGCTCTCCCTGGTGGCACAAGGGATTAGGACGCAGCCCTGCAAGCAAGCAGCAGCCACTTCAGTGCAAGTTCTATCCCAAGCCCACAGGTGATCCACATGGTGTGGCAGACCTCTCCTGACCCACCTGCTGTTCCCCTCAGCAGTATGCTCTGTCATTCTGTCTGTTCTGCTCCCACTCTGTCTCAGGAGAATACTCTCACCCCCTGCAATTATGGCCTGTACCCAGCTCTATATGAATAAATAAATCTTGAAAAAAAAAAAAAAGATACTTCTACAAACCTAAAGTCAATGTATAAGTAAAATTATATTGCCTGTTTTCCAAACAAAAACATCAAAAAACATCAACAGTTTTGACCAGCACAGAGTTTGGTAACTGGTAACTCAAATGAAATATTACAACTGATTCCTAATTAAATTCCTGATGTTAAAACTCTGTGCAACCCCTATTAAAATCTCAGTGGCATTCTTTACAGAAATAAAAGCAAGTATATATATATATATATATATATATATATATATATATATATATGTACTCCACATAACAAAACACTCCTGACTAAAAAGGACACAAATGCCAGTGTCACACTTTACAACATCAAACTATATTACAAAGGATTGTGATTAAAGCAATTTGATTCTGAAACAAGAACAAATATAGTGATCATTTGAAACAAACTGATAGTTAAAAAGTAAACACAAACACATATGGACAACTCATGCATAACAAATAATCTTGCTATAGAAAAATATACAAAGTCTCTTCAATAAATGTTACAGGGAAATCTAGATAAAATGAAATCTGGAATAAATTCTGCAATGAATAAAAATTAAAAATTAAAGAATAGATTAAAAATTTGGATGCTTACAGTCTGAAACCATGAAATGCATTGAAGAAAATATGCTTGGAAAGAGCATATGTGTGTATGCAATGGAATAATATTCAAATATAAAGAGATGAAACACTGTCATTTGTAACACCATGGATGGATCTAGAGGGAATTATGCTTAGTTAAATAAGACAGGCAGAAAAAAGGAAAACACTATATGATTTCACTAATATAAATTTCACTCAAATGTACTTTGGACTAGAAGACCAATTACTGGTTACTGGAAGGGTAGGGGAATGGGATAAATTAGATTTGCATAAAAAGGAATGTTAACTACTAATTCCCAAATTAAAATGAATATTTAAGGGGAAAAAAAGCAGAGCAAATCTGTCCCATTAAAGAACTGAAAATAGAAAAAGTAAAGCTAAATAGTAGAAATAATACTAAAATTGGAAGAAATTTACTCAAGATTAAGATTGACTAAAAACAAAGAAGCAAGCAAATAAACCACAAATCCGCAAGGAACAAATGGTAAAGGCATTAAAAAGAAGCAAACTTATTTTAAGTAGCTGAATGTTAAACTCCAGTAAGTTAAAGATATATTGGGGAATAAAGAGATTTAATATATTTAAACATTCATTCTTTCACACAACTAGGTAATAAATTACCAACACATCAAACAGTCCCCATGAGTTCTCTTTTCTTTTCAGGCAACTAGTAATCATCTTCACTTTTTCCTACTGCTATGAAACCTCCAGAATGAATCTAGAGCAGGTATCAGTTAGTGTTTTGGGTAACTGACATCGAGTCAAAAGGTGAAGTGAGTAGTTAATATAGTGTGGCCGGAGTCACAGATTAGCTTTTATTCTAACATCTTCCAATTAGCAGCTGAAAATTCAGTATAAAACAGGTTTGATATGTACAATACAATTAACACCTTTATCAAAAATATGGGTGGGGGGCAACCTTAATGCTAGCAGAAAATTTATTGCCTTGAAGGAGCAATAGTGATGCAGACCTTAACAGACTTAACTGCACTAGTCTTGATAAGGGGCCATCTATCACTCAAGCAGGTGTTATTAAATGCAAAACTACTGACTACCTTAAGACCAGTATGAGGTCTTTGGGCTGTTATAAAACTAAACAAGTACACAAAACAAACACGTACACAAGCCAAGAAGACAGCACCTGGGAAGTATTTTTGAAATTAACTTAAAACATTCAGTAGAATTTCTGTAGGAAGAATAAAGTTAATTAACCCCCCCAAAAAAAGTAGTAAGAATTCTAGCTTTATGAAAATAAAATTCTATCTTACTCTATAGTTTGCCAGCATCATATTGGATCTATAGTCAGGTGAGGAATCTCCCTTTCTTCACCTAACAGTTGAAGGATTTGGACATGAAAGGCAGTAAGATTAAGTGAAGAACTGGGTTTCTATTATGTGTTACTGGGATTCTAAACACTTTCAAATATTGTTTCTATATTTGCATTAGAAAGACTTATACCATAAAATTATCAAGTATTTAATGTTGAAATCAAAAGAAAAATCATCCATTCTAGTCTATCTCATGATATTTATGAAGTCCTTTTAAATAAGAATGATGGCCAGTGAAGAGTCTATACATTCAATTAACTATATACACGTTGTAACTATTTCTCTCTCATTTCCTTCATATAAAAATGTACTTGTTGAACAATTATGGTAAACAGACTTTTTTACTTTAAAATATACTAAAGTATATTTATAATAATACATCAAGAATGTCAATCAAAATAAATTATTCTGACTGGTCCTACACTTCAGGTGAAATAATTTCAGATACATATCAACTGAGCATAATAGCATCCATATGATAATTTTTAATATCTTATTACAAATTCATGCAATTACTCATTCACCCCTTCTATTGATTTAATGAGTACTTACTACTTACCAGTAGAATACATGAAAAGAATGAGGGAGATTCTCATATAAATAACATAATCCATGAATTCAAATAACTGTATCTTTGACTTCCAACTTGTGTTTAATTTTATTATATAAAGTATGAATCTGTGAGATAAAATTCAATCATTTTAGCTATTTTTCTAATAATAGACATGTTGACATATATACTGTAGAAGTGATGATACTTCTTCTACTTGCACAGCATTCATTTATGTTCCTCCCACCACTCATTTCACTTAGCAATTCTGCAAACCAATTTTATCATCATAACTCATTTATCAACCCAACTTAATGTTATTTCTACTGAGGAGAAACCACATATCCTTCACCTTTTATTGATCAATTCCTAGGAGAGGAAATGCTGGTAAGGTGTACATAATAAAAGTAATAAATAATATATTTTAATTTATTGGCAAAGGACATTTGGTTGGACATGAACAGATATATATATATATATATGTATATATATATATGTATATATATATAAAGAATTGATAAAATTCAGTATTAATATGTATATAATAGTTAAAATCAAGAGATGACATGGCCATAGAAACTTAGAGAAATAGAGAACAAACAAAGAATAAAAGGCAACCATAAAACAAGGGAAGTATTTTTTCTGAAAAAAAGAAAAATGTAAAATAACATGGAGGTGACTCTATTGGAAAGATGCCAGACAACTAATCTAGAGTCTTTAGGTAGCAACAGATGAAGCAGCTTGATTAATGATGCTCTTGGTCCTAGCTTCATCCACAGAGGTCACTGAGGCTTATTGATGATCCAGGAGGGATAAAAGTGTTGGAGAAAAGAATTACAGCACTAGTTGTAATATAGTCAATCTGTCTGCAGAATCTAAGTATCATTCTCCATTTACTTATTGAATGTAGCTATAATAAATTTACTGAATACCAGAGAGTTGCTAATTTAATTGTATATGAAAGGAAAAGTAACAAAAAATAGAATATATGTAATTCTAAAGACATAGTTGGGAGAAGGGGGAGGGGAGGATCAGTAAATATAGTTTTGTTTCCTTTCCCACATGAAAGCCAGAAGCTCTCAGAAAGCTTTTCCAAGCCTTGAATTTCTTGATTAGGAATGTCATAGACAGTTCAGAGAAAACTGTGAAAGGTTATCTATTCAAAGATAGTGATGGTTGATGCTTTAAGATGGGCAACGTCAGACTCAAACCTTTTATTTTCTTTAGATTCTCCATGTCTTCATTAGCGTGAGCTTTATGGGTTATGCCTAGGTCCTTCAATTGTTGAGTATAAGCAGTGAAAAAGTAAGCATGAAATTTAGTTAACACTTATTGTGACCAACACCTGTGCCATCAAGCTATACAGAAGCTTTTTATTATGAAGACGAATGTTACACTTCTTCAAGAAGATAGTGATATTTTTTCACAAGTGTATTTTACTTGTCATTAAATTCTATATTAAATAAATTCCTAAATTTGAGTTTCCTAGTTGAGATTACCAAAAGTCATCAAACAGGAAAAAAATACATATCTGAATCAGACGGTTTTAGCTGTATATTGTTGACATTGACACAATTGATATTTTTGATCTATTTTCAACAGTTGTGCCAATAAAACTAGAATACTATGTCTTAAAAGCAAAAAAATATATCATTTTAAATATTCTTTCAAATAATCTTATTTGCATGCACTCACAGTGTAAAATATGAGCAATTCCTATACAGTGTTAGACATAGAGCGTGAAAGGCTTCAGACATTAGGTATTTAAGTTTCCTACTTTCTTTTCTAGTACCTTTGGAAGCAAGCATTAAACTGACATTACCTTTGAAAATGGGCAATATAAGAGTAGTGAGGGACAACCTAAGTTCTGGACAAAGAACTTGTGGCTAGTCCTGATTTTGCTGCCTTGGACAACTTTAAACATGGTTGTGCAATCTAACTTTACAGTATTGGACAAATTACTTAATTTCTTTGACCAACAATTTCCTCATGGAACCAGATCATCATTACCTTTTCCATTGGGTCAGTAAGGACTTTGAGTAAATCACTTAAGATTGTGCCTGACTCATAATCAAGAATATCAAAAAAAAATTATTCATTTATTAGTAGTGTAATTTGTAGAGTCAAAAGTTTGCCCTTTGTATCAAAAAAAATTTACTCATTTATTAGTAGTATAACTTGTAGAGTCAAAAGATTGTCCTTTGTTGGAAAAATTGTTCTATGTATTGACTCAAACTTGCTTACTGGAAATTTGGTCCTACTTGTATATATTCAAAGGCATAAGTCTAGTGAATAGTCCTTATTTTTATTCACAATTAGAAAGTAGTGATCAGGTACACCTATACACAATCCTCTTCTTTTTCAGGCTGAAACATACATAATTAGTTTCTTCACATGTCCTTTTTTTCATTTTTTTTCCAAGTTCTTTACATAAGTGAGGAATTTAACATTTAACTAGCTTCCCACCTTCATAAACTCAGATTCACTAAGATCGTGGTTAAAACATAACTTTTAGGAAATTCTATGAAAATCCATTTGTATGTGTACTTAGCATTTGTTACAAAAAGTCCTGACTTCCTTAATTTAATTTAGCATAAGATCACATTGATTACTTGAAATCTAGAACATCAGGCCTGTATTTTTATTTATTCTAAGAAATGATTTACCAATAGAAATAAAATCAGAAAACACATTAGAAATCAAATAGTCCAAAGCCAATTTTTACAAATGAGTACAAAATGTTGAAAGATCAGAGAAGACAAATAAATTTATTGCTGTCACATAGCTTGAGTCCACTAAGACACAATTCCAAAACCTATAGGTCAGTGTTTTAAATCCTGTGTTACTTCCAATCAATTACTAATCACTTTTTTGAGCAAGTTCTAAATTATGCCCTGGTTCCAAGGGAAACAGTGCTCACTATTGGAAATATCTCCAAAAGAATGGGAAGTAGTGCAATCCTATGAAATACGTATTTTTCATATAAACACTTCATTTTTCATATTATGATAATTTTGGAATCAAGAAGTTATTTTTTGTGAACATAAGTGAGAAATTTAACACTTTTATTTGTCAGATTATTATATTAGAGACCATTATTCTATTCCGTTATCTAAATATCAGATGTAGATATCAAATATTTGGTTTTTTTAATATTTATAGGATATCCACAATTTTGATAAACAAAAATATGTCTTTTTCTAACTCATTCATTAAAATGTAGAATAAGAATATTTTTAATACTTTAAAAAAGTCAGATGTTAATCTGACTTTTTTTTTTCCTTTACCAAAATGGAGAGCAAATATTGTTCCATTTGCCCAGAATACATCTAATAGCAATCAAAGAGCCATCCTAATAAAGAAGTCATACATTCAGCCTCTCCAGTTTCCTTTCTAATATTATTTCATGGCAATATGAATGTGAAGAGAATAATTACATAAAATTACTGTAGAAAATACTATCCTTTATTCAATATAAGAGGTAAAAGTAAGGTTGTAAGCAGATTAGGACAGAGAAAATATAGAAAAATAATTACTAATGGCAGACAGTGATCGGAGAATAGGAGATTATATTATAGGCCAGGTAGACTATTTAAAAATTCAGAGTTAAAAAAAATACTTTAAATCAAGGCAAGAATATCAACTCGATCAGGAAAGTTAAATTGTAACAATAAAAAGGATTTCACTTTAGGTAGGACAATGCTTAAAGCATTCAGTCAGCTTTCATTCTCAAGTGGAGCAGGTCACAGCAAGCCCCAGTGCTTACTGGCCAGTTCAAAACATTTCAACCTGGGACCAGTGAAGGAGTAAGTTGTGAATATTGAAACACTAGCCATCGTGGCACCTGGCTGCCTAGGAAGCATTTCACCTGCTATTCCTAAAAGGCAGCTTGTTTGTGGGCTTTTAAAAATCTGGACTGGCTTTTCACTGCTATTAGTAGGAAATTAATAAGCAAACAAAGTTAAACTTTAACTTCCTTCTCCAGTTACCACTAAGTCCAGTACTGGGACTCTGATTTGTCTTATTAACTGGATCTTTATTATTCCCTCTCTGTTCATATCTCAAGACTAAAATAACCAAAAAACCGAACGAAAAAAGACACAAGTAATCCAAAAAGATCCTTTTGCTATGGGAGGAATTGTTATGGCAACCAGCACCTGGGTGTGTATGTACATAAGGGGCCATTGCGGTTGTGTGTGTTTCTGCTGCTCAGTCAAGGCAAACAGCAATCAGCTGGCTGTGACTAGCTCAGACTAATAAGCATAAAATCAACATAGGCTGATCCAGACTGAATATCAGCATCTGTTAGGCCATTGTCTCTGCTGATATGTCTGACTGAGCAGAAGGAAGAGCCGAATAGACAACCTGCTAGGAGACAGAACACAAGATGTGCAGCTCCTAACCACCTGCCAGGCTTTTGGTGGTGGAGTCCTGGTAGAAAGAAGAGGCAGTGAAAGTCACAGGGAAGGTTTTTCATTCCACCAGTACATTCTGCCCTTCTCCACTTGAGCTTCCCTAAGGTGTTGCTTTTGACACGTTTTAAACAAAACTCAGTAAAAGAGAAACACTGATGAGTGAGGAATTAGGATTAAAATCAGGAGTCATGAAATCATTCTATGCTTTGTGACCCTCTCCCAAGAGTCAGATAAACTACGACTGCAACAATGAGGTAGACCTCATATCTAAACAAGTAATATTAAAAAATAAGGCATTTTTCTCACAAAGGACATGAGGAAGAATTTATCTCTCACCTGTTGCTTTTTTATTCTGCTAGTCCTAGATTAGCAATATTCTTGGGTTTATTTACTCTTCTGTGACCTCAGAACTCAGGACCTTCATTTTATCTTAGGCCTCTCTGACGCTTGATTATTTCACAAAGCAAACTCTCTGTCTTTCTTGGGAGCATGGCCTTTTAAATCGTAATTTAAAGACCAGACTGGTGAAGATGAATCCAAGTGGTAGCATTCCTAAATTCTTCCCTCTAACATACCAGATTAGATTTTAAAATAATCACTTGTATTTTTACATTGAGAGAGAACCTCATATTTCTGGAGAGCATTCTATAAAATGGAAGAATATGAATATGGAAACTTGGTATGTCAAAAAGTGGTGTTTTAACTGTGTGATTGAGAAGTCTGTGTGGAACAGAATATGCTAATCCATAAAATGACTGTAGAATTCAGTATGTCATCCCCATTTTGTTATATACTGATTATTTTGAGCTGCGGGCTCTTAAAAAATAGCAAGTACAAAGAGAACTTTCTGTCTGTTATTATCCTAAAGACAGTTCCTCTAAAAGGAACTCAGTTGTCGCAAACCCCCACCTCAGAGAATTTCATCTAACAAGGATGATTTTGACTCATCACAGGAGAGGAAACTCTGTCACACAATGATGGTACTTTTAATCTGTCCTTCTGAAGACTCAATCCTCTCCTAAAAATCATTTACTCTAACCTAAAAGGCCACATACCTCTCTATGAAGACAGCAATTAATCCTAAACCACCTCAGAGAGCTGCTCACTCTCCCCCTTGATGTCTCCTAAGTATACATTAGGCACACATATTAATAAGCTTCTGTTTGTTTTCCTGTTATTAATCTGTGTTTTATTATGGCTATCTTAACTAAGAGCTCAGAAGGATAGTGGGAAATCATTTTTCTTCTCCAGTACTATGCAAATATTCAAACATGTGATGACTAAAGACTATGTTAATTGTGATATCTTTTTATTAAAGAAAATCAAGAAAAACTGCTGTTCTCCTTTAATAGAACACATAAAGGATAATAGCAAATAGAAAAAGAGAGATCAGATACATCAAATTTTCACTATTCAGTGCAAATACAGAGACAAGTGTAGCTTTTGAACCAAATGTGAAGACTCACAAGCTGTGAATCACTCTGGGGGAAGAAAAGATTGACTGCAGACTGGCTCAGCATTTTTATGTGTTCTAATTTTTCAGAAAGCCAACACAGAGCACATAAAAAAGAAACAGAACCTTGTAAATCAATGATTTTTCAATTTTCTCTCAGCATCAAAATTAGCTGGCTGAATTTAAGATAAAAGTCCAAATTTCATATCCTTTCTGTATTCACCTTATATTTTAAGTTTAATTTGAATTTGTAGAGTCCAAGTAATAGAAATTTAAAAAAAAACCCTCTGCATGTAATTTATTTTGTTCCAACCATAATAAAAGCGATTACTGCTATAAAGACTGTAAAGGTACAAATGTCCTTTAAAAAAAAAAAAGTAAGAAAGAAAAAAAAAAAAGCTCAAGGGGAAGTGGGGGAAAGAGATTCTGGCTACCAATTCAACCCACTTCTACAGTTTTCAGAAATCATGTGTGTGTGTGTGGTTTTGGAAAGTTTCCCTAGATGACATTGTAGATCAAAGATACTTTGTTCCTTCAGACACTTGAACTTGATATTCCAAGTTTTTATGAGTGCATATATGAAGCATAGCTCAACCAGGTCAGTCGTCACATTTAAGGGTTAAGTAGCCTCCTCAAAGAGACGCAGTGACTTGTCACTCATGAGGGAACTCTTCTCAGATTGGAGATCTGATATATTCTCTTAAACACCTATAGCTCTTTGTCCATGGCTAAAATAAGAAAACTATCCATTTCAGAAATGCCATCATGAGTCTAGAGAAACCTTATCTTGAAATGTGGGACTGCGTGCATTGTTTCTCACTGGAATTTGGACAAGTTGACAGAGCAGAGGGAATAATAGTGAGACAGGAGTCACATAAATAAAGCCTAGTTACTTAAAGTCAGGTCTTTAATTTAAAAAGTTGAGTGAGACAACTGGGTATCCATGCATAAGAAAATAAAATATTTATTTCAATGCAAAGTTAATAAATTTCAGTTGTATAAAAACCCAAAATAGAAAAGATAAAATCTAAACAATTTCAGAACAAAATATAGAACATATATATAGGGCCTAAGAATAAAAAGGAACTTTTTAAGTCAAATACAAAAATCACAGGGTTAAAAATAAAAGAAAACTGACTTAATATACATATTAAGTATAAACTGATATAATACATACATCTTATATATGTGATATATATATATATATATATATAAACACAATAGGAGTTGTGATTTAGAAATCTGAAAATTCAAGACACCAGATGTGAGGTAATATTTCAGTAACATAAAAAAGAGAAAAATTAACATACAAAATGTATAAAGAATACCATTTAAATGTTTTTAAATAAACAAATTTAAAAATGGGTAAATTTAAAATTCACAAAAAACTTGAATGACCAGTAAGCACATGTGACTGACACTGAATTTTGTGAGCTCATACCCTGTAGATATTTTTGGAACACATATGCATGAAGCAATAATAACAAAAATAGACAAGACACACAAAAATAGAAACAGAACAATATAAGAAAAGCAAAAAAATAAAAGTAATACTTTTAAAATTGAACAGCATTTAAATAAAATATTTACATCAGGAGAACTTGTTCAAATTACTTAGGTCAAAGTCACACACAGGTAACTTGAACATCTTTGCTAGAAGTGGTAGAACTAGTTTTTCTGTGAACCAAAAACATATTAAAGTCTTAGAAGGCATTCATTAGATAAATATTTACAAAGCAAGTTCTTCAGATACAATGATTAAAATAAAAAGTCATAACCTTCAAATAACCTACTCATTATATTATATGAGGAAAACAACATGCACAATATATGAGAAATACATTAGTAGAAATCTTTTTAGATGTGGTTTTTAATTAGAGTTTTGAAGGATGATTATAGGGGATTAATTAAAGAAGATAGCAGTGGTTTCTCTTTCCAGAGAGAGGGAAAACACAATTATAGAGAGATAGAAAATTGTGGTATACACTTGAGTAATATGAAGTAATTGTATGCAGAAAAGGACTTGTGTGCAGTCTCATGTTGGCATTACCATTTTCCAGTAATAGACTGATTTCTCATTCTTATCATCTACTTGAAGGGAAGCAGCTTTCTCTCCTGTCACAATACCTACTTTTCTAGGTCAATATATGCATCATGAATATGACCATTTTTATTCCATCTGAGCTCCTAGAGAGAAGTGAATGTTTCAACTTAATGTGTAGAGCAAAAAGTTGGCAAAAATTTAAGCAATTTCATAGAATCTGTGATAGTAGAGATTTACTTAGGTAATGAGCATTTGTTCTCTATATATGTTGTCTCATTCTTCTATATATGCTCAACTTAATATGAATGAGGTTGAAGCCTCTAAATTTTATGTGACCTACCAATACTCATTTATGTTTAGGTTTTCTAATTTGCATCTTATAAAAAGTCATTCATAATATTTTATATTATCTCAGTAAACTACTGAAAGTCATTAGAATGCCATTAGTGTTGACATCAATGATGTTCTCATAAATCATGATCAAACAGAGCCATTTCAAGCCTCTAGAATGTTTGACTTTTGTTGCAGTTCTTTAAAATGGCTTTATGGGGCCCTCCCTGGTGGCGCAAGGGGTTAGAGCACATCACTGGAAGTCAACCACAGCTGCTTAAGTGCGAATTCATTCCCAGCCCTGGAGGTGACCCACGGGCAGGCAGACCTCTCCTGACCCGCCGGCTGCTCCCCTCAGCAGTGTACTTCATTGATCTGCCTGCACTGCTTCCCGCTCTCTCTGTGGTGGATCCTCTCACTGCCCCTGTTTCTCTAGCCTGTACCCCAGTTCTGTCAGCATAAATAAATAAATCTAAAAAAAAAAAACAACTCTGAAACATTTTTTAAAATTTAAAAAAATGGCTTAATGGTTTGGGAAGAAATTACTCTACATTCCATTTTGAAGTATAAGATCTCTGAGTATTGCAAAGAGGGAATTTTTCTTCTCTTTGCTTTACTATCTTACATCACTTAATGGGAATTTAAATTTCAATTTACCCATTAACATTGTGTTAACATTGTGTTAAATCTCAGGTTTGCAAGCAACTACTAAGTTAGGTGTGGTTTTGAGCTTTATAAACATGCAAGAAGATTTTTTTATTAGTTGTGTGAGTTTAATGTAGGAAGTGATCATAGCCATTCATTTTAATATTTTTGATCAGTCATATCTTCTTTTTTTCCCCACTTGTCTCTGACGTAGAAGCAATTTATTAGCAAACTTTAGAATGTGATCCACTCAGGTGTTTATGAATACATTTAGGAAGGGTAAAATATTGGAAGAAAGGTTCCCATTTTCATTGCTACACTTTGATAGTGAGTTTTTTGAACATTAAAGGTAATTTTTAGCAGTGTCAACTTCCTTCAAGAAAGAATTTATCTGATCATTTGATTGGAGACAAGTTCTAGACAGCAAATTCTTTTCAAAACATGTAACCTGTCATTTCACAAAAGACCCTGCTTCTGAACTTAAAGTTTTTATTTTCAAGATTTTCTTATAATAATGCAAAGTCTAGCTGACATTTTATGTCCAATATATTATTTTGCAATACACTATTTGTTGCAATTTCGAGCAAATTCAGAATAAGTTTTGATTTAGGGAAAAGTGGAGAAGGAGAATACTTGGCTTATGAGGTATTTAATAAAGTATATATATATATATATATATATATATAGTGATCAAACAGAAAAAAAAATTGAACAGAAAATTTACTTACAAGTGAAAATTCGGAAATAATCTTAAAATAAATGGGTCATTTCAACCTAGTGGTAAGCCTTTTTCAAATGAGATCCACTGTCTCATTTCTTATTGACAAAGCTAGAAAAAGAGTTAGCCCCCCTGTTCTGAGAGAGCAAGTCAAGTGACATTCTACATTTAGCCATTCACAAACTGGGCAACAGTAGTTGGTGTAACAGGTTTAGCATACACTTCTGATGTCTTGAGTCATACCAACTGGATTCCAATTTTTGTTCTATTACCACCAAGCTATGTATCTTTGACAAATTCTCCCATCTCTCCAATTATCAAAAGAAACTTTAATGTTTCTAGAGAGTCAGGATGGAAACAAACCCATAGTAAATATAATGATAGCGTTGATGAAGTACAAGTGGAACATAGAAAAAGATGCAAATTCACTTGCCTATTTGGAGCTAGAGAAGTCTTCTACAGTAAAAATAACTGAACTATAATCTAGATGGTGGAGCACTTTGGTAAGTGTAGAAATTTGAAGTGTGAATTGCAGGCAAAGAAAGCTGTATGCCAAGTAAGAAGGCACGAGAAAGCATGGGGCTATCAAGAACACTAACTGGAATCTAAAATGACAACAGGACATGTTAAAAACAAAGACACATAGGAAACCACAAATTATTCAGAGTAGGGAATAATACTATTAGACATGTTTTTCTGGAAAGTCACTCTGGTTACACTCTGAATTAAATTATAAAAATCCGAAGGAGCATTAATGAGAACATGAATTAGGTCAGATGATAGACCACAAAGGTTGATATAGGAAATATTTTGGGAGTGTATTCCACAAAATTAAAAAAAAAAAAAAAAGAATAGAGGAGAGGGAGAGAGGAACTTCCTGAAGTAAGTTCTGTTTCAGTTTAAGCATCTTTCTGGAAAATGTTATGTTAGTCATTGCTGAAGAAAGGTCCACAGACTGGATACAAAGGAAATGGAAACAGATCTCACATGGCCATGAGGGAAAAGACTGATACATACTGTCCCTTTTAAGGCCAGGAAATCAGGTATAGCTGCCAATTCTATTTGGAAACAATGAAAGCAAGCAAGTTTATAATAAAGAAAAATTAGTGACAGCAAGAGCTAGAATTATACAATTACAACTGTACCAAAATATATATTTTGAACAATTATAGAGTAAGACTCACAATTTCTATAATTGCTTTGAATATGGATACTTAAGGAACCATTTACCAGACACAAAATATGATGAAAGGAGAGAATATGGCTCTCCTTTGAGAATGTGCCCAAATTTATATCATTAGATATAAATTTTTAATTCATTGGCATAGGGGGATTAAAATACAACACCCCAATAGTGAATGCTCTCTGTAGTATGTTATTCATAATTAATTTCAGTTGACTGTTTAGTAAAATCTGTATTCTTATCACGAAATAATATAGGGTAAAATATTCTCAGAAAAAAATATATACATACATACATACATATATATATATTAAATAGCACTTTGAATATACCTCCAGTCAGTTAGTTGACAAATTTTCAGTTGATAAAGTTTCCCATCTTAGAAAAAGGGAAAACCAGTAACAATTTCCAACAATTTAAAATGCTTTTCTAAATAAAGGTCTATTTTCCCTTTTTAAGCTGAGCAGAGGTGGAAAGTTACCAAAGATAATGCCTTACCTAAGACTGTTCTTGTCTTTGAATATAAGACTAAGGTGATTTTTACAAATCTTTGGATAACTCTCAATAGAAATTCATTATTAATAGGTCATGCAGTGACCAGAATCATTCTTATTTAGAGAATGGGGAATGGTTAAATGGAAAACTGAGCTTGACAAGATAAATCATCCAATTCATTATGGGGGTTCAGGGTTCTACATACCGGTTTCAGGAGAATGTCATTAGAAAACCTGAACCTCATTGTTCAACTCTAGCAAACGCCTGACTGTTTTCTTGTGTGAGAAAGTGGAAGGAAATGTGCCACAGAAACAGATGTAGTTATCTCTCTTTGGCATCAACACAGCAATGCACATCCAACTGGACAAGACCAGTATAATTTATCTTTAGCCTGGAAATCTCCTGATGATAGACCAGGATTGCTATGAGGTCTGCCTTTCAAACTAGTGCCAAGGATGGCCAGAATAACTCAGTAGGTAACAAGCAAGATAATTACTTTTACTTTTCCATTTTTTTATTTCACTTTATAAACTTGTTGAGGACACACATTTAATAGTGTGTAGGCTTACAGACACTGAAATTTTACTTCATTTAGTTTACAAAGCTGAGCTAAAATGTCTGTTTTTATTCGGTCTGACTTTATTCTGTCTTGCTATATTCTGTCTGATATAGAAAACTTATTTTAGTTGCTTATAGAAAATTCTGGCAAATTAATGATTTATCAGTTACCTCTCTCACTTTTAAAACTCTTTTGCTGTTTTATACTTTTCTCTCTCCTTTCTAGAGTTACTTCTAAACACTATAGAAGAGTCCTTCAATTTGCACTTCCTTAACGATTAGTGCCTTTTCATGTACTTATTAAACATTTGCATATATTCTTTGGAGAAACATTTAAAAATTCTTTGTTCTTTTTTTTTTAATTAGATGATTTTCTATTCTACTATTGAGTTTTAAGAGTTATCTGTATATCCTGAATATGAATTCCTGATGTGACATATGATTTACAAATACTTTTTTCCTTTGTATAGCTTTTTTTTTTTAATTTCTCATAGTTTCTTCTGATGCATTTTTTTTAATTTCTTGGATCCAATTTGTCTAATTTTTTTTCTTTTTGAATGATGATTTTCACCCCTATTTTCTTCTACAACTTTTTTAAATTTATATTATTAATACATTTTTTTAAGATTTTATTTATTCATAGAGAAATGGGGCACAGGCCAAAAGTGCAGAGGTGATGAGAGGATTCACCAGAGACAGAGTGGGGAGCAGAACAGGCCGATTAACTGAAATGCACTGCTGAGGGGAGCAGGGAATGAACGGGAGAGGTCTGCCACGACATGTGAATCACCTCCGGGTGGACATCATACTTGCACTGAAGCTACGATGGGTTGGCTTAGCTTCACAGTGCAGCGCTCCATCTAGCTAAGCCACCAAGGAGGGCCCAATAATATATTTTGAGTTAATTTTTGTATTTGATGTCAGGCCAAGATTCATTTTTAATTTGTTTTCTTGTGGAGATCTAGTTTTGCAACACCGTTTGTTAAAAGTATTTCTTTCCTCGTTGAATTGTTTGGCACTTCCCTAAAAAATAATTGACTATATGCATGGAGGTTTGTTACTGGATTCCATCCATTCACTTTCATTGATATGTATTCTTTAAATTCTTGGTAGAATTCACCAGTGCAACCAACTGGTTCTGAGCTTTTCTGTCATAGGAAGTTTTATGATTGTTGATTGAATCTTCCCCGTCATTACTGGTCAGTTTTTCTGTTTTCTTCATAACTGCATCATAATAGGTTGTTTTCTTAGCTCTTTCTCTGTCTTTTCTAGTTTTTCCAATTTGTCTGCATGTCACTTTCAGAGTAGTCTTTTATGGTGTTATCACTTCTAATATCTCTTCATTTTTATCTAATTTTTAAATTATTTTCTTAATAAAGTTTTGTCCATTTTACTAATCTTTTTTAAAGCATCTCTTAAGTTTCATGATGTATTTCTCAGTTCCAGTGTTTTTATATGTATTTTTAATTTTCTATCAATTGATATTTCAATTTTTTACACATCATTTTCTTCAGCTTCTCCAAGTTTCCTGTTAGCTTTTGATAAATCTTTTAAATTTGTTTTAAAGTCTTCCGTTAATATAGCTGCAATCCGGTCTTTTTTAGAGGCATTTTCTTTTTATTCTTCTTCCTTCTAATGAATTATTTTCTATTTTTTGTATTTCTTCTGATATATTTTTGTTGACAAAGAAACATTTGAACCTAAGATTGGGGCAAATGTGATAATCATAGAAATTAAATCGTTTTCTAATATTGAATTTGCTAGTGCTACATTTTTAAATTAATGCTCGCTCTACTAAGGGTTAATTTGAAGTGTAAACTCAGTTCTTCTTAGTTCTTGTTTGAGCTTTCAATTTCCGGGATCATGTGTGTTTTCTTTCTAATTTACCTTGTATATGCAGTTGATTATCAATAATATGGTCTTCAATGACTAGCTCCCAACAGTGAAAAAAATATTTGAAGTTTGTGAAACAGCGCTGACCATTTAAATCAAGTGCATCTCATTTCAGTCCAAAATGGAAAGACTTGAAACAATAAATAAGGTATAATAACACCTGTTTATTGTCTGTATCTCTGTAATCAGAAGCAGTAATCCATAGTCAAAGAGATACCTAATATTTTGAAGACAGGGTCCTTTTGTTCACCCTGCCTCCCCCAAGCTGTGTGCAAGCTGCTCCAGGAACACTTGCACAGCAACATGCTTCAGGCTCAGGGTCTATGGGTGGAGATTGGTATCCACTACATGCTAAGAGATGAAATTCACTGAAAAGCATTACACTTTATTCAGGCATTTTCCTGAATATTGCAAATCTTCTATGATTGCCAGAGTTCTGGAAAACTTAAATTCAAATTCTGCCAATACAGTTATTTACTATGTAAGAAGACAGATTTGTTGTGCTTTTTATTCTTTTGTTTTCCCCAAAATTCAACTTTTTACTGTCACTTTTTAAGAAACATCTGTAAGAAAGTTGTTTTCTAGGTTTTTTTTTAGAAATTTTTACTATTAATATTCATTGTAGCAAAAACTTCATGATAATTTTTTAATATATTATTATCATGAAAAGGGCTATTTCTCCTGAAGCACAGGTATACTTTCTGTGATCAGAGATCAAAGTATCTTTAACTTACTTAGTCTTATTTGTGTGTTACTTGCCAGAAAGCATGAGGCTGAAAACATTGCATCATTATTTCATTTTTAAATCACTGTTTTAACATATACCTTTATTTATTTTTTAGAGAATAAAAATGATATAAAATATATTGTGTGGCTAACAAGACTGCTTTACACTTCTTTTTAAACACATTCAGTTATTCTCTATATGTTATATAAATAATGCCTTTAAGGTTTATATATTATCCTTTATTCATTTTGAATTAAAAAATAATATCTTCGTTTCATACTTATTTGGATAAACTTTTCCAGATTTTCACCTTTCTTGGGGTATAAGTGACATATAAAGTTGTAGGATATTTCAAGTGCACAATATGATTTGATACACTTACAGAATGTGAAAGGAATTCCTGCACTGAGTTAATTAACATATCTTCACCTTACATATTTTCCTTTTTATTTTCACTGAAAACATTAAGATATATTCTGTTAACAAATTTTAGTTATACTATGCAGTGATATAAGTATGGTCACTATGTTATACATAAACCCTAAGATATTATTCATCTCATATCTGAAAGTTGTACTACTTTACCAGTTTCTCCTTATTTATCCCAATCTTCAGTTCCTAGAAACCCCACACTTTCTACTCTCTGTTCCTACATATACCTTTTTTTCCTTTTTCCTCCATTCCACTTATAACTGATATCAGGTAGTTATCTTTCTCTGCCTGACTTATTTCACTTAACAGAGTGCCCTCCAAGTCATCCATGTTGTTGCAAATGACAAGATTTCTCTATTTTTGATGACTGAGTAGTGTTCCATGATAAACACACACACGTATATACATGTATTATATTAATATATGCATATATATATGGATGCATGTGTACATTATATATGCCATGAAATATACACACACACCATTCACATTTTCTCTATCCATTCTATTCATCTGTTGAGGAAATTTAGGTTATTTTTGTATGTAATCCCTTTCCCTATATTGCATACTTGTTGCTTAAGTTTCACTTTTATTTTAAAAACCCTAAATATTGCTTTAGAAGGAGCTGAAATCCTTTTAAGAATTTAATACTTATAAGTACTTACATCACTTAATATACATAAGAAAACTTACATAACAATAATTTTCAGTGTATTATTAGTGTATGAAATGTAAACTTAAATTTTATCTTGCATGGGATTTGTATTCCTATTATCATCACTCCATTATTGTGCATTCAGTATTAGTTTGACCTTAAATCATTCTCTAAGTAATATTTAAGTAAATTTGCTTATTGACCATTCTATTTGAGACCTTACTTTTACTGTACTATATTAGCAACAGTGTCATACTTGCTGGTTTAATCCTTAAGTACCAGCCTTGAATATATTCCTTCATTTGTTTCATCTATTAATTCAATAGTTTCTGTCACTTAAGTATAGCTCTCAGGAATATAGCATCTTTTCTGAAAACATCGCTTTGTATAGTAATATGTTTCTTAATCTTCTGGTGTAGGCAACTCTTCAAGATTCAATTACATTTTAAATATAAAAGTTTTACATTTCCTAAGCATCAGTGAGAAATTACCTTTGTGTGTATGTGAATTGAATTATCATTTTGTAAGATTTCTTAATTTACTGGTTTGTAATGAGTTCAGGAATTTCCGTATCTGTACTTTTAATTTTTGTTAGGCAATTATTTGTACTACCTTTATTATATTTGTTTCAGATCTTAAGTATTCATTATGCAAATTGTTCAATTCTAAAAAAAAACTCTGATGACCTGTACTTCTTGATTTTCTTCAGCAGTTCAGAAGTGAACGTAAGAAATTTGAATTAAAGTTAACTTGAAGTATTAACATGGAACTGAGCATGTCAGAACAATCAATTTGTGATTCATTTAGTGGGTGATGCGGAAAGTAAAATGATGGCTGTAGAGAATTGACCATTACAGAATAAAAATGTAGCTTTAAATTTTAAAATATTAGAAAGAGAAGCCTCTAAAGATGTTTTGCAATATGTTGGCATTGGCTGGCAACAATCTCTATAGCTCAGAAAAAAAATTGTGAGGTCAGGAAGTAGACTATTAAATGACTTCATGAATATATGCCAGAATTATAACATGATAAACTACTAAAGTTGGAAGGTAATTTTGAGAATACCTAATACAGTACTTTTATATTACATATTTCAGAATAACATAGACATTATTTCCCCACAGATGAATATATTTGTTGTAGAGATTGAACACAAATTTTACTTAACTTTGTCCAAATATTAAATGTGTTCTTGAAACTCAAAAGAGAAAGATTTTCTCTAAAACTTACTATTTACGAGTTCAATATTTCTAAAATATACTTCTAGCTACCATTAAGCTTCTTAGGAACAATGTCAAAATAATACCAACAAGGGTAGCCTGGCTCACTAATTCCAAGAACTGAAATCAGTTTCAAGGCAGAGTTCATATGAGAACGCTTGACTAGCACTTTTACTAATCTTGAATTTCTGTATTCTCTACTAGAATTTTTTTTGTATTTTCTTTTCAATGTATCCATTTATTCTAATACATTTTGTATAAAAATCTTACAAGGCAATTTTCCTTTCTTTTCTCTATTAGATATGAGTCATCTTTTTTATCAAAGGAATGTTTAGTTTTTGTTTATAATTTTTTAGTAGTGAAACATGCCAACTAAACCTTTGCTATCAAATTGTTTGATGGGTCAGTATGGAACATATCAACATCATTTAGAGACTTGTTAGAAATGCAGAGACTCTCAGACTATGTTCAGATGCCTACATGAAATCCAAGCACATGAATGATAAAAAAAAAATCACTGCATAGTTTTTAACATAATTCCCAAAAACACATTGATAGTTTAAATGACTGAATGAAAGGAAACAACTCAGCCTAAGGTTATAGGTGAGTAGTAGGAAGAAATAGTATAGGAGACTTAATGTACATAAATTACTTTTGGAAGATAATCATAAGATAGTAAATTTATGTCATTATCTCATAAATGGAGTTTAGACTTGAATACTCCTCACTCCTAGAACATATGTCACCTCAATTAGTTTTGTCAACACAAACGTAAGACATGTAGATCGAAAGAATACCCTATGCCCTCTATTGTACTGTCATCTAAAATATATGTCTTTTATTTTGTCGGTATGGGAAATTAGTCAAAGTAGTAATTCTTCTTTTAACATAATTCAGGATCAGAGAATTTGGTGAATGAGATGTGATGAAACAGTCAAATTGCTTATTTTTAACTGAATGCATGTTCCATGACCATCTACTATTAGACACTGCCTGTGCTTTTACCTAAGCTCTAGCCTATATAGAAAATAAGAGATCAAATTTTTAAATATATTTTACATTTGGGTGTCTGTGTCTGTGTGGAATATCTTTGCAGTGTAAGTAATCCAAATGAAAACCAGTGTAAAATACTAAATTGGTTGATGAACATCATCTCATAATTTCTAGTTACTTGTAATATAGGCCAATGATGTGCCAGTAGACAGTTGAACAGATATCCACAACTGCAGTCATTTAGTTGGAAGCTTATAAGAAAAAATATGAAAACAAGTTTATTGTATTAGAGAAAGCACATTGTTTATATACTTATTAGCACAGCTGAGAAATTATGATCAAAAAGTATTAATTTAAATCATTGTCGATGTCAGATTGTTGTTTCTATCTCTGGTCTTTATATAGCTACAAATAGACTCAAGACTGTAAACATATCAGTGTATTGGTGTAGCTATGACAATTATTATAATTATCATCTCCCCCCCACACCTATCCTGTAAAATGAGTTAGCTATTAAAGAGCTCAAGAGAATATCATTATAGTAACTAGTAGAGATCCAAACTGAAATAACATCAATTTCTATGCTACTTTTCCAAATAGTTATTAAAAGAAAATGGGGAGCTAGCTGTTTTCTTTAAAACACTGTGAAAGCAGGAATGTATTTTCAATTAAGAAAATCTTTTTTTTTTTTTTTAAGATTTATTTATTTATTCGTACGGAACTGGGGGACAGGCCAGAGATGCGGAGGGTGAGAGGATTCACGAGAGACAGAGCGGGAAGCAGAACAGTCAGATCCACAAAGTACACTGCTGAGGGGAGCAGCGGGCGTATCAGGAGAGGTTTGCAGGGGTGGGTCAGGAGAGGTCCATGTGGTCGCCTCCGGGGCAGGCGGGAATCGAACTCATGCGGAAGTGGCTTTAGCTTCTTAGTGCCAGCGCTTTCACCCGCTGTGCCACCAGGGAGGGCCAAGAAAATCATTTGTTTTAATGTGCTATAATGCCTAGCACATGTTAAAGCATTCAAAAAGTATGGTTTGAGATAATGAGTAGTAAATAAGTGAATAGATTTTGTTATCAATAAACTCAAAACTTAAGGACAAACTTCTATTTAAATAAAAAATAATGAGTAATTATTTCTAATCTTTGATTAAAAAACAATATCACTAATTAAATGAAGTTATCAGGAAGTTGTTGATCTGTTACTAAATGCTAGCCATTGTCTTAAGTCTCTCAGAGTGTGAAAATAAATTTATTTTATTCTTTATTTAAAAGAAACTCAGTAACCAGACTGACTACCTTGAATGCCCTGCCAAGTTCCCTCCCTCCTGTGTAAAGCTTTTACTCTCAACTACTCTCAGGTGGATCCCCTTACGATATTTTCCTCAGCTGAAGAAACATATTTGGTGTAAGTATAAGATCATACCCTCTCCCAGGGATAATCCACATCCAATGTCTAGTTGCTTTGAGCAAGTAAAATCCTATATAGCTTCATGGATACTAATTGTGAAAGATGTCAAGGTTTGATTCCCAAGGATTTGATTGAAGCTTGTATTGCAATTGAACAATTGTTTGCTCAAATCCATACCCTCCACTCCCTAATGGATATTGTTCTCTAGGGCTCCACCGATAAACTTCCTGCATAAAAATATCCACCACAGAGTCTATTTCATCCAGAAAAAAAAAATACATTAAGAGAATTGATGCCAGGAGTTATTTGAGATAATAGAATTTTGGAATCAGCTGTAGAGAAATGAAGACCCATTACTAGTGTAAATGGAGCACTAATTGCTCTTGGACTGCTAGAGAGTACAGTGTCAGCATTTTCACGTGTGGTAAACTAAGATAGGATTTGGGTAAGAAAGAATGTAATCACAGGTACAATATATCATTATTTTTTAAAAGAAATATAAATTTGAATGGTAATAGGAATCTGATAGTCCCTATTAAGGAAACTGGGTATATTGAGAAAGTCTGAAAAGTTTGCCTGTTGATAATCACAAATGAAGGAAAAGTGAAAATTCAGAGTACCTCTTGGGCAGCATAAGGAAACTCTTATCTCCTCTTATACTGAGAAGCTTAAGCTGCTGAAGGGCAGGCTCGGGACTTATTATGAGTTGCAGTACTCTAGAGAAAGTTGAAATCCCTCAAAAAAAAGTCATCCCTCCCCCAAAAGTCATAATTCCTTCCCAATTTCTGATACTGAGCCAATTTGAACCCACAATCCATTAATTAAAGAGAATACGTGTAGTTTTTAGGTGCCCAGTACTCCTGGGTTTGACAGGACTAATAAAGGACAAACTTTTCATTTCTACTAATAAGAAGATGATCACAATACCCATTAGGTCTATTTGGGTTTTACAGACAATATATTCCAAAGCTGGAAAATATTGTTCCAGCCCAGTTACAAGTAGTGCGAAAGGTTACCATCTTGAGTGGGATCTAGGATAAAGGAAAGATTCTAAAGTAAGACCAGGATTTGATTAAAAGGAGTATTGGCAATGGGGGAAATATTGTGTAGAATTTATGGTAAATTGTAATAGGAAAATCACAACACAGATTCCTAGGGTTCGGGATCCATGTCCCTTTCAGAGCAGATGGTCTGCTACTGGTCTCTGACATAAAATACCTGATTATGAGATAAAAGTTAACTATGTGTCCAGATTGCCCATCAAAAACCAGGTCCTGTCAAATACATGAAAATCATGAGTTCTACAGTGATACATTATGTAATGGAAATGGTATACTAAACGTCACAAATCTGTATCTCATTTATCTGTTTTACTGAGGCTTCTCCTTTAGCTCACAGCTTTTGTTGTCATGCTACTAGGGGAAAATTTTATGACCTGCTGATGGAGAATAAGCATGGGCAAAATTAGTGTTTAATAGACTGGTTTAGTACGAAAGTATGACCCACCCTATAAAATATATGGCTGTTATAGCTCCAAAGTCTCATCAAGAATACTGTGGAAAACATGAGTGAGGGAAATCCTTCCAAATGGACAAAATTTCAGAAATAAATCTTCTTATCCATTTTGTATATAAATATAAATGGATTAAAAGAATGTAAGTTTATAAATATACTACCAATTTTCTTATCAGATCATTGTTAACTGAACATATGATATGGCAGTCTTCCTAAAGCACATCAAACAGCTATTTGGCATCAAACTGATTATAGTGTACCCTTTACATCTTGAAAAGGACAGCATTTCACCTTAACTAGAATAGGTGAATAGTCTAGTTAAAATAAAAATAGTTTCTTCTGACAAGGTTTTAATTAGGCCACTAAATGTTCATGAGCAAGTGCTTTATTGACATGAATTCCATATAACACAGTATCATATCAATAATTCACTTCAAAGCATTTTAGAGTAAAGAAAGTTTATCAGAGAACTCATAATTATGATGTCTACTGTTCTTAGTACCTGCTACACTACCAAAAAGTTACTTCAAAATGAGGTGACTCTTTAACTACCTGAGACATTTGTTTAGACATGCTACTCTGTACTAATGGGGCAATGCCAGCCACCAGATAGTATACTCCTTAGATCAAGTCAATTTCTGTTATGTAGTGCTATTTCTAACAACAACAACAAAAAAAGAATAAACCAAGATGTTGATATAGAAATAACTCTGTTTATTATCACTTCCAGAGATTTTATAGATTATATTTGTTTTCTGTAATCCTCTCCTTCCTTCTCCCAGCCAACTCTAGGTTCTACCCATTAAAAGAGCCTGGTTACCAAGTGGGAAATAAGTCAAGAATTCTGTTGAGTCAAGTAAAGGAATCACTATCCAGTCAAAAGCAATTAATTCTGGTCAAAGTAGGAGATGACACTGCTATTTACAGGCAAGAAAGTATGCTTGAGACCTTCTGGTCAACTAAGATGTCTTTTAGTATTTGATTTCCTAAGTCTGAAGATATGTAAATAAATGAAACAGTCATGGCTAAAGAAAAGCACTGAACTGCTATATATTCAAGGGATGAAAGTCTCAAACAGTAGCATGCAAAAGACAGCTACAATTTCCCATGATAAAAATATTTACACCACAGAAATAGGCAAATTTAGAAACCAGAGTGAATGTGTGTGTATTTAGGGAGAGCCAATTCACCACCATATCATAGGTAAGGATAACATAGTAGAACTACCTAGACCAGCAGAAATCATCACTGAGGGTTAGAGGAACCCAGAATGAGTAGCAAAGGAGAGAAGACAACAATCAATTGTAGTCCCAAAACCACCAATGGATCTGCTGTTCTTCCTAATAACTTTGACTTGTAAGTTTACCCAGTAAAAGAGGAAAAGGAGATAACCAGAATTTTAAAGGATTGTTTTTGTACGTATTATATGAAATAAATGTATTGAATTGTGGTGGGTACTATAATATAAATACTCTCATTATGGTTAATTTTAAGCAGTTGATATGGTGTCACTGAACATGGAATTGGAGAGATGTACACAGTTGGGTATCACTTTGGAAGCCATTTGAGTTTATAGATTTTGTTCTTTACAGAGCACAATATGAAACTAAGTTTAGTAGGATATTTGTTAGGGAGTCTCCTTAGGATTAGCACTGGTTAAAGGGAGGATAAAAAGCAGGCTTGAGCAAGCACAGTTAAAGCTGTGATATAATCTGGAAGTCTCAGTCAGTTCTATGGAGAACTCTGGAGCTGGGAAATCCCATTGGATTCCTTCTATTTGGGGCCAAATGAACAAACCTTTTTGTACCACCTTGACGTATCACTTAAGGAAAGCTCCTAGAATTTGTCCAAGGCAACGCTTTACAGTTGAAGTAATCCTTGAAAGACCTGTTCAAATGATAACTGCTGCGTACGTCCCCAGCAAGTAGGCAACAAATGCTTCCATAAAGGTGAATTTTAACAGTGCATCTTCCTGTTCACCACATGCACACACTAGCATCCCTCCCCACCCCCCTTTAGAATGTGTCATTTATTCCTCCAGCTGCTAAAAGATTAGTAGCTGACAACTTCTGGCTCGAAGTCCCTTTGAGAATTGCCCTCGGTGAAAGAAAGATTCCATGTCAGAATTCATATTCTTTCCCTGGGAAAAATCCATATCCAAATTGCTTGGATGGTGGAACAAGGTGGCTCTAATAATCAAGACTTCTTGCCTCAAAAGTCAAAGCACTATCCCAATGCCAGAACTAGCCACTGAGATTCTGGGTCTTTATTGCGACTATCTCGCAGATTAAATCTTGCTTCTGTGTCCCCTCATATTTTAGCCTCCCCAAGTGTTGATCTGGAGGTTGCACCACAATAAACATCCCCCAAACAAATGGCTCTCTCAAAGTTAGTTTTCTGGGCAACCTGATCTAAAAATAAGATATAAGTTAAACGAGCAACTATAACTCTTCATAATAAAAAAACATGACAGAGGTAGCAACTGTGCCACTGAAGCTTAGTCAGAACATTCACCCTAGCCCTGATAGGTTGTGTAGAGTTGCAAAGAGGAAAGTTCATGAAACCTCATCAGGTAAGCTAATATCATCTTTCTCCTATGTTGCACAACTAGAAAAAAGCCATTAACTTATTTCACTTTTCATGATGTAATAGTTACTGTAGGTGCAAACATAAGTGACATCCATGTTAGCTTAAGAGTCTAAGGGGTGAGCCCTCCTTGATGGTGCACTGAGTTAAAGCACAGCACTATCATAGCTATTGCAGCCACTGCAGCACAATTCCCATCAGAGGGGTGACCCACATGGCCTGGCAGACCTCTCTTGACCCACCCGCTGCTCCTTTCAGCAGTGTATTTCAGTACATCTGCTTGTTCTGCTCCCCACTCTCTCTGGTGAATCCTCCCAACCCCCGCACTTCTGTCCTATACCCCAGTTCTGTATGGATAAATAAGTAAATCTTTAAAGAAAAAAAAAGTTTGGGTTCTTTTTTTTTCCTTCTATCAATAATTTTCCAGATAAGTAATCCAGTTTTGTTAGAGCACCTCCATGGTGTCATCAGTGATCCCTAGTTTTTATTTGTATTTTATCTACACCATTCTTGATGTGTGACTATTTTCCTTATGCTCACAGCATAATTACTGAATTTATATGTATTAGAAATAGAAAAAGCAATGGGAAAATTGCAAAAGTCAAATAACTTCATTGCCTTTAAAGTGTTTTCTAAACAACTTCCCCATGTAATTTCTGGTTCCACCTCATTGACCAGAGCTAGCTTCTGTGGCATACCTAATATCCAGAAATCTTCAGTAGCAGCTAGTTACTGTTCTCCCTCAAGTAAATTGTGGTTCAGTTAGTCAGGAAGCCAGAGGAATAAGATAATTATGTAGTCAGGTAGCAGTGCCTGTAACAAAAATTACTATGAAAGCAAAATCAAAGTAAACAAGAATATTTTTTTAAATATTTATTTATTTATGCATACAAAACTGTGGTATAGTCCAGAGGTGCAGGAATGGTGAGAGGATTCACCAGAGGTGGGGAGAAGAACAAGCCGACTCATGAAGTACACTGCTGAGGGGAGCAGTGGGCAGGTCAGGAGAGGTCTGCTGCCATGTGGGTCACCTCTGGGGCAGGCGGGGATCAAACTCATATTGAAGTGGCTTTAGCTTCTTAGTGCTGTGCTTTAACCTGCTGCACCACCAGGGAGGCCTGTAAATAAGAATATTTATTGTTGTTATTAGGGATTACATATGGCTTAATATGTTTTAAATACGTGAATATTTTCTTTTTTGTTTTTTGTAATATAATAACAACTAGTTTGCAAATAATGTTAAATTATTATAGTGGCTTGGGGAACTCACTAAATGTGGGAGTATCATTAGCATGTGTAATGCAAGATCAGACTACTAAGGCACAAGTGTAAATTGATTGTTTAGGAACAAATTTTCCTTTCTGATGCCATATTGGTTTAAATTGCAAAAAGCAAAAATCAGTAATCCAACGTATTTCAACTGTTGTTTAAGCAAAACTTTCCATTGAATTACAAGTCTAATTCAAGGAGCATTTTATTGATGTTGTCACAGAATTTCAAATGATTTATTAAGTTAGATAATACAATTACATAGTTAAATAACCACAAAGGGAGAAGAAAATTAAGAGAGGTTCATGCAAAAGAGAAGAGACTTTCAAGAACTTGTGAAAGGAAGAAGAGATAGCATCCATGAGACAGAAAAACCCAAGAAGTTTCTTCTAGATGCCAAGTCCAATAAGGGAAAATACTTTTGATCAGATCTCATGGAAAAGCACCATGGAAGGAAAGGAAAATTATAGTCAGAAAACTGAGTGGAATGAAATTACACTAATATTTCTTGAAATATATTTTCTAGCTCTAAGCAGATGTAAAATTTTAAAGAACATTTCAATACTATTTAAATACTAAAATCATATCATGTACATGTATATGTACATGCATATGTACTATGGTCCTAAAATTACCTCACAGTTCTCAAAGCCAGGAACACAAGTCATGACTAGATCAGTGGTAATGGATCCCTTCCATCCAGCTGTCCTTGTATCACAGTTTTTGATGCATTCAAACTGTATTTGTGATATAAGCCTTATTTCTCTTTTATGTAGGACAGTCCATATCACAAAGACCATTTTTCTACATCTAAGAGAAATGAATGCAGTGGATGTGGCATACTGTTTTGATCAGGCTCTTCATTCAGCTTCTTTGTCTTTTATTGTACTTTTGTGCTAATAGCACTATTGCACTTTTTTTGTATAGAGAAACTTGAGAGAAAAAGAAGCTAAATTAAGTTACGTGGTATGTAACTATCCGAATGGAATAGAACCCACGATTAGGAGAGAGAGTAGAAAGAGGACAGGAGAGCTGGAAAAGACTGTAATGGAGAAGACACTGGGAAAGGGAGATCAACAAACACTTAAAGAGCCACTCTAGTGCCAGATGAGGTGTGGGGTGCTTAAATAAGAAAGCAGAAACTAGGCCGTTTTGCTATGTATCATGCAAAGTATTTCTATAGCTTTCTTCTCTGTAAAGCATACCTTTCTTCTATACCCTTTTATTTTTAATGTTTGATGTGAATTTTCTCGTATAGATGATACTCTAATGAGACAGGACATAAGACAATCTAGTTTTCATATCTATTTAGATCTTTCTACACAGATATACTTAAGTTATATTAACACACACAATAGAAATTTATGACTTTGGAAAAGGTAAAAATGACCTCTATTTAAACATCAATTTTAAGGATGAAAAGGAAGGGTTAAATGGAACAAACAAAGCCTAGAGCATAAATAAGCCAAATCATAAAAAAAATCTCAGCTTCAATGACACATCATAAAATTTGCCTTTATCTTACTTCTCCTTTTAAAAGAAGGGAGTATTCATATGGGAAATTTTCCCTTTTATACCTCTTTGACTACCAAATTGACCCTTCATGTGAAAAAATCTTTAGGCCCCAAATGGACCATTTACAATAAATTATAATACAAAACTCATAATTTCAGTCACTTTAGGATGATTTCTTTCAACCCAGTTTGTTATTCTCCTTGGCTTCCACATGTTGTTTTCTTAAAGTCATCATCCCAAAGAGTCTGCTTACTAAAATTGTCACAGTGAGAACAAGGTAGTGATGGACATTAAGAGTCAGAAGGGGTCACTAAAATTGAAAATTACATTAGTGCAATTAAGAGAAAACATATGTTGATAAGAGTCATATTTTTCTGTAAAGCATATTCTTGTGACTTAATTTGTTCTACACGCCCAGCCTCTTCTTCCTACTGTTTCTTTCTAAACATAATATTACTTTCTCTCTTTAATTATCCTAACAGCAGCCCTGTAAATAAACACAATAGCTTAATTGTACTTATTTGTGAGCTATCTGTTTTAGTGTGGTTCTAAATGATTACCTTTTCCAATTATTTTTGTAAAGCTGCTGCTTATAGAAATAAGATAAAAACCAGTGGCTACGGCACTGGTGAGGTGAGGTAGGAAAAGCATAGGACTGCATTGCAGTAGGAATGGAAAGATCTTTATTTACCAGCTAGTTCTATCACCAAATCATTAACCTCCTGGGAGTCTAAGGTCCAGGTGAAAGACTGTCCAAAACATTCATTAATTAGATGTGTAGGAAGCACAGACTAGTCGATGCTGCATCTTTCTCACATCTGCTTTCTGCCACAAATTCATTCATTCTTTCAGCAGCTGCGAGTGCTGACTCCTGAAAGACCAAACTAGGACTCTCTAGGAATTGCAAGAGAAGTGCAAGGATGCTTTCTCACCATAATTGCACTCATTTTCTGGAACATCCCACATGAAGGACTGGTTTATGCAGAAGCCTGGCCTCTTTGCCTCAATCTGAGTTATCTTTGATTGTTCATCCAAGTCCTAGCACTCCCTTTACACATAACTAAGACCTATTAAGGCCTTCAATACAATGGCAACACAATTCAACTTTTCTGTCACCATAATTCTACTTCTTTCATTAATCCCAAGCATTGTTCCCAAGTGTATTCTCTGATGTTCTGCATACATGCTCCCACCTCAAAGTTTGTTTCCCAGGGAATATAGTCCATGGCACAAAGTGGCATCATTTTAAATATTATCTAATCGCCAATGTCATAATTGTATGAGAATTCTAGGGTACCTAAACTTTTAATCACAACTTAAAGATCAAAAGATGAAGAAAATAATAGTGAATTTGAATCTATAATCAATTATGTTACATTAAACTAAGTATGATATATTTCATCATTCAAGGTTAGACAAACATTAGTTTGAGTCCAAAATCATTTGAATTAGGCAAAGACTTACTGATCTCTTTATGCCCCCAAAATACATAGAACTAAAGCAAAATTCCTGCCATCAAGGATCAGTATTCTAAACATTATTTGCAATGAGGTTTGACAATAACAAAATAAAGGTATGTATCAGAAAAAAAATGGGAGAAAAAATAGTGATTTTTCTCCTTTGAGAAATTTAAGGAATGCTTATATAGGAAAAGGTAGTTTAGCTATAACAAAAAAAAATTAGTAAAGAGTGCTTGAGAAATAAATGTGACAAAGGGTGAGAACCATAATTATGACAACTATAATGCCATGAGCAAAATCACTGAGACAGCAAGGAGGGCATTCTCTTTTAGAAAGTTCCAGTAAGTCAAGGTAGATGGCATAGAGAAAATAACAGATAAAATGAGAAATATTGGACTTTAGAAACTCTCTGCCTAACTAAGAAATTCATATATTCTCTATTAATATCATTATATCTAGGTTTTAAAGAAAATATTCTGGAAATAGTGAAGAAGGAATGCATAAAACAAGGAAATATTAGGAAATGCTAGGGGCCTCCCTGGTGGCCTAGGGGTTAAGACTCAGCATTATGACCACAACTGTCTAAGTTCAACCTCCAGGCAAAGTGCTAACATAAACATGGCACAGCAGACCTCTCCTAGTTAACCTGCTACCCTCCTCAGCAGTATATTTTGGTCCATCTGTCTGTTTTGCTCCCTAGTCTGGCTCTGGTGAATCTTCTCACCCCCTACACCTCTGGCCTAAACCCTAGTTCTTCTATGCATACATAAATATAATAAATCTTATAAAAAATAATAGGAGACTGTTACTAATACAAATGTAAGATAATGAAAATAGTGATGGTTGTAATAGAGAAGAAAATGTGGAACTATGAGGATGTATAAATTCCAGTACACTATGACCTGTCCCCCTTATTTCATGCCCCCTATATTGACATTAACTTCCTCAGGCTTCTAGAGGTCACATGAACCCAAGTCTTCTCTCTAGGTTCTCATCCCCATGCCCCATTAAAATCTGTTTCTTCCACATTCATATATTTAGGTATCTGGTAGCTGATTTGATAAGTTAACTTAATATTGATGTTAATCATTCTATATTCCATATCCCTCAGCTATCAACACCCTAACCAGTGGCTTAATGTCCTAACATTGAGGTATGAAGCATGAATGGTGAAATTCTTAATAAATCTACCTTTGCTTAACATACATTTTCTCTCCTATAAAAGAAAATTAGAATATAACTTGGTGTATTAAATACCTATTATAAGCAAACATTTAATTCCAGTAGGGAGATTTTTTTTTAAATCCCTTTTTGACAAATTGCACATATTTTGTCAAAATCACACTCAGAAGTAAAGATAAGGAAATCAAATATCACTCTGTTACAAGCTACAGATGAAGGAGACAGCTTAAAATTGGAAGAAATGAAAGAATTTTGAAACATTTGAATTTGTATTTAAAAATAAAGAATATTAGGATCCTTATATTCAACTGTTGAAATGTATAAGTAAATCAGATGATTCCAAAAGAAATAAGTGGTCCCCATAGCTAAGTAACTTACCCACATTAATGAAAAACCTAACAGAAAAATTCAGTCACATGCTCATGTTTTAATTTACTGTTTACCCCATTACTTAGTTAATAAAAAGTGCATGTAATTCTACTACATGAAAGCAAATAATATGGCTTGATTTGGATTATAATAACCAGTTTTACACATTGTTTCCCATTCCATTTTAGTAGGGGTTTAAATAAATTCTTTAGTAATTCACTCAGTCCCAATTTTGTGAAACAAGAATATGTATTTAATCATTTATATATTTTCTCCAGTTGTGTTTTTTTGTCAGATTTGTTCCCTCTGAGTAGCCTGAGCAGATTTCCCTATTACTTATCTCTGACCACAGAAATGTTTGTTCCTCCAGTTCTGGGAATTAGCTCTTCAGAGTGAAGCCACTTTGAGGACTTGACTTCAAATCCTTCTTGGTAGAAGTGGAGTATAAATAGATTCAATGATACTGAGTTCGTTAGGCTTCTTTCTTCTTATCCCCGACAGTTCTAGTTACTTCAGGCATCAAGACCAAATGTTCAGAAATTCTCAAATTGTAAATCTGGAAAGACAAGTGGAAGAAGTGAGTACAGGAAGGCCTGCGAAGTGCTTTGCTCTCAAACAGCATGTGGAAAGGGTAGCAGGAAATGAAGAGAAGACGCAATGGTACTGATGCTCAAGTCCATTCTCCAGAGTCCATACATGTAGGGAGTTATGTTCAAGATGAAAGTGCTGGCACTATAATCTGACTGTAACAAATAGATAAACTATCTGAGGTTTGTAATGAAGATAAGCAGAGGAGGGTAAGAATAGACTAATGCATTTGTGAGAGTTGCAAGGCTCACACCAAAGAGCAGTCCATCCATCTATTAATGATTTGAGAGTGGTAAGATAATAACATAACTTACATAAATTGAAAAATTTCTAACAGTTTATAATAATACATGCTTGCTCAACAGATAACAAAACAGATCACTGAAAATTTTAAACTGTTACTCTTGAATTCCATATAAAATGCATCATTGCTTTTAAATAATCAAGTGAGGTTCAAAAACAGACTCAGTGAAGAAGAATGATGGGTCACTGTCTGTTTATAAGCAAAAATATAAGAACAGATGGAAAATATTAAGGACTTTACTAAAAGTTAGTAGCTATAATGGAACTCATACTAAATAGCACCACTGATATTTTTATATACACTATCACTATAATTTTATAACACATTAACCAGTTATATTAATTAAATAAAATATTAAAAGAAACTGCATTTTTATTGAGCATATTTATTAGTTAAAGCATATTAAATTGATAACTACAGTGAAAATATAAAATAAGAATTTAATATTTTTTAGTGTACCAATTAACGTCTACTTTTAAGAACTTACTGAAAGATACAGAGTAAGTTTATAAATAAAGTTATGGTTATATGCATGATTTATTTTCTCACTGCATCAAAAATCTAAAAGTGAAGTTCGGTTTGCAGACAGAAGAGAAAGGGAGAAAGGAAATGATGACCTAAAATAATGCATTGATTCTAAATTCAGAAAAACAAAGTTCAGAGTCTCTGGTGTTAATGTACATCTATCAGTTAGTATTATAAAAAAAGTACATGATTTAATGTATCCTAGTGATGAGAATGTTCTCATGGGCTTCATTGTACTCTCCACTGCTTTAATTCTAATACTATTATACTAGTTTATTTGACTACTGAAGTTTTATAAGTTCTCACAAACAATTTCAGTAAAAAACTTTAAATATGGTAAACTCTAAATTAGACATAGCTTAACTTATACATTTAATGTAATGAACTAAAAGTATAAATACAGCTTTTGGCAATCTTAAACAATTACATTTACTTCAAAATAATCAAATAGTATGTTATTGTCATTAACTAGACAAGACAAAATAGATGTGAAGTTTTACATATGTGTAATTTTTTCTATATTCCATCTCAAGATGGGTATATAAGAAGAGGCTTAAACACATAAATTTTCCCATTTACAAATGATTCAGGAAACATACAAAATAGATGGCAGAAAATATCCCATTCTTGAAATGTCCTGCTCAATATTACTTTCCTCAAAAATAAGCAAACATGTTGGTTTCCTCTAGTATTCTATTTCCCTACATCATGAATAGAATTTTGTGTTAATGGGAAGGTGGGCTATATATCAAAAAGTGTGTGTGTGTGTGTGTGTGTGAGAGAGAGAGAGAGAGAGAGAGAGAGAGAAAGAGAGAGAGAGAGAAAGACAAGAGAAAGCTAATTATGCACAAGAATACTTGTGCAGTTTTTTTTTTTTAACTATGCAGACCAAATAGAGACTAGATAATAATAGAAGGGACTCAGATAAAAAGGTGTTCTAAGAAAGACATGGCAAGGTATGTGTGAATACCTTCTTTGTGGAGACAGTACCTGAGGAAATGTTCCAGAAATAAAGGATGCTTCTTTTTTTTTTTTTTTTTGAGGCATCAATAATTGAACACATTGTATATGTTTTAGGACTGTAAAGTTCACATCTCTTCAAAGTACCAATAACCTTCTACCACAATCAGTCAGATCCTCTACCCTTTACTACCATCCAGCTCCCTCTGGTAACCTCAGTTCTGTATTAAGGGCTTGTTTGGTTTTGTTTGTATACTCCTTTACTTGTCTCTTTACATTTCACATGGGTGAAATCATTCAATATGTCTTTCTCCTTCTGACTTACTTTGTTTGGCCTAATTCCTTCAAATTCACCCATGTTTCCTCAAGTCACAAAATTTCATGTTTTTAGAGCAGTAACATTCCACTGTGTATCTCTTCAGTCATCTATCAGTTGTTTTTGTTTGTTTTCTTATATTGACTATTGTAAATAGCCTTAAGGTGAACATAGAGGCATTTTCTGAATAGTAAAATTACAATTGGAATTCCTGGAGCATGTGGCAGATCTATTTTTAGGCTTTTAAGGAATCTCCATACTGTTGTACCATAGTGGTTGTACCGATTTACATTCTCACCATCAGGGTACAGAGGATTCATTTTTCTCCACATTTTTGCCAGCATATTTTGTTTCTCATATTTTTGATACAGAACATCTCATACTAGTAATGAAATAGTAATTTCTCGGTGTGGTTTGGTTTGCAGTTCCCTGATAATGCTGACCAGCATTTTTTCTTGTGCCTATTGGCCATCTGTATGTCTTCTTTGGAGAAGTAGCAATTCAGATAACAAGGGTGACTTCAAAAAAATAGAAAAGAAGGAGAATAAACCTGATTTTAGTACAGTGGCACAGGCTGATGAACTTTAGTTTTAATTTTCACTTAATCACTGTTTTTCAGCCTGTTTTGTTGTACTTAAGAATTCACCTCATAGTAATGCTATATATCTAGATCCATGTACTAGGAGATGGGAGAAATATGCTCAAATGAAGAACAGTTTAAATGATATTTGAAAGCACTTTTTAAAAGTATGACAGACAATTAAGAAAGGTAAGAAATGTGTTGCAGCTGAAGTCTAAAGGAAACTTTCAAAAAAAAAATCACAGGAGAGCAACTAAAAATAATTCATAAAATAAAGGAAGAAGGGCCCTCAACGGGTTAGGACGCAGCACTGCAAGCTGGCCGCAGTCACTTCAGTGTAAGTTTGATCTCCCACCCCAGAGGTGACCCACATGGTGCAGCAGACCCCTCCTGACCAGCCCACTGCTCCCCTCAGCAGTGTACTTTGTCAGTCTGCCTGTTCTGCTCCCCACTCTGTCTTTGGTGAATCCACTCGCTGCCCCTGCACCTCTGGCCTGTACCCCAGTTCTGTATTCATAATAAATCTTTAAAAAAAAAGAAAAGAGGAAGAATAAGAGTAAAAGGAAGAGGATGAGGATAAGGTGATTATAAGTAAAATCATAGAAAATTAAATAGGCACCATCATCTATGTGAATATTTCTGAATAAAAGAACCACCACAAATGAAGTACTTTAGATTTGAGGTGTTGACTAGTGGCCTCCTTAAGTGAATTTTCAAGATTGGATTATGATTGCATTATAGTTGCTAAAGTTGCTTTAGATTGTGTGACTGAAGAACATAAAACGGTCTTCATAACCATTTTATATATTGTTCTAAGTACTTAAATAATCAAAGGATATTCTGTTTTCTTCATCCTTTGCACTTTCCTCTTGGTTAAGGCATTTGAAGAGAATTGAGATTTTTAAAACTATCTTAGGTATCCTAGAAAATAAATTATGTTATGGTATTTAAACGCCACAAAAATTCTTAAAAACATAGTTAGAAATTTGATAAATTAAAAAGGGGATATTACCTTGATGTTTATAGCTTTCGTAGAGTAACATTGCTCTTTGAACAAATTAGATTTAATTATGCCACAGTGAACATTCATTAAGTTTAGAGTCATTATTTTGTGCACAGAGAATTAGAATTTTACTTTCATTCCTAGTTTTGGAAAGGAGTTTATCTGGCATGATGATTTATTTTATTTATTTAGTTAAGTGCATGGTTTTTAAACCAAAAAGACCTGCTTTAGAAAATGAAAAGTCAATTTAGCTATTAAAATTGTGATTAAATATCTGTATTTAAACAGTTCATGCAATGCTAATTTTGTACATGAAGAATGTTATAGTGCTTTTGAAGCTAAAAAGAGGAATTTAATTAAAAATATCAGTGTGTTTTACGTCAGTATATGAACTTGAGAAACAAGGCAAAAATAAGTGGTTTAAGCCCTTAATATATAAAAGGTAGCTATCTAAGTATAATTGCTCCAAAGATTACTGAAATAAAGTTATAGAATTATGATTTCTTGCCTGTTTTTTCTTAGAAAATAAGCTTTGTTAGTTATAATAATAGTGTTTTTGCAAATATAAAGAAAAGCAACCAAAGTGATATATTTCAACTTTAAAATTGTAAGCTTAAAAGTTAAAAGTTAATTTAGACCAAAGAAGTAAGAGCTCAGAAGAGTTTAGAAAATTAAAAGGCTTGCAGGTGGTAGGTTGAGATTACCTTTCTGATTGATTTCACTCAGCAAATCTGATTTTTGTTTAGTGGTCAAGCAACAAAACGATTTTCCTTCCTGGTAGCATATGTATATTCTACTCACTTTTCTTGAAAGTGTTATCATAGAACATGTGCTTTTTGACATGAAAGCTGAGAAATACTTTCCTTTCTAATTCTGCAAGAAGACTATAAAGGAGGCTACCTCTTGCCCCCACCTAGTGTTGAAAGTGTTCCCTATGTACCAAGTAAGCCCAGCAGGAAAGAAACAGGATCCTTTACTCAGTGTATATCCCTGGACATTCTGACAAACAAAAAGAAATTTAAATACCAGCAGTGTGAATTTTCACAGACTGGCTACGTACAAACATTTCTACACCAAGAACAAAGCTACAACCCTTCCAAAGGGTCCACCTGACAGTTACTTTGTTCAAATTCAGTTCCTTCTTAAGAAAATATTATCCCTGTAATACTATCCAGTCAGTGGATCCTTATACACTCCCTTCTAGGTGGGGTTATTAAAGTTAAACCATCTGCCTTTCCTGAGTATTTCTTGTGATAATTTCATGGGTCAGAAAAAAAAAAAGTTTTTTCCTTGTTTGTACCATTGTCTGCTGTTTACTGCCTCTCAGGATGGGGCACACTGCCCTTGACCTCATCAGACATCAGTTTAAACTCAGTCATTGTTTCTTACTTGGAGAGCACAAACAGCTATTTCACATGTACTCTGGGAGTAAGTTATAATAACACCCATAGGGGAGCTGCATAGTTTCAATTATTAGTAATAATGTCCTGAGTGAGAAGGAATTTACTTTTTGAAGTGAGATTATTTATGTTCTCAGTTGCTACCCACACATGTTTGGGGGTTGGGTTTTAGGCATGTTTTTACGTTCTTGAGAAATATAACTTATTTTTTCAGCTTAAATTGTCCAAAATGTAGAGTTCAGCAGCTTCAGAAGTCACATTTAATACTCATAATTCAAGGATGAAAACACTTATCTCTTTGCAAAACAAAGCAATCTTCTTATTAAAGCATATTTCATGGGATATAAATGTGTTTGTAATACAGTAATCCTTATCAAAACAACATTGACTTCATTGCCAGTTTCTATATAGTTCATTTCCCCTTCACCCTCTATTATGATTAGAACTTTTTTTAAAAGCATAAAGCTTATAACTGTTGGTCTCTGCTATGCATTTTTCACTAACAAAGCAAACAGCTCCTGGAACACTACTCACCTCAAGGTAAAACTAGGAATCCGTTCTCCTCAGCAAGGAAGCAGCCACTCGTGTGAAACACCAAGCTAAGGAGTTGAATACAGCAATGGAATTTCACTCTGTTAAGACAACAAATGCCAGTGAATCATTTATTTGTGACTGATTCTTTTTCAGTTATCCTCTCTCCCTCTGTCTTCACTATAAAAGAATCATTTATTTGTGACTGATTCTTTTTCAGTTATCCTCTCTCCCTCTGTCTTCACTATAAAAAAAAGAAAGTCTTTGTCTTTTTACAGATCCAAATCTACAGTAACAAAGATAGGCATTATGACTAGGTATAATTGGTCCAAAAATAACTGAGAGAAGCCAAATGGGTTGTAAAGTGGTGTAAGAATGTGGTGGTTCATTGAGTGAAATCTGTCGGTGCACATAGTTTTCAGACTGCAGACATGAAGTGCTTCCTTTACCAAGATGTTGATACCTGAAAGAGTAAACAATATGCTATCTGTCCAACAAGAAAGAGTTTCTACGTGTATCAACAGTCCTCTTTCTGTATAAAATTTAACGTGGACACGGTTTGAACAGATAGAGGAGATGTTAGAAATTATGTAAGATGAGAGAAATGAAACAAAATGAAATAAAACATTGCAAAACAAATGACAAACAAAAATAATAAAGAAAATGTTGAAAACACATGATTTCCAATGATAATATCATCTATTATGTCAAACGAATTTCTTAATGAATATCATAATTTCAATTAATTGGTAAGACATTCCATATTTTTAAAACACACAGTAACCCAAACGATATGCTAAAAATATATCACTTGTTAAACTATATAGAGTCATTTCTTATCACCAGTCCTAATTGTTTTAAATTCTGCCATATAATGTTATAGTCATTTTAAATGACTAACTCCAAATCACCATTAATTTCAAAATATTGCTTCTTTTGTCTAGAATGCTTTTGCGACTCACCCTGTTGCATCTCTTTATTAATTCACTGCCTAATATATTTCTATATAATGTGAATAATAGACATTTTTCCATTGCAAATTCTTTTATATGCTCCTATAACATAGTCTATGAATATTTTATAGTGTTTGCCATATTATCAGATAACTGTTGATATGTCTCTGACATTGAAATATCTAAGTGATAAAATGATTGAAAGATACCTATTTGAGTACTTTTCTCACAGTTCTGGTTTGTCACCTGTTCTAAATATGTTATTCTAGATTAGTTTTGTCTGAATCAAAACAAACCCTAGAAATCTGGCCACAGAATAGAGGCTACAAAAGGGGGGGGGTGATGGGACTAAGTTATAAAGTAGAGAGACTAACAGACTATGATGGAGGACTATGAATGCTTTGGTGGTGAAGTGTGATAATATAAAGAAGAGGTATGATCCCTACCATTAAATCATATACAGTAGTGCAAACCACCACTACCTCAATGACAAAAAAAAATGCAATTTAAATCAATAAGTTTTTAAAATATAGAAAATCAACAAATTTACTGAGCAGAAAAATTATACACACACACACACACACACACACACTTATGATCCCTAAGGAGGTTGAACAGAACTCTCCATCCACTAAATATGTGCTGCTCATGGTAACTTCCTTCCAAAGAGTACAGCTTGAAACAGGAGAATAACTTGACATCTAGATGTCAAAGGAAAAAGGGGTAGAGATAAATCTGACTTATCTCTATGGATAAGTATAGAGTAAATGGGTAGAGATAAAATGGGTGCACTTGACATGAAATAATGAAAATGCACTTTTACCTCTATAATATTCTCTTTCAAAGTCACAACTCCACTATAAAGAAAAATTAGATTAATTGACAATTGAAGAACATTCTGAAAAACAACAGTAGATTTCCAAAACCAGTGTCACAACCAAACTAAGCCTAAGAAGACATGATGGCTAAATGTAACCGGATGTCAGGTTAGATAGTGGATCAGAAAAAGTACAATAGGTATAAAGTATGGGAGTCTGAATAAAGCATGATCATAATTTATAATAATATATCAAAATCATAAAATAAAAATACACTGAAGAAGAATCTGCTCTGGCTAGACTTCCACTTTCTTACTCTCTCTAACTCTTTCACATACACAGACACACACAAGTACGCACACACACCAGAGGAGTTCACACAATACACAGCCATGGACCTACTGTGTCTGGACTGTTGTGTTTGCTTTTCTTTAGTAACTTTATTTAATTTCAACAAAGTCATCACCAAGAAAAAATGTGTGTGTTTATCTAATGAGAAAGATCACCTATAAACCATTTCATCTTCTTTTATGTTGAGGTAACCTTGGCTTACATTCTTACTGGTTTTGTAGTAAGTAGTAAAGGATTGCCTTCTCAGGTTTTATCACTGCAGGACAACTGACACCAAACCACCTATAGTCAATGACCAGAGCTCCTCCAATTCCCTTCCCTGTTTGTTCTCACCCCTCCCCAACCCCTCTTCCTCTTGATGCTTCAATTCTGTCATCAGTATTCAAGGGTGACTTTTTAAACTCATCTGTGCCTGACCTTCATTTGGGTTTCTCCATATTCCATATATACGAGATACCATCTGGTATTTATCTTTCTCTTTCTGACTTATTTCTTGGCATTATCTCTTCCAGCTCCAACCATGTTGCCACAAGTGGCATGAGTTTATCTTTTTTAATCACTAGTAGTATTGCATTATCTTTATCCACTCACCTGCTTTTGGTGCTTCAATTTTGGCTATTGTAAATAGAGCTGAAGTAAAAATGGGAATGTATTTTTAAATTTTTTGGGTAGATGCCTAAGTGAAATTATTGGGTCATGTGGCAGATCCATATATAAAAGTCTTTTGAGACACCTCCATACTGCTTTATGGCCTGAACAGTTCTGCATGGCCACTCACAGTACAGGAGAGTTCTCTTTTTCTTCACATTCTTACCAGCACTTGTTAGAACCATTGAGGCTTCAAATGCTTGAACCTAAATATAAAAAACTTTAAAAATCAATAATTTCCATGTAAATATTAATACAAAATTGTTTTAATTTTCTTTTGATGAGGTTAGTCACATGTTTGGGATTTTGCGTATTAAAATGTGCACAGTAATTAAAAAGTTATAATATTCCTATGTCCAGCTATATATGGAATATTGATACCATTTTTTTTCTTTTTTAAAAAAAAGATTTATTTATTCATGCATAAAGAACTGGGGCCATAGGTGCAAGGACAGTGGAGACTTTACCAGAGACAGAGTGGGGAGCAGAACAGGAAGACTGACGAAGTGCATTGCTAAGGGGAGCAAAAGGCAAGACAGGAGAAGTCTGCTGTGCCATGTGGGTCACCCCCCCTGGCCAGGATTGAACTTGTGCTGAAGCAGCTGTAGACAGCTTCATAGTTCTGTGCTTTAATCTGTTGTCCAACCAGGGAGGGGCCCAATACCATTTTTTCTAAATCTGTCACCTTATTATGACTATTTAAATGTAAACTGCATTGTCTGTACGCATGGGAGAAAAACTTCTAGGTAGAATATTTGTAATGATAAAATTATTTGTGGTGCCTTCAATCCAAATATTTAGGCCAACAGACTAACTAATGGGTAACGAGGATATCCTAAGGCTCCAATTTCTACAAAAAATCAATTCTTTGAGACTAGTCTAGTGTCATTGAATGGGTTCATTTTGGAACACCTTAGTGCAATGAAGGTAGAAGTCATGTGTGATATTGAAGCGCATGTAACATGAAAATTTAAAAATTATTGTATCCTTAAAAGGTCAGTAAAATCAACATGTCACCATTAACAAGGAAATACACTGAAAGTGTATAAAATTCAGCTTTGGCTCAATTTCTTCTAAAAACTGGGCTGAAGTAGTGTGGCACTGGGGTACCATTTAATTCAGTGCCTAGCAGCCAACCCCACTGTAATGATGAAACTCATGATAATGTAACAGGGTGGTCCCTAGGAAAAGGGGAAGTTCCATATTCCCTGCCCTATCAGAAGGAAGGTGGAACTGAGAAGAGAAAAGAAGAGGAGGGAAGGAATCTGGGAGGAAGGAAGCAGGGTGGAGAGCCAGAAGGAGATGTGAGAAAGCCACATGGAGCAGAGGGAGACATGTGAAGGAACCGTGTTTGTTTCTTGGCCCTGGACTGGTAGAAAGTAATGTGGGTGAGAGACCCGTGGGGAGGTTGACTATGGCGGTGTTTATCTTGATTTTGATTTTGATCTTTTCCTCCCAGACTTGTCTGACCATTTCTGACTCTTTTCTTTGGGTTCCTGCCAGAAGGTGCTTAAGTCCTGTGGCAGCTTTCAGGCCGTGCTTTGGGCCAGTCCCTTTTGGGTGGACTTTTGACCACGAGGGGATGGGTAACTTCAGGTGTTTGATTTAGAAATTATATCCTGTGTCTTTCATATTGTATACTCACTGTATTAAAGTTCCTTTTCATTAAAGTCTTACATGTTTTGTCTTGTTGCGGCGGATGGCAGAACCTATTTCAAGCATGTGGTTTTGGGGGTTCAGTGGTGCCCCTCTCCCTGCCCTATAACAATGTGAATACCTCTAACCTGTATTAAGGTGACTCAGAAGAAATAAATAGCTCAATCAATTGTGAAATCACATTTGAGGCATCTTCCAAACTGAAAATAGTTAATTTTATTAAGGTAACATTGCACTGTAATTTCATATAACTTTTAGGTGTGCATCACTGAAAACCAACACATGTATATAATACATTAAGTACAACACTAAAATTCCAAATATATTTACCATTTATACACATTCCTTCCCATCTCATAGCCACAGGTTGGTCCTACAGGAAAAGTTTATGTTTTATGTAGTTCATTTAGTTGTATTTAGTTCATCTGCTTGTTATCTTATCCAATATGAGTAAAATCACACTATGTTTGTTTCTCTCTATCTAGCTTATTTCATTAAACATAAATTCCTCTATACTTATCCATATTGCTGTGAATGGCAGAATTTCATCCTTTTAAACTTGGGTAGCACTTCATATGTGCAATGCCACATTATTTTTATCCACCTGTCAATGGATGGAAATTTAGGTTGTTTCTAGTTGTCAGCTACTGTAAATTAGATAAACATTTTAAAAACCAAATTACTTATACATGTGTATGTAAAAACAAGAGAGGAAGAGTGGAAAAGTGAAAACACAGAGATGGAATACTAAAACATTCAGTTGATCTAGTCTCACACTTAAACTGCAAAATTCAAAAATTATTTTTTCCAAATAAGGCCTTGCATGCATTTATTACTCCTATTTATTTTTATTATTAATAAAAGGAATTCAGAGATCTTTTGTATAACCAGGAAAAGCAAACACCTGCCAGAACAATGGATTATTTTTGATATTTGATTCCCTTTTAACTGACAAACTCAAAGTATTTTTGTGATCAAATATATGCAAGCATAATATTATTGTCATAAACATTATGTGAAGACATGTTTATTATCATATTTCTCATAAAAAATACTCTTGGTCAAGTTGGTTGTTACTTAAAAAGTTTGCTTCCATTTCTTGATGTGTTAAAGGCTAGTCTTCCGTGATTGATGAAAAGAAGTGATGGAGATAGAATTAACCTTCAAACAGTCTGGCTTCAGATTCATATTCTTTATTATTTTTCTCCAGTTTTTAAAATTTACCAATTATACCTAAATAAAGTATGATTTTAGCTATTTTGTCATACTGCTTCAATTCATCTAAAGCCTGATTGATGTTGGAAATAAGTACAATCTTTTGATCAAAGCTAAAGATAATTTCTCTATGTTAAAATAAATTTGAACTCGAGGGCAGAATACATAAGAAATTACTACTCCATATAAATGCTTAATTTTAAAAATACAAAATGCAGTTCCTTTTAAAAATAATGACAAAGACCATTCCTATTGCACTGAACATGTTGTGTTTCAATTGAAAATATATCAAATTGCTTATTTATTGTTACTTTTTCTTGTGATTTCAAGCTTAAAAATGTCATTTGATAATAAATTGTCATTACTTACATTAAATGATTCTATGTAACTAAATTTATCCTTACTGTCTCCTATGGGATTATGGTGTTGTTCCAAATTTTGCTTTGTTACCCAAGCTCAGAAATTGTCATATTCAGTGAGTAATTACTACTCTAAAAAAAAGTCAGTGATCAGTATGTTTGTGTAATCTATAAATGTATAAAATAACTATTTTAGTAAGCAAAAAAAAAATTTAAGGCAAAAATGGACAGAACTTCACATCTCTATCCTACTTGGTACTGAGAAACGAAGATAACTTTCCTTTCAAACTATTCTGCTTTTATACTAACAAAAAGTCAATGGGTAAAGTAAATTTTCCAATAATTTATTTTCTTTTGACTTTCATTTTCAATGTGTTATATTGAAATTAGTAATCAGCACTATTATATAAATATTCTGAGTAAATATTTGTTGCATTTGTAATGCCAAGCTAGCAAAATCATAATAGCATTGAATAGTATTACTTAAAGGTGGTATTTCTACTTTTCACAAATTACCATTTCAAAAATGTATTTTCTTTATCCAAAATTTTAAAAGGTGGCATTTATACCTCTGAACGAGGTGATATCATTATTTAATTTCATAAAATATTCAATATTGCAGATCATCTCTGCTTTCCCTAACAGACTTTTCACTAAACATTCAGTCATAATACCAGATTTAAATATGTACTGGCACTTTATTCTTATTGCTTTGTGGGATCTGCCTACATACTTTATTTGATGAAAAAAATCTAAGAGCGATGGGAAGCAGATAATTGTGATCCAGCATATTAAAGACTGATGAAGTGAAAGGTCATCCTCTTCAGAGTGTGAGGAAGCACACTGGGTCAAATTATATTGGGTTTGTTTTCTACTTTTGGATAACTCACTGGTAGACCTCTTAGAATACATATTTGTTGGCAAATAGTAATATTTTTAATCTAAAAGAATCAAAATAACTTTTAAAAAAAGGCAATTGATATTGGCGTAAGGCTGGGCATAAGAATGGATGAATGAACAGGTAGAACATAGAATATCTTTAGGGAAATGAAAGTACTTTGTATGATGCTGTAACGATGGATACAAGATATTATACCTTTGTCCAAACCCATACAATGGGATTTACCAAAATGTGAAAGTAATATAAATTTGGGGCTTGGGATTATTATATGTGATTGTAGCTTTAATAATTGTAACAAATGAGTCACTCTGATGAGGGATATTGATAATGGGAGGCTGTTGTAGGTCATATGGAAAGTTTGTATGCTTCCCCCTCCATTTTGTTGGGAGCCTTAATTCTTTTTAAAAAATAAAGTCACAATATTATTAGAAAAAAGAACCAATCTTTGCATGAGCCTTTCAAATGGAGATAAATGGTATCCAGCTTGGGAGCAGTATCTTTGTGTCCACTCAAATTTGAACTCCATTATGAAAGAATGTGTTGATCCTGGTAATATCATGAGAGGTAAGTAGTTTCTACTGTGCACCAGTATGTTAAGTATTTCTCTAACTTTTTTGTGTCGTGACAACACTGAAACAAAATCAGTACTCTTGAGACAAATGAAGGATGATAAATTCCCATAAGTGTTTTTTCTATTTTCTAGTTTTAGAAACATAATATTCTGTATTCCACACTTTACTGCATTCTGTTTGACAAGTATCTGACTTTTTAATAATTTTTGGAGGCCAGTAGAAGTCAGGGAAGTCCATGCTAAATATTCCAAAAAGTTATGATGAAAATGTTTTACTCTGTGCTGTGAAATAGGAAAGTAAAACAATGGGAATTTTTGTTCAAAAGTTGCTTTACTTCAGTTTTTCAAACTTCACAAATTCTTTCATTCCTCATTATAAATAACAAAAATTGTAGCCAAGTTGTTCTTAAGCAAATGTTCACTTTAAGAACTGTGTCCAATTATTTTCCTTTAAACTTCTGACCTGGTGAAGGAAGTAGGGCCTTTTTCCAACGGGAGAGTTTACTTTTTTGTCATTCTTCAATGGGGGAGCATTGGGAACAGGAATAAAAGCAGGCTCCAGCTCATTTGTCTCTTTCCATGGGCAGAAGGCCAGAAAGTCAGCATGCCTCTAAGTTAAAAAGAGCTCAGAATGTTATAAAACATGTCTCCACCTTTCTGACCTTTTTGGGTTGAAAACAGGGTGGATTGTCTGTCTTGCCAGCTTCCAAAGTGAGTCACAAAAAGATACAGGGAGGCTCAGAAAATCCTTACTATCTAGAATGACATTCTTAGCTGCAGGATTGAAAATTACATTACAGAAAAAGGGCAACAATTAATAGAATAAAACTCTAAAACTTCATGGAAATATTGTTTCTTGGAAAAGTAAGGGGATAAAATAGGTCTTCAGATATTTCAGGCATATTTATAAGCATACCTTAGGGGCTCTGGTCACCTCGTCTCCACACTGCTGGTTTCTAAGATGAACTTTTTCATCAGCCAATTTAATGGCAGATTCAATCGACTGTATCACTCAATTAAACAGCATTCCATTTGCTTAGTTTTGTTTCACCAAAAGGCAAATTGACCTTTGCACATGTAATTAAATTGCAAGGGCATCAAGCCCATGGATATCAGCTATACCTACAATTGATACAGGTTCCTTAATAACAATTTAATATAAAGTAAGACCCATTTTTCAGTCTATATTCACTGTCTTGCCAATTTCATAATGTCAATTTCTGTGGAATTGATATATTTAAACTGCAATCCAATAAAGAGAAAGTTAAATTATGGTTGTTCTAATTAGCAAGCAGGAAATAGAGTTAAGATTTCTAAGACAGAATTATTTTCTTAGGGGCAATACTGGTATGTCAAAATGTAGAGAGCCCTAAGTTAGAGAAATTAGTATGATAAAATTGAATTTTAAGTCAACTAGGAAATAAAATCTCTTCATGTGAATAAATTATTCAAAAATTAAGGGCTTAACACTAAGTTTTCTCATCTCATCCCATATAAAATTGTTATATTTTAGAAATCTTAATGTCATAGTTATCTCCTCTCAAATATTCTAGTCCTTGTTTTTGTTTTTGAAAGATTTTATTTATTTATTCATACAGAACTGGAGTACAGGCCAGAGGTACAGGGTCAGTGAGAGGATTCACCAGAGACAGAGCAGGGAGCAGAACAGGCTGAATGATGAAGTACACTGCTGAGGGGAGCAGTGGGTGGGTCAGGAAAGGTCTGCCGTGCCATATGTATTACCTCCAGGGCAGGCGGAGTTCGAACTCATGGGGGAAGTGGCTTTAGCTTCTCAGTCCTGTGCTTTAACCAACTACAATACCAGGGAGGACCTCTAGTCCTTGATTTTTTAGATACAAATAATATAATATGCTTCTAATAATTTTACCATCCTTTTCCTGAAGTCTTGTTCTTCTCTCTAAGTTAATGATTATGTATTCCTTAAACCCTAATCATTTCCTAACCTTGTTCTAGGCTTGCCTCTGGCTAAAATTAGCTCAACATTGCCTCATCTCAGATCAATTATATAAACCTGGTTGGTAACTTCTACCACTGAACATTAACTGAAATTTCATTTGGGCAAAATAGTAAAAAAAAAAAAAATTAAAGATTCAAGTTTGGTTTATCAAATAGCATAACTTAGGTCAAAATGTTTCTTGGTATTAGTACAATTCTAGATTCTAGAAATAGAATTTACTTGGTTTAGAATTGTTCACATTTAAAACACAAAAGTGTGTATCACTGAAAATCAGCATTTGTATATACTGTATGAAGCTCACCACCAAAATACAGTTCTATTCTCACCATATAATTGACCCTCTTATCCCACTTATGCTACTCTCCATCCTCCTTCCCATTGGGTTACTACTGATATGTCTTAATAGTCTGAAATTTTATATTGTTTACTTGTTTGTTTTCTCAACATACCACATATGATTGAAATCATACACAGTTTGCTTTTACCATATAACATATCAATAAGCATAACACCTTCTACAACATCCATATTGTTGCAAAAAGAAGAATTGTACCTTTTTATAGCTGAGTAGTATTCCATTGTATATATGTATGTGTATATATGTATGTATATATATACATATATATATATACATATATACATATATATATACACATCTCATATACTTTTTATCCAATATCTACTAGCACTTAATTGTTTCCCATTCTTGGTTATTATAAATAGTGCCTCAATGATCATGGTGTTGATATATATATAGAGAGAGATAGTTATAGATATATAGATATATATATAAATATATGGATAAAATGTATCCATGTGTATATCTCCATATATAGTTATATATTCCATGTTCATATAACCACATGCATGTACATATATCCACATATAGGTACACACATAGAAAATGCTTGAGTTAGTGTTTTTGTATTTTGGGGGTAAATGCCAAGGTGTGTAATAAATGAATTGTAAGGAATTTCTAATTTAAATTTTCTGAGGACCTTCATTACTGCTTCCCCTTGTTTTGATGTGCAGTTACCTGATAATAAAAGATGATAAATATTTTCTTTTCTTATGTGTCTTCTTTGGAGAAATATCTATTAAGATCTTATATATAATACTTAATTGATTGTTATTGTTAGTTTCATGTATACCTTATATATTTAAATGATAGGAAAGTATAGTTTGCAGCTAACATTATCCAATCCTAAAACCAGACAAGCACATCCAACACCAAAGGATTACATACAGACCAGTACCTCTGATGAATATAGATGCAAAAATACTCGACAAAATACTGGCAAACTGAATTCAGTAATATATTAGAAGAACCACACATCATGATAAGGTGGGAATTATACCAGGGATGAAAGTATTTTTTCAACATATGCAAATAAAAAAAAGTAATACAAAAGCTGACAAAAGGAAGGACAAAAATTTATACAGTCATCAATATAGACTCAGAAAAATCATTTGAAAAGATTCAGCATACTGTTTTGATAAAAAAGCCCCAACAAAACAGGTATAGAACAACATAACAGAATAAAAGCTATCGACAACAAACTCACAGCCAACATCATACTCAATAGTGAAAAACTGAAAGAAATAAATCATCAGTACCTGTAATCTTACCAGACATTACTGTTTCACCGTAAGCAAACAAACCACTATTCTGATTGTAATAACAACCACTTGTATGTTTTATTTTGTCTTCTGTAACTAAGTGCATATTTGTATACATCTAAACACTGCTATTCCATTTTACCTCTTTTGATTTTTTATGAATAAAATCAAACATTATATATATATTTTGTTCCTCTGGCATGTTGTGCTCAATTATGTGGTTATATTTATGATGATGCTATGTCTAGTGGTTCATACAATACCACACAGTATTCCATTACACATATATAACAAAATTTATCTAACAATTTCAACGGCAATGATCATTTGATTCATTTCCAGTTTACAGCTAACAAGAAAAGAATTCTGCAATGAAAATCATTGTATATCTCTCAAGGTGCTCGAGTTATACATTTTTGTCGTTCTATACTTGAAAATAAAATTGCTAGGTGATAGGTATATGAATAATCTTCATTTTAGTGGATGATACCAAACTGCTTTACACACTGGTTCTAAAATTGTGCACTGTTACCAGCAATGTATGAGAATCATCATCACTTTACAATGTTTCCCACTTTAGGAACTGGCATTCTTTTTAAAATTGGTTAGTATAGAAGGTAGCTAGTGGCACCTCTCTGCAATTTTAATCTTCATTTTTCTATATTAGTCATTGGTTTGAATATTATACTTTTATATTCCCTTTGAAAATAAGCCTTTGTGGGCCTCTCTGGTTATGCAAAGGATTAACGTGCAGCACTATGAAGCTAGCCACAGCTGCTTCAGCACATGTTTGATCCCCTGTCAGGGAGCTCACCCACATGGCATGGCAGACCTCTCCTGTCTTGCCCACTGCTCCCCTCAGCAATGTGTTTCAGTACAGCTGCCTGTTCTGCTCCCCACTCTGTCTCTGGTGAGTCCATTTCCTATGGAAAACAGTATGGGTTTATCCAAATATTAAAACAGATCTACCTGAAGGTATCTACCTGAAGAATACCAAAAAAAAAAAAATTCCTTTTCTTTTGAAATTATGTTTAACTTTCTTGGTTATTCCTGTCAGATATTTTTGAACTTTAGTCTCAAGAATCAATGCTAAATTGTGAACATTCAGGGACTGTGTTACTTTACTCCATTGAATATTTTTGGCTTACTTTAGGAGTTAATTTTCTTGAGTGAGGTTGAACTAAAACACATTGGTTGTTTAGTGTATAACAGCTCTGGATTTAACTTTTTTCTTTAACTGGGGATTTTTGAGTATTTTCTAAACATGCAAATTTTGCAGGTCAGTAAGAGATGTGGATAAGAAGATTTGGGTGGTTTTCCCTAGCTCTTTTACAGAATTTTTATACTCTCTACAACATTCATTTTTTCCCCCTGACTTTATGCTTCTGATTCCACAGCCAGAAACATGGAAGAGTTTTTAAGGCAGTAGCCTCCACTCTCCCTCTCACCACCTTCATCATGCATGTGTAAAGCCTGCAATTATACCAAGTCTAAGAATCATAGGGGAAACCTTTTTTATTTCACACATCTCAATTCCCCCAAGGGAATGTGTTCTCTCACCAGCATCTGCCTTCTTTTGTTCACATGCTTATGTCTGCAGGCAACAGCTCTATTTATTTATCCATACAGAACTGGGGTAGAGGCCAGAGGTGCAGGGATGGTGAAAGGATTCACCAGAGACAGAATGGGGAACAGAACAGGCTGACTTACTGAAATATACTGCTAAGGGGAGCATCATGCAAGACAGGAGAGGTCTGCTGTGCTATGTGGGTCAGCATCCTGGCCAGGAATTGAACTCGAGCTGAAGAAGCTGTGGCTAGCTTCATAGTGCTACACTTTAATCCTTTGCACCACCATGGAGGGCCCGTTAATTCTCTATCTTACTTAATTGTTTTGTATGCATAAACTATATAAGACAAGGCTATAATTTTAATTTCTAAATAGCTTCAGGTTGTATATATATATATATATATATATATACACATATATATATATAATGGAATACTACTCAGCTGTTAAAAAGATAAACTCATGCCATTTACAGCAACATGAATGAAGCTAAAAGGGATTATGCTAAGTAAACTAAGTCAGAAGGAGAAAGATAAATCCCATGTAGTTTCACTTATATGTGGAATATAGGGAAACCAAACAAAAGTCCAGACACAGACAACTCTTGAAAGTTGGTCACAGATTAAGATATCTAGGAGGGGATTGATGGGGAAGAGAAGCAAGAGGGAGAAGATTGAAAAACAGGAGGGTAAGAACTAATTGTACTATGACTAAGGCTACAAGGAGGGATGTGATGGGAAATAACCAATTTGAGAAGACAGTCCAATGAAAGATTACTGGTATTTTGGTGATAGGTGTGGTGTGATGAATGGAATAATACAACACAAGCTAATTTGTAGCATCTTTTTATCTAATACAGATTTTCTTATTTCCAACTATTTAATAAATTTTTAGTTAATAAGTAACATATAGATACTAATACAAAAATTTACACATTCAGGACTATAGTATGCTCAATGAGATTTACTTGCACGAATGTAACTGTTTTGTTTACATTGTTTAATATACCTTAAATGTACAGTTTATAATCTCATTTTTGCTATCAATTCTCCTCTGAAAGAATCAATTCTACTTCTAATTTAAGTATTAGAAATCCCAAATCAATAGGACTTTACTATATCTGAAGACAATTCTTTAACTACAGTAACTGATTCCTTCAGCAATTTGTTTCCCACTTGTTCATGTATACATGGATAAATCAATGCGATTTTTGTTTTCAAAATATGCAGTATACTGTTAGTAACTAGCAAAAAATCTTATTGTGCAAATTACACCACAGTTGTATTTCCAGCTATAGTTCAGTTGATTTTATTATTCTCACTTCAGCATGTTCCACTGTCATAGATTACTATGACAAATACTAGGAGAAAAACTGGAAACACAAATCAAATTGATTATTTTTATCTATTTAATATTTAATGCATATTCAAGATAATACATATTGTGCATTATGCTAAAACTGCTGTATTGTGCACCTTAAAAAAGCAAATTTTATGGTATATGAATTACACTTCAATACAGTTGTTATTTTCTTTTTAAGGACTGGAAGAAATGCTAGGATGAAAGACTTCCATCCTGACCAGGAAATTTAGGTAAGTAGTGAACAGAATAATATAAAACTAAAGACTGCTTCAGTAGATGTCTGAAGGTAATGTACATTTCCTTTTTAGCTGTGGCACAGACTTGCAGCTGTTCACAGAATCCATTTCATCTTTTTTTTGCACAAAGTTACAAATCATTCTGTGTGCCCATGTGAGTCTTGATCAGTTATGGAAAAGAGAGTATTGACATGCACAAAATCCCACATAAAACTGTCATTTCAGAATATCCATCACCTCTCACATTCCTCAGTTTAATACAGAAAAGGAAAAAAATGCCAAGTGCTAGTAAAGGAAAAACTGATTTAATGAAAAGGTAGAACAGAAGAGAATCTCATAGACAATTTTGAACACCTATTTTAGTACCTAAATAAATAAGAAATAATTAAGAAACAAACTTTTATTTTCTTCTACATTAAAATTTAGGGGTTTATCTCTTCTTTCAGAAACTATCTTTTTTTCTTTTTTTTTTTTTTTTACTATAAACTATTCTTTCTGGTTAGATTCCAGAATTAGTAAACCAATTATAAACAAATCAAAATAGAGACATTACACAGGGGACAGGTTATACATTGTATCCCTGAGAGTAAGTGAGACTTTTTGGATCCTCCCCAAATATTATTATATACACAAAAATAAATAGTTAAGTATTTTAGATGTAGAGTTTATACTTCTTGGGAAAAAAACTTAAAAAAAAATTCTTAGGTGCAAAAATTGGTAGTAATATGAACTTTTCCAACACTTTAATTCCCTGAATGCAGGAACCTGTAAAAACCCTAATATATAAACACTTGAAATAAGTTTTACAATTTGTTTCTTAAATTATTTCTTCCTTCAGAATGTACATATTATATGTTTAGATCAGTAAGTTCAGTCTATAAAAAGCTAAGATAAATTGTCATGACTATTTTCTTAATATAGATAATTTTCAAAATTACCATTTACTATTTTAATTACCTAAAATTATTTTCAAATTATTCTTCAAAATAAAATGCATTACTGTAATATAATGCCATTCTTCAATTTTTTGAGGAAGGAAATATCACTGAGATTATTATTGTGTTTTTGGATTTATTTCACTACTAAACTACTAACTCAAATTACGTAACAGATATTGTAAAGATTGAGGTTCAGTTTCTTAATCGTGCTCAGCTATTTCAAATGGTTTTCAGGAATCTTTAGGCTAATACTTTGAGGTCTCAAATAGGAATGTATAATTTTGAGGGTGAATAGAGAAATGGCCTGGTCTATAAATCAGTTTTATTGATGCTTTAAAAAAAAGTTGTTTTTCATAATTCAGATGTGCAAATATCACATTTCTCTGGTCTACATCCTAACCATGGGTCCTACCTTTAGCTCTAATACTTAAAAGTTGAGACTTTATTAAGTGAGAGTTGTATTCAACATTGGATTGAGGGTTGGGAATGGAATAAAGATGCTATGTTATGTACTCACAATACTTGGCAATAAAAATGACAAATGTATAGTGGGTCAAACACGTTCATAACAGCATAGACTACTTTCCAAAATATCCCAAATAAAGTACTTTTCACCACCTTCACTGCACCTTTTTTTATCTAGTTTCCACAGTTAATATATATTGATTGTCTTCAATTTTACTCTTAAGTCAATATGGAACTTCTTTTTAAAATATAGATCTCACTATAACACTCAGAATGTCCATTGGACTTTCCATGAGGTCATAAAGAAGTACAAATCTGATTCCGTGGCTTTAAAGACTACTGGCTATACCTCTGTGACATTTCATTGCATATGTCTCGTTTTCTTATTTATAAAAGCCACAGTATATTCATAGTTTGAATATACCTAACCATTTTAAGTACTTTTTTCAATTTATATCTTTATGTAACTACCAACACAACTAGCCTTAGAATATGCTTTATTCACAAAAAATTAGGTTGTGCCCACTTGCAATTACTACCTCCACCAGAAAACTTTCCACCTAAAAATTTCCACCATAAAAGTTCTATGATACTTCTTATTTGCATTCTATGTCTAGTTTTTCCCTTTCTGGTAGCTGCAAATAAATTGAATAATAAAATCTGTGATCTCTAGTGGCTGGCTTCTTTCCTTTATCATGTTTTTGAAACTTAATTTATATTTGGAACAATGCTTTATCTTTTCCCTAATGACTAATATCCATTTTATATACTATATTTGTGTTTTCATTTGCTACTTCATAGACCTTGAATTTTCTCTAATTTTTGACTTTTGATTAATGCAGCTATTATTCTCAATGCTCAAATCTTTTTGTGGACGTAGGATTTCATTTTTTTTTTTTATAGATAGCTAGTACTGGAATTACTGGGTGATATAAGTAAGTTTTTAACTTCTTAAGAAACTGTGAAACTGGTTTCCAAAGTACGTGTACCATTTTACATTCCTACAGCACATATGAGAATGTTTCCCCACAGCCATTGGTATCATCGGCCCTTTTTATTATAGCCATCTTAGTAGTGTGGGGGGTAGCTCATTAGAGTTTAATTTGCATTTCCCTAATGACTATGTTTAAAGTCTTTTATGTGTTCAATTACCATTTCTTTATTTTCTTTGGTAAAGTTTCTCAATTTTTTGCTATTTTTTAAATTGGGTTAGGTTTTATATTATTAACTTATTGAGTTCATTTTATGTTTTGGATATATGTCCTCTACCATGTACGTAATTTGCAATTATTTATTTCCTATCTGTAGCTTCTAGTTTTATATTCTTACATTTTCATTGTTTTTCTTCTATTTTCACACATCTTAACACCCTTTTGAACAAACCAAACAGGCTCACTTAATCTCCTTTTACATTAAGAATATCTATCCCTAGTTCTCCCTCCTCATTTCTATCAGATTTCAGTTTTATGCATCTGCAGTTTTCTGTGTCTGCAGAAAGTTAATCTCAGTTTGACATTCCTTCTTGGTGCTAGTCAGTGCTATTTAATGAAGATACTTAGATCTGTCCACTTCCTGGTTACTCTATGGTTGGATGAGCCATGAAATTAGTTCTGGACACAAGTTATAAATGGAAAAGGGAAATGATACATTTCATTCTGTATCAACTCCCTACAGGACATTCTTTTCCCTTTAGCACAATGACCAGCAACATGCTAAATAGTGTCTGATTTTTCATTCTGAGTCACTGAATGATTCAATAAGCAGAGCTTGGTGCCCTCTCAGAGTGTGTCTATAACAGAAGCAGGAAACTTACATTTTAAAGCTGTTGGTTTGGGAAGTTTCCTTGTTACGGCAGCCTATTCTGATTGCTATGCCATCCAAAAGCAATCTCCCATGGAAATTCTCCCTCCACTTCCCTAGCTCATTTTTTATAGCACTTGGTGCTTGATATGCAACTGCAGCCCTCACTGATATATGTGCTAGTGATATGGTTTGGTTCGCTGTTACACCCTAGGACTTAAACAGAATCTTGCACATAACAGGTATTTGTACAATATTTGTAAAATCACCAAATATGGCCCCACAGCAAGAGAGAGAGGGAGCTAAATTGGGATCATCAAAAAATAAATATACTCTTTGAAACAACACCTGAGAATGGTGCCAGATTTTATTTTATTCTAATGACTTATTTAAAGCACAAAGTTTGACATATTGTAATTAGATTTCCATTGCTTAAATTTCCTTTTTCATAAAAATTGTAAATAAAACACTAAGTCAATTGAGAATGTCTTAATTACTCTAAGGCTATTGGTCTATGCACTATACACATCGCTTATTAAGCAGAGAACTTGGGCTAGTGTTCTCAAATGTAAAGACATATTAGTCACACATTATCTATTCATCACTTCAAAGGAATGTAGCCTTAGACATATATGGCAAAGCACATCATTTTATTTTGTGTCTCAGCATCTTTTCTTTCTGTATCTTAGTTTCTTAGTCTGCTTATCCCCATCTGTGTTCCATGTTAATCTATAGTAGATGGATCTTGTCAGCTCTTCTATTGTTTTTTTCACCGTAACTGGTTCTCTTAGCTGAGATGGAGGAGTATAAATGTTTTTATGTTCTATAGAGTTAAGGTCCCAGCCTAATGTCTTTTCCTTCTGTAATTACTTAGAACTTTCTATCCTCAGAGATTATATACTTTTAGTGCACTCAGACTAGGAAATGCTCCTCTCAGATATCTTGCTTCACTTCCCTTTTTCTTCCTATCTTGATGCAAAGTTGCCCTTCATATGTAGGCTATTCCTATCACTCTGTTAAATTAAAGATCATCCTAATTTTAGAATGACCTACTCCCCCTCTTCCTTGTTTTATTTATTTATTTAGCCTTTGCCAGTATCTGAAATGTTTTTTACTTATTTATTCATTCTGTCACCACTGAAGAGAGAAAATATGATTTGAAATTCCCCCTCCTGTCTCTCTCACTCAACTACTGTATTTTCAAAGCCTGTACCATTTTTGCTACATAATGAATGGTGAGTAAATATTTATTGTAATACTTGTTGAAACTGTTGTATCCTATTTTAATATGTGAAATTTGAAATACTTATGAAGTTTTCTTGGAGAGTTGAAACTTTCCCCACATTTTGTTAGAGTGATTGTGCACAAGGCAGGCCCTCACACCTCCAAATACTATCCTGTGACAGTGACAGGTGGCTGAAATTAAGCTCTGTTAATATCAGTTCTCAAAGACAGCAGATTTACATTCCATCACTTCTTGAATTTAGGTTCACAAAGACAGCAATGTTAGGTCTTGGAGCTGTACTTCTATGAAATTGAGATTGCAGAGTACACACCTGACTAACTGTGACATTGCTACAAACAAATTAATCACTGTCCTCTGACACAATGAGGCTCCTATGATCTGTGCAAGTCTTCACAATGAGTAACAAAGAAGGCATGTTCTCAGTGGCACCAATACAAATACATGTGACTGAAGCCCAATAATCTGATCTGCACAAATGGGCAATATTGGCATGGCTGAGGATGGTAGCCATGCTCTCATTGAGTGAGCACCTTTGGGGGATGATAGGGACCCTGGAGGTCTCCATTTGACAGCAATGAACTGAATCAGAACAGCGTGCTGTGCACTTGAGATTCCTAAAATGACTTAGAGTAGGGATTACAATTCTGTAGAAATTCAGTATTGTAGCTACCAACTGGCGAGGGCAGATACTTGAAACACCAGAAAGCACAGCAAATTCTCAGGAGTCTATGCTTAATGTGTATGTGTTTACATTTTAAACTTAAGGTTTTTATTAACCATATTCCACTAACCTGGCTACAACTAATTTGGACATTCCACTGCTATAGTAAGGGTAATATAAAATCTTAGGGAAGTATATTGTTCTATATAGGACTGAAAAATATGTGTACATGCCCATTTTCTCAAAAGTGATTGTAAAATCTTGCCTGTTATGGAATAACAGCTGCTGGTAGAAGGCTTTGAAAGTAACCTGGAATTTAATGTTGAAAATTTAAACTACAAAGCCACGGATATTACTTACGTTTCCTCACTGAATAGAAATGATGATGAAGATATAGCTACTCTGTCATTTAGCTATTCTGCTAAGTGTATTAATCCTCAGTTTGGTTTCTGGTTAATCATTAATCCTATTTTTTATGCTGTCATAAAAATGAAAAGCAATAGTATTACTGTTACCTCTAATAGTATTAGCATTACCTCACTCTTCAGTACAGATTTATCTTGAAGCTAATTATATCACTATTATTAACAGTTATGCCAATAGGTAGTTAAGTATAAGCAACTACAGATGCCCTTATTTGGCTCTGCTTCCTGTAATATAATCTATAGTGAATTTTAAACATCTGAGTAAAGTTCATTATATCTAGGATCACCTTTTTTTCACCCTTTCTACTTGTATAAACTTCAATCTATTGAAAAATTGAAGAAAGAAATTAGAAATTATTTGATAGTAGAATTGGAAGTGTTAGCATCAGAAGGCTTCTATTTCAAATGATTAGGTAAATCCAAAGGTTATTAAAAAAAAGTCATATAGTTATCAAATCTGAGAAAGAAAATAGTCACACTTGCGGTATTGAACCTCTGTAATCAGCGAGATCTTTCAACTAAGAAGTTGGAGAAAATGGCAAAGACTCGTGGTCACTAAATAAAAGGCTCTAACTTCATCTTTCCTGCTGCTTTCACTTAAAAGTAAATTGAGCCATGATGTATAAGTGGCTTGGCCTGATTTAAAATGTCAGACGCAAAATAACACTGACACATTGTTAGACATCTTAATACAGCTCTTTGATGCAGCAGCATAAAATTGTGCACATTTTTTTTAATCATTGAAAATGTAGATAATTATTCTTGTTCTTGTAAGTCTCATCTCTAAATATAAAAATAATAGTAGGCCAGTTTGAGGAAATAGGTGGAGAATTGAAGTTAATCTCAAAAATGGAGAGGGAATGTTTGTTCATTTGCTTTTTAACTTAGTCAACAAATATTTTTTGCTTGTTTTTCACTGTCAGAGGAATCTGACACATACTTTAGGTGGTATTGATTTTATTATATTGGGAGCTAATCGTTTGATTTTAAATTCAACTTTAATAAAAAGGTAAAAAGAGGGAAAGTCAATTGTGAAAAAAAAATGACCATGTCAAAATAGGAAATATATTCCTATAGTTCTTCAAAGTATATCTACCACTTCATTATTTTGAAATATGTAAAATAATTGTGATAAGAGTATCAGAACCTCATTTCCTTCAACATCTGCTTAGAAACAACTTACCATTGATTTCTTCTAATTATTTATGTGTGTACATATAGTTGTGGACTGACACATTTAAACTTTAGGAAGAGTGAAGAGAGAGAGCTTTAGTCAAGGACTTGGATTTGGAGATTCCATTAGAAAGAGTTGGGACTGATTGCGAGATAGAAAATAAATTAGGACCAAAAGACACAAAGACAAAAATAGGTAAAGTTTGGTAGGCGAAGGTTTGGATTAGAGACTATTTAACTAAGAGGAAGAGGAACAAAAAGATTTTGCACTTTTCTATAAATGTAAATGAAAACTAGGAAATTTTTTTGGGGGGGGTCACAGTTGCTTCTTCAATGTGATTTCATTAAAAGACTGGTCTACTCTTGTGTAGAGTGATTACAATTACTGAATGCAATCTTAAAAAGAAAGGAATGTGACTAGGGCACTTTTCAGAGATCCCAAAATGTATTTAAATTATTCTATATTCTTTTTTCCCCCATTTCAAGTGAATAATCAAGTATCAATGTTTCATACCTATCTTACACTATTACATTTTTATAAAAGAAGTATGTCTAGGTAACTAGACAAAATAAGCTTTTCTATTTGCAGTTCTGTAACACATTTTAATCGAGATGTCAATTTAATGAGATAGATATGAAAACTCTTGTATTTCAGATTTAAAAATTACTTTGCTCTAATGTGAAAATCTTAAGTAGATTTTTTTTT
>NW_004567104.1:45010181-45032534 GCF_000260355.1 Condylura cristata | reverse complement strand
ATCGATGAAGTACACTGCTGAGGGGAGCAGCGGGCGGGTCAGGAGAGGTCTGCCGCGCCATGTGGTCACCTCCGGGGTAAGCTAGAATCGAACTCATGCGGAAGTGGCTTTAGATTCTCAGTGCTGTGCTTCAACCCGCTGCGCCACCAGGGAGGGCCGATATTTTTTTTTTTTTAAGATTTATTTATTTGTGCATGCAGAACTGCGGTACAGGCCAGAGGTGTTGGGGCGAGAGGTTTCACCAGAGACGGAGGCAGGCGGGAATCGAACTCATGCGGAAGTGGCTTCAGATTCTCAGTGCTGCGCTTTAACCCGCTGCGCCACCAGGGAGGGCCAATTTTTAAATATATAAAATTATTTGGGTACCATCAGTTTTAAAATTTTTATATATATATAATAACGTATTTTCCGTTAAATTATTCTGCTTTTTAAAGAGTCAGTAAATGGGCCAAAATAATGATTAAGTTTACTTCACACAACTAAAAACAACCATATTTTATTTTGACAAGTAGTTCAATTCCAAGTTTATCACCTAAAATCTTATGCCCAACAGCTGTCATTTTATTGTACTACACTCTAACTTACTCCTACAAAATATTCACCTGTTCATAATGAGAAGAGGGCATTTCAGAAGTAATGAATGCCACAGCTCATCATAGGCTTTAAAAATGTAAATATGAACATGCTGTCAACATTTGGAAGTCACCAAATGCTACCCTTCAAGAGAACTAAGTCAATACTTGAATGCAACATTAACCTTCCCCTGTGGTTTAAATTCCATAGGATGATTATAGGAGGAGGGAGCTTCTTAGCAAGCCAGATTGCTGCTTTCATCCCAGTCATTTTGTAGTAATCCATTATAATGAATTCACAGTAAAGATTCAGACAAGATGCACAACAGCTGCCTTTCAGCCTTAAAAGCTCCATTTATAAAAACTTCTACCTTATTAGAGATGAAATAATTATGTCTTTATCAAACATCATAAAACTGATTATATGGTTCAGATTGAAAAAATAATAACCTATTCTCAATTATTTCCTTTCTTAAGGTTTCAATTAAAGCCTGCTGATAATGTGGAGAAATTCCCTATCTTTGATTCTGATTCATTTAATGCTTACCTATCTATCTAAATTCTAAATTACAGTATACATTTGTTGTTTATAAAAGCATCTGCTATTTCTTCCAATAATGGCCATTTACTTTTGCCTATATAAAGCTTATTTCTATACCAATAGCTAGAGATGATATTTGATGTTATCTTTATTTTTTTATCTGATTTTGTGTGATTTGTTAACTGTGAAGTTTTCAAAACATTATTATGAAAGTATAGGAATTATTTTGCTGAGCATTTCCCCCTAAAGTTTATACAGATGACTGAGTAGATTTCAAAGGAGGTAAGAAATGAGCTCCCAATTTCACTCAGAGATCTTTACTGGCTGTGTCTTCTTTCAACGGCTTAAAAAATAAGTTCTCAGTGAATATATTGTATCATCTGGCTCATAAATGCGATGATTCTGTTTACTTACATAATTTGCTAATAAATTACTGCATGTTCTAAAGAAAAAAAAATCTAGGTAGTTATTCACCGAAGTGTTTATAGGGATTATTTCTAGGTTATTTCATCTTTGTTTTCTCTGTGGTTTCTTTTTATTTGCTTTTAAATTGAAGTTATATATCATAATAAAAAGTTAAAAATCACCAACACATTAAAGTCACCTAAAGAAAAGTTTAGATTTTCCAAAATGAAGAATTCAAAATGCTCAAATTTACTTGAAAATCTCAAAAAAGTAAACTGCAAAAACCATTTTATCAACAGTGTGATTCACAACATATGAGCAAAGTATCATATATTTAGGTACTTAAGATTTGTAAGTTTGACTTCCATACCATCCGATTTTACCTATGTTACAATGTGTAGCCCCTATGTATTCCATGCATAGATGTCATAATTTGTGTCCTGGCAGCAAATGAAATTTCAGAATTTATCATTTTTACATTTTACTGTATTATTTTTTGAGTGAAAAGAAGACAACCACAGAAAAATGTTGTTAATGATAAAAGGCATGTCTCTAAAAACTTAATGTAATTGAGATAATGATTGTAATCATCACATATGCCAATGTGAAAATGGTTAGGTTTGAAAAAACTCAGTCATGTCTTAAGCTTCTCAAATTGGGCTTAAAATGAATTAAAAGAACAAAATTATAGCGTAGCATAAAAGCCTGGATATATCATCGTAGATCCTAAAAGGCGAGGTATAATTAAGAAAATTAAAATATTTTTAGTGATCTCAGTAAAGTATCTTCTTTGTGGACCTTGTAAATAGATCTTCTTACATTTGCATTTGCAAATAGGCTCATGGAAATACTGCTACTTTGAATGTAATTAGCATCAAGTTGTCCTAACATTGTCTTGCAAGTTTTTCCAGTTTCACCAAGGAAGAAACTGAGCAGTCTATACAAGATAAGTGTTAACAGAATGATGTCAAATCTTTGTGTTTCTGTAAGACACAAAAACCAGATCTCTCATTTACCACCCAGAAAGCTAAACCCTAAACATTGAGAATGTTTTTTCACCAAGGAATTTATTAAATATAAGGTGACCATCAAGGGAGTCAGCAGGGGTAATACCCTAAAAGAAACTTGACTCCATCACATGGCTTGTGGGGGTGTGCTGGCATTATATAGTGGGGAAGGGATGTAAGTATAGACTGAAAGGGAGTGAAAGGCTGCATTCCTAGATCCAAGGAGGCTCTAGGTAGTATAAGTTTCATGAGCTACAGTGTTTACTGTCTTCAGCAGAGTGTTCTTTTGGGGTTAACAACCTGGAAAGAGCAGTAGATGCTGCCCCGGTGTTATCAACCTTTGAGAAGCACAGAGAATTTCTTAGAGGTTGAGCACAATTCTTTCTTGAGGTTCCGGGGAATTCAAGGAGAGAACAAACAAGGGACAGGGAGTAAGGGAGGAAAAAGAACAAAGAGTGCTTAGTATCTGATTCTGCTTAGTTTCTAATTAAGAGATTTTAAGCTACGAAATGAAGGGAGCCCATGTACAATTCCAAAAAAGCGGGGTTTTTTCATAGGCCTTTCTTTTTTGCAAACAAGCAAACAAAAGTAACATTCAAGATCCAAATTTCAGAATACTGACCTATTTTAAGAAAAAAATCAGTGAAATTAAGCATGAACACTTAGAATGTTAAATCTGAAGGAATCTTAAGTTATTTAATACATATACCTCTTTTTTTTTTCTTACTAAAGACTTGAGGTTTATCTAAAATATGAAAAGGGGTGAAGACTAGGGTAACACCTTTTTATTGTCGGTTGGGTTCCTCAGTAACAACCTCTTGGGTTTTAATAACACGAAGCTGCAACTGGGACTTGATGCACTTTCGAGTTTTCATTTCGTTTACTCGCTTCCGTCTTTCACGCCCAGAGAATCCAGCATCTGTTGTCAATTAGGTTCATCAGCGCTCCTCCCCTGGGTCCCTGCTGATTCACTCGCTCTTGTTAGTAGATCAGCAGGAGCCGCTGGAAGCCAGTGATGGTGTGATGGCATTTAACCCCTGTCCTACCCGGGTCCAAGCAGGATCCATTCATCCAGCCAGTGATGGGTGAGACTGAGCACATCTGCACATCAAGGTTCTGATGCCATGGTAACCAGGGTGTCACAAAATCACTAAGAACACAGAATTGTTGGAGCTTCTCCACATTTTCATGGTTGCCCAGCTGAGAAAAGCAAATACTGTTTCCAAACAATACTACAGCTATTGAGTCATCTGGATGTAACAGTTTAATGGAAATGGAAAAGAGCTTTTAATTTAGTGTTTTATGAATATTTGAGAAGTAATCTTTGAGATGTGTTCTACTTTTTGTTATATGTGTTCTGCAGCACATTTCGTCATTCACATGTATATTTAGGCTTGTATATTCTGGGGTAAATATGGGATAATATATTTCTAATTTGTTCTCTGCATATTCATATGCCACATGAAAAACTACAGAGATATAAGCAGATATACATTTGTATATCTATTTTTATATATATACGTTAAGGAAAGTTTAAAAACCTACTTTAATTCAGTACTTTTACTTTGATCTTTTCATTTATCAATGGATATGTGACTTTATTGCTTTTGAAATTGACAGAAAGAAAAACACTGAATGTTATCCAATTATAAGGGGACAAAATTATAATTAATATTGAACTTTGCAATTTTAAACTATCTAGTCCTCATGATTCTATATTTGATTTTCATTGTAAGATATCTTGGTCTGGATTATAACATAGCATATATTCAACATGACCATTTAAGCTAATATGCAGTATCTACCAATTTGCATTTATATATATATATGCATATACTTGTGCATATTAAAAACTGACAAACTATTATTTTCGATTAAATAAATTTCTATATATAAAATATTTTAATAAAATGTTTTTCCAGCATCACCAAGGTAAAATTGACAAAAATTATATATATTTAAGGAATGCAATGTGTTTGTTTAACATATGAATGCATTGTGAACTGCTTTCCATAATCAAGTTGAATTTTCTTGTTTATCACCTCACAGTTGTTTTGTTTTTTTTAATCAGTGTGCTGAAAACACTTAAGTTTGACTCTGTTAACAATTCTAAAATTGATGTCACATTTTTATTAAGTTTAGTCCCCATGCTGTGCATTAGATTCAGAACATATTCTTTTTATAACTGAAAATTTGGACCCTGAGCAACACTTCTCGTATTTCTCACTCCTCAGACCCTACTAATTACCATATCTCTTTTCTGGTTCTAAGTTCAAATTTTTGGATTCCACATGTAAAAGACAACATAGATACAGCATTTGCCTTTCTCTGATTGTCTTATTTCCTTAGCATAATATCTTCCAGTTTCATCCATGTTGTCACAAAGACAAGATTTCTTTTTCTCACTGAAGAAAAACATCATATGTTTTATATCCATCTGTCAAGTGTTGTTTCAGTTGTTCCTATTTTATGGCAATTATGAATATTGCTGTAGTGACCAAAGAGTACAGCTATTTTTTTTTTTTTTTTTGAGCTAGTGGCTTGAATCCCCCTGGTAAATATGCCTACAGGTGGGATTGCTGGATGATGTGGCAGTTGTATTTTTAATTTTGTTGAGGAATTTTCAAACTGTTTTCCACAGTTGATATCCCAATTAATCCCTCCACACAATGTACAAGGTCTCCCTTTTCTACACCTCCTCCCCATATCTGTTGGTCACTTCTCTTTTTGATAACCTATGTCCTCAGAAGTGGGAGGTGATACCTCATGGTTTTCATTTGCATTCCTCTGATGATTAGTGATGTTGAGCATTGGTTCATGGAATTTTGTATGTCTCCTTTGAGAAAATATCTGTTCAGTTCCTTTGCTGCTTTTTTAATTGGATTATTCCTTTTTCTGATATTAAGTTATCAATATATGAGTTCCTTCATTTTTTTTAATGTTACCCACTTACCAAATAGATGGATTGCAAATATCTACCTTCCCTTCCACTCTTCTGGTTCTCTTTTCATCCTGTTGATTGTTTCCATTGTTGTGTAGACTTTTAGTTTGATGTCATATTTGGTTAACTTTGCTTTTTATGTGTTGTCATTAGAGAGAATCATTGTGAAGACCAATGTCAAGGAACATTTTCATATGTTTTGCTCAGTAAATATTAATGAAAAAAATTAAGGTGGTTTGGAGGTAAATGTAAAGAAAGATGTGATTTTTGTTACATTTTTTAAATCCTAACAGCTTTAGAAGTAGTCTACTCATGACCTTCTCATTTGAGAGGGAAAAGTAATACATTGGAGATTCTCCCACCACCACTTAAAACTGTATCCGAAAAACTCTCCATAAATGCTTTCAAATAGTTTTGGAATGAAGCACATAGTGAAAAAGTATATAAATATAAAAGTTGGCATTGTTCTTAGATTAATTGGATACATACCAATCTCTAAGGGAAAAACAAAAGATAGACTCTAATTTATAGTGACAGAAAATTTATTATTAAAATCCAAATGTTGCTTCAGTAAAATAATTATGGTCAGAAAGAAAGGTTACAATCACTATGCTAACGCTATAGTGACTTTGCTAAATATTTGCCATTAATAGTTCAAGGCAGTTTAGTAAAATCTGAATTTAAATTCTAACATCTGCACCAAGCATTTTTCTTAAGTATTTGATGTAAAACATTCACTTTTAAGAAAATTTTAGTCTTATTTGGGCATATTTATTACCCAAACCTGTGCATATTTTAGATGGTTTCTTAATCATAACATAAACCAATGTTGTCATTTTAATATCAAGTTCTTAGAATAAATGATCCCTCTTTAACCAAATTCACTTTAGACCAGTGCCAAAGAATTCAACAATACAATGACTGACATTCACCACATGCTCTCTCTGATATTTGAGAGAGTTCATCTAAAAGATATGTTAAGTTTAAATTTCTCTAGACCTGGTGTATTCCTATATTGTTACATCTGGTCTGCATTATCTTACTCTATCCCCTAACACACATGATTAGGCCTTCACAGTTAAGATGGAAAGCTATTTCTTCAACTTCTCTTTCATTTTGTTTTACTAGAATATCAATTAAAAGTGTCCTTGTCTTTTGCAATCTTGCTGTCAAAGATGTTTGCACTTGGGTCTGCTAATCCTGGGTGGCTTACCCAGCCTCCATTTAAGAGCCCAACCCTATGAGGCACCTTTCACGTCAATTAAGAGCATAAAGCTAGATCACCTTGGGAAGGGTGTTTATCACGAGTTATGACCCAGAACGTCCTGGGGGGTGTTGACTGATGTATAGCGAAGGACCCCAGAAGCTGATCAGTGCTATGCCTTATTGATAAGACTGAAATCCTGTCTGGGGAGTCAGGGCTGTTCCACATACCAAACTATCAGCAAATGTACAATTCTACCTTTCCCCTGCTTTTTCCAATACTCCCTTTCATTTTTTTATGTCTCACATGATTAATGCTAAATGACTGGTTTATCAGTAAAAAGGCCAGAATCTTGCTCTTCAGCAGCATCCTGCATTATGTAGCATAGTCCACAACTCCTGTTTCTTTGTCAGTGTGTTTCCCGATGCGACATTTGCATACAATAGCTATTGTAGAACCAGTCATACATATTGAAGCTTAGTATTAGGAAAAATGTTTTCCTTGAAAATGAATTATACCTCTTTATATATAAAAACATATATAGCTCTGTGTTTGTGTGTGTGTGTGTGCATGTTAATGTTGGCTATCAGAATTTCGAGAGCTAAGTACAATATTTAATGTATTTTACAGCCAGTCTGGATTACCAGGCTGTCTTTGCAAAGCGGTGGTTAGTCCCTAACATTTCTGAATCTGTTAATCCTTTGAGGCCATGATCAACATTATGAAGTCATTCCCCAGATTAACAAAAGCATATAAAATTAAACACTAACTTTCAGCAAGTTCAGGGATCTTAATGATACTAAAATTAGATTAAGAAGTATTCTTTTAAAAGATTGATGACTGACTTGAATTTATAAAGAGGATTAAAACTATTTAATAGAAAACAAGTTATCATAAAGTAAATTTTTTAAATTAGGGCAATATATTGGAGTATTAATATGACAAGTTGACCGATAATAATAATTTCAATAATTTATTAAGACCTAGTTAATTTCAAACAATGGCTTAAAGTCTCACTTATGCTGTTTCTCTTCTTTTTGTTAAGAATGGACAATAATGGGGCAAATAAATAAGGAGACTCATGATTCCATGTGTCACATGACAAATGTCAACATTGAATCTCTTCACACCCCTTCTTCAAAAGAAATCATATTTCATGCTGCAGAACTCTATGCCAAACAATAGACCCTAGACTCTTTGGTTATTCACTCTGCATCTTGATTTGGTTACAACTGAGAATCATCTTCCAAGACTCAGACTTAAAAATAGCAGTACAGTTTTTGTAACTGAAACCTAGATGTGAAGAACAACTCCTGTGACCATCATTCTTTATGGTGTGCTGTGTCATTCCATCTGTGCTCCAAAGTGACTGGCATTTGTTACTAACATCTGCTTCTCAATTGGAAGAGTTAGGGAAAATGGTGATGCTTTTTAAAGCAGCTCCCTAATTTAATATTTTATATAGTGATTCATATTGTTAGAGAACATTTGATAAAATAACATTTACCATTCTTATCTAAGAACAGAAGTACAACACTACAATAGAAAAAGCTACCTCAGCCTATAACATTTATAATAGAGTATGCCAAGACACAGCTCAGAGTGTACAGAATACTTTCTTGATCACATATTAAATTTCTACCTTACTCATCTGTATAGCCAACATGAAGGAAATAAAGCAAATGTTTTTATAATTATTTTATTCATAATTTTAATAGTTAATACTTATGTTAGTCAATATTATCTATCATAGATTTTGCTAAAAGACAGCAAGTGAATATACCACAGAAACTAGTGTAATTATTAGGAAAGGATAAATTCTAAGTGTTTTCTACAGTTTCACCTTGTTCAGTGATGTTAAAAGGGTAATTATGTCTTATTCATAACTCTTCATTCCAAATGAGTTATAGAATCATTATGCTAAATTCCAAAATAGTCAATGGGATTTTAAAAAAACCTTTGCTTTTTAGAGATATTTTAATTTATCACTTACATTATGATAATAACTATCACCATTAAATACTTGTGTCCATTTTCTAATATCTAATAGGTTAGGGTTAAACTTTTAAAATTTTCTCCATTGTTTAGAAAAAGGTCACACTTATCCCAAGTTATACTATGTTATAACTTATACTTCGATCACATAAACTTTTTATTATAAGTAATGCAGAACATGGAAATATTTTTTTAGACCAGATTTAAACCCATTTTTTCAGCTAATACTTACTTTGTGTTTATTCTGACCATTGTATGATCATTATGTATAGATTCAGAAGTGAATAGGGGAGCAAAGATGTAAGGATTAACTATATGTAATATAAAGAGAAAACAGAGTGAAACAGAAATGAAAACAAAAGTCCAAGTTGGAAAAAACAAGGAATTCATTTTGATAAAAGCAATCTAGAAACTGCAAGAAGATGGAGTAGTCATATTCAAAAAGCATTGAAGTTGATGTTTGAGGTTCTATCTAAATAAATAGCCTACAATTTGAAAGACAGTTTTGTATTCTCTTTGCTGCTACAATTAAGACACCCTGGAAATCATAATTTTAAAGGCTTTAATTTATAGCTATTCTCTATATGCAGTGCATTTCCTTCTGAGAAATCCCTTTTGTTTAATCTTTCATTCCTTGTTTGGTTAAAACTTAGCATTTCAGGATGCATCATCAGTTTGATATTTAGCTGTGGCCCAGATTAGGAGAGTGAATAAATATTTTCTCCAACATAATTTAACAAAATAAATAATTTTTACTTCAGCTCATTTGGTGAAATGAAGCACAGTGTACATTATTCTTAGAGCAGTAAAAATAAAACCTCTGTACCTCTGTGTTCTCAGAGGAGATTAGGGATTCCAAAGCTATTTTTAAGTACATGGAAACTACTTAGCTATGACTATAGTCAGAAACCCTATAGACGGTAGTCTGCTAACAAATACAGTTCTAGTCACAAAAATGTGTACAATTCCTGAAAGAGGAGAATTTTTATTGGTAAAGAATGTTAAAATGTTAAAAATATGACCTCAACATAGTGCCAATTTTTACCTTTGAAATTACACTGCAAAGAGTGACAGTTTTCAAAGTTACCTATACTCTACTGGCAAAGGTCAAATTTTCTTAGAATAGGTAATATATTCCAATAAATAAATGTGAATTTACGAAGCACATAAGTTAGAAGGTGATTATTCCTACTACAATGATTCACTGCAGGATTCCTTTATACTCTACTGGCTACTGTAACTGCTTGCAGTCATTAACCACTTAGGAAAACTAAAGGAAATACCCAATGCTAAAAAAAAAAAAAATTCATAAAGCTAATGTATAGTATGCAAATTTGTGGTGACCAAGAATCTTTTCAGTAAAATATTTTATTCCAGAGAGAAATTTTTTACTTCAATTGCAAATAAAGAATTGTCAATTTATCACAGATTAAAATAGAAGCAGAATAAAGGAAATATATAACTCTCATTTGACAGTTTAGCATTAAAATGCCACTTCCAAAATAATAAAATTTATAATTAGTTGGGAATGTAAGAATACAACAAGGAATATAACAGGCCTTTCTCTAGTTGAAACAGTTTGGTTCTCCAGAAAACAACCTTGAGTTTGACTATAGTGTTTATATTTTAGGGAGACCCTTTAAAATCAAGTCTTATGGAAAAATGAAGAAGTAATCAAGATCAGGCTTAGAAGGAAGTCAAGTGACAGTAATAGAAAGCAAAGAATTGCATTTAAGTACACGTAAAACACTGGGATTAACATATCCCATCAGAGTTTTGTGTTAGACCAAAATAGTGGCATTACCTTTGCCCCCAAACGTAAATGGTCATAGACCACCTTGAAAAGGACAAATCTTAGACAAAGAATTTTTCAGTATGGAAAATCTTTTAAGGAGTTGATAGCAGGAAACAAGTGCCAGCAGCTGGGTCAACATTCCATTTATCAGAGGGATCTAGGTAACTTCACGTCCCTCACACTGTACAATACAAAATGTTATGTATAATTCTTGAAAAGCATAAAAACTGAATTAATAGATGTTTTATGTATTAACCATTAGTGATGGTATGTAAATATGTCATATATGTGCAAATATATATTACATGTAATGTAACTTGTCAGATACTGGGGTAGTTTTTAATATTTACACATTTGTGGGGGGGAGCTGAGGAGGAATATTGCAATGCTTGACTATTTCCATTATCACATTAACTATTACTTAATGACCTTATATTTTAGGTACCTTTGTTATTTCCATTTCACAGATGAGGAAATTTATATTTTAGCTAGATTAAGTGATATGTCTCAGTTCAGTTTGAGTCTCCTATCTGATACACTATACTTCTTGTTTAAGTTGCAGGACTCAGAGACTCTCTGAATGGACATTTTAAAAACTATTGTATTATATTTGAAAGTCAAATGCTTTATTTAAAGAAAATACTTTTTTCAGTACCATGTGGGTCACCTCTCTGGCAGACCTCTCCTGTCCCGCCTGCTGCTCCTGTAGCAGTGTGTTTTTGTTGATCTGCCTGTTCTGCTCCTCACTCTGTTTCTAGTGAATTTCTTACCCCACCCCTGTATCTATCTTTGGCCTGTACTACAGTTCTTATACGCATAAATATATAAATATTAAAAAAAGAAGAACATACTTTTCTTTTTGTTTTATACCACTTGTATTTCCTCTTATCTAAACTTAAGATTTAATTAACTAAAAGAAAAACACAAGTACTCAAATAGTTATAGTAGAGTATTAAAATCTGTTAATTTTACCTGTTCTAGCACTCCAATCTATTATACTATTATTGAAACACAGATGTATGTTCATAGATTTTATTTCTTTACTACATGGTTGCATTGATATTCCCAAAATTCACTCCTAAGTAATCAATTAAACTCCTCCTGAGGATATTTTCAGTATAATTCCATGCGTCTTGTTTATTTTAGTTACCAGAAATGCCTATATTCTGGTATAGAGGTAGACAAAGATGAAAATAATGTTGGAATTTTAAAAAATTTCTTTAAATAAAATGAAACTATCAAATCCCAAAAACTTATTTAAAAAAAAAACTACATAAAGATGTTCTTATTTACTTATTTTTATAAATAAATAAATTTAAAGATAAATCTCATAGTTGATGAAGGAAGAAATGTGGCTTTTCTGCCCAGGGAGGTGACACACATGGCACAGCAGACCTCTTGTCTGGCCTGCTGCTCCCCTTAACTTTAGTTAGTCTTCCTGTTCTACTCCCTGCTCTGTCTCTGGTGAATCCTCTCATGACCCTGCACCTGTAGCCTAAACTCCAGTTCTGTATGCATAAATAAATAAATCTTTAAAAAAAGTTTACTTAATATTTGAGAGTTTTTTGGTTTTTTTTTGTTTTTGTTTTTTTTTTTTTGCAGCTTTCTACCCAATGCCTTATAAATCCAATGGAAACATATCTACTAAAAGCAGAATGTATGACAAGTTAAGAAAGGCAGTACTGAGAGAGATTATTTTCTTATTTGGCAAAAAAGAAAAAAACCCTCTGATTCAACTAGCATTTAATGAATTCTGTTGACCTTCCAAAATTAGCTTAGATAAAAATCTTTAGAACAAATTTGGAAACATAGACTCACTTGTATTTTCCTTCTCAGGTTACATGAATCTCCACCTAAAGAAAAGCCACTTTCCTAATATATTTGAAATGGCTGCAGGCACTAAGCCATCTCCTAAGTATCACCAGCATTACAGAGAAAGAAAACTTCACAGCTAGTAGAGCCACAACACAGGAACTACATGACAAAAAGGCTGCTTTGCAGATGCAAAGCAAGGGCCACCTAGTCCTAGAGTGACAATCAGAAGGGATATTGTGGTACAGACCAAGTCTCTGCAGGTTAATGAAAGGGATGCAAAAACCTGGAGGGCGAAAGGTTGCAGAACTGACAAAAAGGTTGAATAATAAAAAGTAGAGAGATGCTGCGAGGGCACCGTAGCTCTCTAGGAGGCCACAAAAAACGGTGAGGAGTAGACACTTGATCACAGTCGATAACTTCAAGATAAAAATATAAATGAAGTAAGGAAGCTATTCACAATCCGTGAAAATAGTAGGGAAAAGATCAGTACCCTACAGCTAAAGAAAAAGTACTTTGAACTTATTTGGGGGAGAAAGACTTTCTGAAATACTTTGAACAGTTGGACAATAGGCTTAACTCCCAAAGCAAGTACATGAATTGATCTTCCTACAGTCATCCTATGAAAGTTCAGAGAAGACATTGGTCAGACCCAAGGGCTAAATTGCTAATCACAGGGGTAGTTAGTTGCCAAGATCAGTTTTTGTCCATTGAGAAAGATTCTATGATTTTATAAAAAAGAACTCAAAGATACTTTGTTTGACCAAAAAAGTTACTCCTTTGCTGCCTTTTTAAAATCACTAGGTCATGATGCAAAATCATTTTTAAGTGAATGTAAATAATATACTACTATGTCTGTAGATAGTAAATGAATAGCTGGAGGAGTCTATAAATGAATCATGCTTAGTGAAGATTGATTCTATAACGTCAGTAAATATATGTTTTATTTTTAAAGCTCCTCTGAACACATTAACAGAGTATAAAACATTTCATTATGTAATTCGATTTACTCTCATTCAAAATTTTTGGTTCATTCTCTACTCTTGCCCAAAATATCTGCTCAGTGCTAGTTACCAGCACAGTTACTAGTGATTTCCTTTGAATTCTGTCTGCATGGTGGATAACAAAATATTTTAACTAAAAATGCGTTCAGTAAAATTGTCTTTCCCTCATTTTATCAACCTCAAGCTAAATACATGAATGATGTTTGGTTATATGAAAAAAAAATCTTCATATCATTTTTTTTTCCCTTTGAAGAGAAGTTGAACCTTTGGGAAATCTATATAATTCCAATATATGTCATCAACTAAAGCTTAATTTGGAATATCTACTAATTCTAATATATGTCATCTATTAAAGCTTAATTTGTTTTTTAACTGAGTGAAACCAAAGCCACCTCCTTCCTTTTTCACAAATTTCAACTTAGAAAGTTGGCCATGCCATTGTTTTAGCTACTTATTTTGTGTACTTAATATAACCTACACACAATCACTAATAGTAAGCATTTTTCTATGTGAAAAACATAAATATTAGTGCTTAAAACATTTTGAAGATTAATTAGTGCTGTTATCATTCACTACAGTGAATTTAGTACTAGCTTCTTGATTTTGCAGCTGAAAAACTTGACAGCCATAGTACTTTATAAAATGGCAAGATTTTAGAACTATTTAAATAGCAGGGTAACTTGAACTAAGATCTATCAGATGCCAGCATTTGTGCTTTTGAATACCCTGATATTTTGAATACCCTGTTGCCTCATATACATATAATACATAATCCCCATAACAGGAAATATATTTGACTACATCTCCATCTCCCTTCCACTAAAATAGTAAATTGCTTTTGAAACCAGGGGTAATTTGTCATTAATTTCCATATTCCAGTAAATTTGATACAATAGCATGTAAAAATCACTCAATTAATAAATAGTCATTAAATACCTATAATGGAAAATTCCTTTTCCATCCAATACATTATGGATAAAACTTTTCTTCTTTGTGATGATTATGTGCCCTATTCTTTTTGAATGTCGCCTGGTTCTTTTTTTTAACTGTCACCTTCTCCCTAAATTTCATATGACTAACTTTATGTCTGGCCAGAGGATTATATAATAGCATAATGAATTTGGAGAGCTAAAATTATGATCTAAAATCCTGGTTTCTTTGAACTTTTGTAAAACTGAGCAGATTTATAATGGGCATTGAGTAAAAACTTCCTAAGAATTGAGGGTATATATAAAAATGCAGTTGTTACTGTGACAGTTAAATGAGATAATCTACAAATAATGCAAATAGTAAAAAGATACTAATTCTCCATCTATCCTGACATATACAATTTCCACAGAAACTGTAACTAGATGCATGAGAAATGTCTAATGTAACAAGCCTCAAGGAAAACATACTAATTCATAGTACTGCCATGTACAAAGTCTAGTATGTATCCTCACCACAGTTAAATGTTAGTCTATTAACAATAAAGGGACCCAGGTCTCTGATCTCAAGTTCCAAATTTAGTAGGGAAGACAGATACTGTAAATAGATAATTATAAGACAGTGTGTTCTGTATTATAATTGTGGTATGAACATTGTATTATAGGATCACAGAGAAAGGAGCAATTAACTGTTCAAGGACAGAGTGACCTCGAATAGGCTAATTTAGAGAAACAATAAACACCATAATCTTCAAAAAGTGCACGTAAAATCTCTTGTGAGTTCATTGCATAATGAAAGTACAAAGAAAAGAGTTTCCTGTAAGTTAGGATATAACTATCTGTCACTGTATCACAAATACCCAGAAGCACAAGATCAGTTTTGTTCAGTATGAGTGCGTATTAATTTTATATTGTAATTTATAGGCAAACAGTCTTCAGTACACAGCACAAAACTCACGAGGATGACACTCAGAAAAAGGTTATTGAGTCTGCAGGATGAAAGGCCAACATTTCTGACTTCAAAGCACCAAACAATCCTCAGGGAACACTGACTTTGATGACACTCTTTGAGAATGGACCCCATGAGTCTTACTTTCAGGAAAAGTCTCTAGTATTGGCTTGGTGCCACCATTGATTTTTATCAGAATCCTTGTGTAAAAATTTTAAAGGTAAATATCACTAAACAGGGAAAGGGAGTCTCCTTATGAGAGACCAAATTTCAAATATCTAACTAACACAGGCAAGTAGTATGACAAATTGCTATAATTTTCCATATGGAAGTAAATTTACTGCCACTCTCCCTGAATTTATATTTTATGAATTTAATAAGCATTACATAAAATTAAAAAAATACCTAAAAGGCATAGGAAAATATTTTTGTCTAAATTTTAAATTATACAAAGATAATTGGAAGGAAAAAAAATGTCAGTGTCTTCATTTCCCATCTTGGCTTGTTTTCTCATTTCTGCAATAGGATATTTCAACTACCTTTTTTGATTCACATTTTATTGTTATTTATAGAAAATCAAGGTTTTTAAAAATGATTGCCTATGACTGACTTTTTCTTGTTCTTATTGAAATAATAATGGTATCTATTGCTGTTTGTGTATTAGAAGTTTTGGTTCCCCCCTCAGGTGTTATATCCACTCAGAGTCCACCATCAAGATGCCCGTAGCCCACCAGCATAATCCACTGTCCCTGCTCCCACTCTCCCTGGCCCCTGCTCTGGTAGCCTCAGTTCCATATTCAGTTTTCTAAGTTTAGCCCTTAGTTAGGATCTAGCCCACTCTTTGTTTGGTTACTCTCCATGCTACATCTAAATGATAATATCCAGGTTTTGTCTTCCTCTTGACTTATCTTGTTTAGATAATACCTTACAATTCTGTTGATATTGTCTCAATGACAACCATTTTTCTTTTTTAATAGCTGAGTATGGTGTGTATGTGCCACATCTTCCTGACCCATTCATTTGTATCTGGACACTTCATTTGTTCCCATAGCTTGCACATTGCTTACTTTTGAAGAGATATAGTGTCTCCATCTGAATTATAAATTAAATGAATCTCCTGGCTGGTGGAATTCTTTTTACAAAAAAGAATTCGGCCCTTTCCATGAACTAAATGCTTACTTAATTTTCATAGAATTAAGGTAGATTATTTGCTTAAAAATGTAAGAACGTATCTGTATACTACATGTTTGATGAGTTACTAAGATGATTCATAAACTTCTATATTTTAACAACAACTAGTTATTGAATCCTATGTATTAGGTCTTTTTATCCCCCATTTCATCCCCATAGCAACCTTCTGAAGGAGATATTATAATTGTCTCTATTGTAAAATGATAAAGCTAAGACTGAGAAAATGGAAATAAATTCCCCAAAGACACAGAGCTAATACATGTCAGAGACAGACCGTGTCCTTGTTATATTTTTCCTACACCTTTAATACTGTCCTTATTACTAGCAATTTTCATTCTTTATATCCCTATATTGTTTTTAAAGTTGTGCTAAGTGTTTATTACTTTTGTAATTAGGAAAAATAAGAATATTTCCAGTTGTAAGCCACTTAAATTTGTGATAACACATGTCTTATAGCTCCATAAAGAGACTCAGTCTCAATTTACCACCACCACATCCAGCACAAGAAACAAGCATCTGGCACATAGTAAGCAAATAATGTGCATATAATAAACACACTTGTCAAATCATTGGATTTTGGTGTATTAACAACAAAATGGAGAATATAAAATATTATATAATTTATTGATGCAAGTGGAAGAAAGACATAGGTCTGTAAATACAGCCCAACACATTTAATGTTACAGCAAGAAAAATCCAACCAAACTATTGCCTTTGGAGTGTGACTACTCCAATAACTACTGACTAGCACTAGCTTCCATTCAAGCATATGGGTTGTACTCCTTACCTCTAACAGTGATTCAGAATTCTCATTTTCTAAATGAGTGATTTCATTTTTGTGAATGGCGATGGAATTTAAAGAAAACAATTCTTATATGTAATAGGTGATTAACAGTAGCAATAATGGACCTAAATAATTTGGTAATTTTAATCGCCACCCTCATATGCTAGTAGATGTTCTTAGTAGTCTGAATTTTACTTGAAAACCACTCTTCCTTAAATAGCTGAAAGAGAGGTATGACCACTTCCCCCCAAACTCTCAAACATTCCAACATTTACTTGGTTTTTATAACCTACACAAGATAGTTGCCAAAGAAGTTGGGTTTGTTCTCAGATTTCACAAACAGGTTTATCACCTTCACCAAGCCCACACAGCCAAATGACTTGTTACACCCATTACAGGTAGACAGTATTTCTAGTGACCTTTCATCTGAGGGAGATCCTGGCCCTTAATTATGACATACTCCTTTCTCTCAGGATGTTAAGGGATGGATGGTACCTGTAAGATGTTCCAAGACTTGCCCAGCTAAGGTTGAAGAGTTTATTAAAAGTTCCTTACTGACTTTATTAATATAAATTAGTAGGTAGAGAACATAATCCAGCACAAAGTACACATTTTATTCAAATAATTCTATTAGCACAATTACTTTGAGGAGATTAAATGTACATTATTATACCTGATGTGCTACAAATTACAAAAGCAAAAATTTCACTTGTAATGTTCTGCAGTTGTCAAGTAATTACCCACATTGCACCCTAGAAACTAAAATTATATACATAAATTAAACTAGTAGGGGAGATAATAGCAGTGTAAAGGGGTCTGGATTTAGTACAGCAAGTCATACCTGAGGCTGCCTTAGAAGAGCCATTTTAGGCTGGGTCATGCAAGAACCAAACTAGGTTTCATGAAGAACTCTATACTTCTGACTGAAGCAATCTCTTAGTACACCATTAAAGAGAAAGTCTATCTCCTCTGAAGCAGCATTTATGCAAATAGGTCTCTTTTACCTACTTTCTGAACATTGCTCAGTCCCTTAATCTTTGTAATACTCAGTATAAATTCAATAGCAAGGTGTTAAATAAATTCAAAGTTAAGTTAATATCCTTTCCAATTTATACAAATGAAACTTGTAGCTTGATTCTCTGAAGACATACATGGAGACATAACAAGGACATTCACCATTCCTCTTATTGGAAGTAGCTTAGGATTTAACTTACAATATCTATGTTAGCTACATTTAGTGAAAATTGCTTCCCAGTTCTCAATCTTAGGGACTACTTGTTCCACTAGTGAATGCTTTTTACTTGGGTTGAAAGAACGGTCTGATACTAAGCTGAAAAGCAAAACATCATAAAAAGAAACTTCAAATACCTGAAACATTATTTCCCTCCATTTATGGTGATTATTACTGGTGAAATGGGAGATAGGTAACAAAACACTACATATTAGGTTCTTCCTGTTTGAGTACTAGGAACAGAGTGAGAACCATCTAAACACTATATCTTCCAACTCTGAAAGACAAAACAAAGATTAAGGAGTGGAAAGTTATATCACAAGTAATGTTGGTGCCATAATCTCATCTGGTGTTCTCATGTATAGATGCTCATCATAACCACATGTTCTTTTAATATAGAATTTGTATCATTAGGGTAGAAGATACTTGGCTTATCATCAAATAGAAAATCCTTTCATCAAAGATTAATGTAAATCGCGTGGGAATGGCAACAATAATGGGAATAATATATAATCTTATTATAATTTAATGTAAAGCCTATTGGAATAAGCACTGAGTATGAAGATCCATGTTATTTTCATGCTCACCAGGATTCATCCTTCACTGAGAAATCAAAACAACTAAGTAGTTCTACTTACCTATTAATATCAGTTAGCATATATCTTTGGCTAGTGCCCAAGAAATGACTGTGTGTTGACAAGTATGGAAACTCATATGGACCTAATTTCATGGGTTTTCACTCCCCAATGCTGATGTAGCTATTCTACTAATTGTGTTGTCTAATATTCAAACTAACAGCAACATAGACCATTGCTGAGTCATTGATATATCACTATCCTTCAAGATGATCTACTAGCCAATTGATTACAGTAAGATGAATTTCTTGGACATGTTCTGTTCTGGAAGATTCAGGTATTTTGATTAGAATCAATTTATATTCTGTATTTGGACTTGCCTATCTTGCCCACAGAATCACTAGATGAAAGCTTTCAGAGTATTTGATCCAAGGATCTTGGGATTCCACGTAATAATATTACATCAATAATACTTTACAGAGGAAGAGAGAGATTTGGAAGTTGGCATATGACCACTGTGTCCATTTGGGCTATCACATAATTTACCACCTCAAATTATTTATGTATTAAGATAATAGATGGGATTAGAATACATAGATGAGTTACCAGCTTGAAAACCATATATTGCAATGATGGACACTATCATTAGAGTATAGTGTATATTCTAAATCAATGATTGTTTTATGGGATAGTGTCCCAATAGGGAGAGGCTAGAGAAGAAAATGTGAACTTGGAATTGGTCCCACTTATCATTCCTATTATTGGCTCACTTGGAAGACTTGTACTATCCACCCAACAACTCTAGGCTTTGTGAGTTTAGAGGTCTTAATATCCAGAAGGACAGCTCCAACAGAAAAGTACAGTAATAGTTCCATCAAATTTCAAGTTAAGGCTATTACCTGAGCACATTAGGCTCGGTGCTGGGAGTCCAGCACAGAAGAAAAAGTCACTAAATTGAAACCATAATTGACCCTGTCCATCAAGAGTAGGTAGGACTGTTGTTATACAATGAGTGGTGGAAAGACCAACCGTTTGATTGCTAAGTGTCTGAGTGTTACTTTGTATGCCTTTGCCTCCTAATATGGTATATGAACAACTATAATAGCCATAAACTCATAAGGAAGTGGTGATCAGGGCCAAGCCCTTCATGGATTGTCTAAATGTGCTAACCATGAGTGAGGGAAATCTAGGATGGAGAATACAGTAGAGAAATTATCTTAATTATACATCTTAACCTTACACTAGCTACAAATGCAGAGAACTAAACTTTAAGCCACTAACCATCACTGGCCACTCCAAACTCTGGCTTCATTTTCACATAGTATCTCCTTCTTGTGTTTCTGTATCTAAATTTCCCTCTTATAAGGAAAGTAATCTTTGAGTTAAGACCCACCCAAATCCTGTATAACATCATCTCAATTTGATTGTATGTATAAAAGCCTTTTTTTTAAATAAGGTCACATCTTAATGGGTATTTATTTTGGAGGTGGGAAAGACATCATAAATCTTGTATTTTACAGTAGAATAAAGGACATGTAAGCTATCATAATCTCATTCAAAATGGTAAAAATATTTGATAAATTCAAAGTTCATTCATGATTTAAAAAAGAATATTTTCAATTAACATTGAACAAGACATAATTACTTTGATCTGGTAAATTAGATCTATGTAAAACTGAGAATATACTTACTGACGTCATAGTGAATATTTTTTTCCAAAATAAAAACTAAAAATAGACACTTCATTTTTCAGCCTTGCTTAATAGTGTTTAAAAGGTGACAGAATATCCAAAAAAGAGTTGCCTGTGCTAAGTCCACTATCATTAAACCAAGGCTTAACACTCCAAAATAACAATTTCAAACCCTTTTCAAGAATGGAGTTTCAAATCAAGAAATCTGGAACTTCCTGATTAGGTAATCTGCCTGACAAACACCACCTAATGGAAGGTAACCTTGCCTGAAATAATCTCTTCTTCTGCTAATAATCTTTCTGTTCTAGTCAACAAGATATATTATGTGTCAGATGCAAAAGAAAGATGTGTTAGGTAAGGATTTCTTAGTGATCACAAAAGAAAACAAGTTGAATGTTATCCAATAAAAAACATCCTTTTGGCCCTCCCTCGTGGCACAGCGGGTTAAAGCACAGCATTAAGAAGCTTAAGCCACTTCCGCATGAGTTAGATTCCCGCCTGCCTGGGAGGAGCTCCACATGGCCTGGCAGACCTCTCCTGACCCGCCCGCTGCTCCCCTCAGCAGTGTACTTCATAGATCTCCCTGTTCTGCTCCCCGCTCTGGCCTGTACCCCAGTTCTGTATGAAAAATAAAATCTTAAAAAAAAAATCCTTTCAAAAAACCAAGAAGAAACTAATAAGTGATCCAAGCACTGGGAAGATAATAAATCAAATACATATATGGAGAAAAGACTTGCATCAAAGTAATACAGAATTTTTACAAATTAACAACAAATATATAGAGAAGTAACAAAAAGTATATTTACAGAAATCCTGTGAAAGAATGAATAAAAAACAATTTTTAAACATTTGAAAATATGTTCATTGTTATTAACTGTATGAGAAACAAAATCATCAGGGATAAGAGAAATGCAAATTAAAACACAGAAGGATTCATCCACTAGAATGGAAAATATAAGGCAGACAATTGCAAATGTTCATGAAGATAAATATTGAAAATGATGCATTCATCATTTGAAATATCCTTTGGTATACTCTTACAAAGTTAAGCGCACACCTACAAACAGAAATCCCACTTATTTTCCAAGAGAAATTAAAAATACAATCAAAATAAATTTGGACAAGAATATTTGTAACAGCTGCAATCATATAGATAATATAGTGTGGAATTATTGTAATGGGGTACAAATAATTAAATAGTTGATTGATTAAATAATCAAAGCTTGTCCATTCAATGGAGAAAAGCTTTTCAATAAATAGTGTTAGGACAACTTGATAAATATATTCATAATAGATTGTATATGAAAACAATTCAAAAGAAGATAGATAAATAGCATAATGGAATTCTACTCATCAATTTTAAAAAGTAATGAAGTTTTGTTACATGTAAGAATAGGGTGCTTTTGAAGGACATTATTTGACTAAAATAAGCCATGAACAAAAAAGGAACTATTGTATGACATAATTTATAAGAATAGGCAAAACTATCACATTAGAAACAAGAATAGTTATCTATAAGGGAGTGAAGTTGGAAATTGACTGAAATGACATAAATAAGGAAATTTCTGGAATCCTAGACATGATCTACTATTCAACTAAGATGTTGGATACATAGATGTGTGTTTGTCAAAATTATGATTTATCGGGGCCCTCCTTGGTGGCGCAGCGGGTTAAAGCACAGCACTGAGAATCTAAAGCCGCTCCGCATGAGTTCGATTCCTGCCTGCCCC
>NW_004567104.1:45005651-45010081 GCF_000260355.1 Condylura cristata | reverse complement strand
AAAAATTCACAATAGGCAGCAAATGATCAAGATTTGCAAGGGCTATTTCAGCTAATGGGTAAATAAAAGATTTAATCCCATTGCTTTGACTTACTTGGTAAGTTTAAAATGAAAGGGTTGCATTATTATGTGGTTATTTGAAATGATGTTTATATTAAAAATATGACAAAAATATTCAAAATATGAAATTTAAAAGATGGTTACAAAATGGATTAATTTAGGCATACTTCTATTTTTTAAAATACCTGTACATGTTTTCAAAAGTCTGCAAGAAGACAGAAGAAAATGGTGGTGTTATCTCTGGATGGTGGGATTGCTGAGTTATGTTCTTTACATCAGTCCATACTGACCATGATTTTGCAATTACATGTTTCAGTTTATAGTAATGAAGTATGGACAATGTTCCTAAAGAAAGTTTAATGACACAGAAATGATTCAAAATTTAATAAATAATGGGAAAAATTATATATCACTATGATACAAGGGATGCAACTATATGTGTTTATCCATAAGTATGTGCATACATATGCATTTTATCTAAATAAAAATTAAATGTTTACAAACTACCACACACTAGTGGGTAAATATCAGAAAGCAGTTTAGCAGAAAATTAATGGGGGCTCTATCAAGGAACACATATATGGGTGATTTTTATTTTCCCTGTAATGCTTTTATAATAGTTTTCTTTTTAAAAAAGATTTATTTATTTTTGCATACAGAACTGGGGTACAGGCCAGAGGTGGAGGAGGTGTGGGGGAAGGGAGTGAGAGGATCACCAAAGACAGACTGGGAAGCAGAACAGGCAGATGTACTGAAATACACTACTAAGGGAAGCAGCGGGTGGGTCAGGAGAGATCTGCCACACCTATAATCATTTTCTATAATTAATAGACATCGCTTTTTCAATGAAAAAATAGAAAACAAGAAAAAGTACCAGAAACAATTTACTTGGGTTCATAAAAATAATACTTCCTGGGCAATACTGCAAAAATCCAGTCTTTCCTTCCTCAGTGATGAATATTCTCCCAAATTCTTTTAAAATATTTCCTTCTCACTCAGAGAGTAGGAAGAAAAATCCTCAAGAATTTTCAATCTAAATGTGTATATGAATTGGAGAAAAATTAGATCCATCTCGGGAAGTGAAAAATGCAATAAGAAAACAAATGATCAAACAGATAAGCAAAGATAAATTTAAAGATGTGTAATTAAGTCGGTAAGCTCAGGAGTAATTATGGAGATTTTGTTGATATTATCTAGTAGATTCCAAAACACACACAACCTGAACAAAAATATCACAATAAGGAATTGTCGGTTAGCCACAGAATCAATAAACACAGAAGCAGACACACACAGCAGTTATGAATCTACTTCTGAGTTGTGGATCAGCTGAGCCGTAGATCTGAAAAGGGCATCAGTTATTTAAAGAGGCACAAGGGTGGGAGGGTTGTGTCAGGTATTCCTGGTAATTTAAACTCCCACAGAGATTAGTTAGCAATAATGGTTCCCACTCTAAAGTGGCATTAACACTTTAAATTACTTTTGGTGCTTATTTTTTTCCTTATTGCACTTAATAGGTTATGCCCTGAGTAGTTACTGCCAAAGATTTTGTTCAAATTTTGTTAATGCAACCTGGTGTAGCTTATCAAAGAATACTTGTTAAGAAGATTCTAAGAACCATCATTAACATTACAGTGTCCAAGTAAAGATAACTCATCTTGATTAAATTTGACTGCAACTGAGACTACTGTGGGTGGAGAGAAATTTAGATAAACGTGGTCAAATACAGTTTCAGTCACTATACTAGAAGATATTAGCATCCTAAAAACAAAACAAGACAAAATAACTGAGGTGAGCCTGTGTGTCAATATGCTTGGAAAAGTACTTCTTAAAAGTCAGTAATGTTTATATTTGCATGATTTTGCTACAAAAGTGTTTATTTCATCCACTGGGTTGAATTGAGAAGGTCATGTTTTATGAAATTACAAAAAGACTACAAGAAAGTTTCAATCAAAAACTCACCCCTGAGTTAGGATGTTTTCCTAGTTATAGACTCCAGGGGTCATTAGCATGTCCCTGATCAGGAAGGGTCCCATCAGCAATGCTGAACTATACATGTAAATTACTGAGGCTGGATGCTAATCTGTGGGGACCAAAATCTCCAGTGAACTTGCAGGGTTCATTTAGTTCATTACTAACGTTCTGTTTGCACTAGTGACTCATCTCTGAATAGTCGTTTTAAAAATCACATTAACCATTTAGCCTTCATAAAATAGGAATCTAATCTCCTTTTAAATCTATTTTTAATACTCCTGTATTATTATCCTATGTTTGAAAGAACTAACTCCAGGGTGTGTGGGGTAGAGAAGGGGTTATTGCATACATGATTTAAGTGCAGTAGCTTTTTGGTTTTCTCAAAGCAAATTGTCTCATGTAGCATAATCTATCTAGAGATGGAAGAGATGACAGAAATGGAATAGAATTAGAAAAAAAGACATGCAATGAGTATGGCAGATTATGTTTACTAGATGGATACAGTCAAGAGGGCAAGCAGAGATTAAAATGAGCCATTGTCTAAATATATCACAGTGGACATCTTTGTGATTTTTAGAAGGAGCGATACCATCTTAATGCTATTTTCAAAAGTGAGATGTACACTACCTCAGAAAAAAAAAAATCTAATATCAGGTGCTTGGAACTCAAACTATTGAAGTGAGATACGGAAATTACTCTGTTATAAGAAGATATTTGGATATACAATGCTTGATCATTTATAGTGTATTGGAATTACTCTAGACATCATTGCTTTATCGCATATATTACTCTACAGATCATAGTCAATCTTAAGCATGTACAATATTATGTCCTAGAAAAAATGTCTCAGTATTTTGTAAAACTTCACAAATCACAAATAATGATATTATCTACCTTTAATTGGGTGGCTAAATTTTGCTAATTTAATAACTTCTTACTCTAGTTCAAGTCAGAAATTATTATTTTAATTTTATAAACCATCAATTCACCAGTAAACCTTAAGTAAGAAATTAAGAGTTTTATTATGAGGCGTTTTTTCTTGTTTTTCTCTTTTTCCTCATTGTGAAAAGCCAGCAAACTGTCTCATTCAGGGTACAAATACAGTAGACATCTGTCCTGAGTTTTAAATTTCCTTCATCTGTTCGAGTTAAGAATAGTCAAATTTGAGAGATCCCTGATCTCTCATTCTGTACCTTCAGCTAGACTTACAGATTTTAACAAACTATTGCAGAAACACTGAAATCATTCATTCAATTCCATCTATCCATTCATTCATTCAATTCCTCACTAATTTTATAATTTAATGGAGGCTACAGACCTGCAGAAGCTGGTGTAGCACAATAAGCCTTGTGATAAGGGAATTTGAGACTTGAGCAATTTGAGAGGCTTCCCAAAGGCAACAGACTTGAAGATGAGTGGATTTAGTCATGAATGCCTGGCAGAAAAAGAATGTCCCTGTGCTCCACACTCAGATATAACCTTGCTAGGTCAACTTCCAAAATATCTTTGTCTCCAAAAATCCGCCACCAACTATCTGTTCTTTTTGATGCTGCTAATCAACAATTTAGTTGGCGATGTTGCTAATACATTCAGATTGCCCACTAGAGAAATTCATATTTATAGAGAGGAAATGTTTTAATACTTTGGAAACTCCAAAATGTAAAAGAGCAAATGAAAATGTGTATTTTGTGCTTCTAGCCTATTCATACTTGCTATTCACCCTCATTTTACCATAGCAGGGTAGACAAAATGACACTCGGCTTTACAGAGTTGCTCAGCCTTAATATAGATAGTACACTAATATTCTCTACATAAGAATGTGCAGAGGGTCAAGAATAATAGAGGCATAAAGTCAGAATAGATTTGATTCCTAATCTTCAAGAATTCCATTAAATTCTATGGTTTACCACAACCATGATTCTACCAATCAATTACGCTAATAGTCTAAAGGAAACAACCAAACCACAACATTAAAGCAACAAATAATTGCTTCTGTTCAAGGAAATAAAATGAGCGTATTTTAAAACTGAGAGTATTCTATATAAAAGTGATTGGTTCATAGAGATTTTATAGTATATTCCGAATATTAAAATACTCAAACAACATTGTGAACTTCAGAGATCCATATCATAAAAAAAGATGGAAGAATAATCCTGTTTTAGTTATTTAGCATCTATTGAGCGATATATTCCAAGTAATGTTTCAGATGTCAGCTAATGCACTAAGGTGCCTAACTTCAACTGTGCATGCTCTATGGTCTCTGAGAGAAATGAAGGCCAGTATGTTAGGAATATGCCAGAGGAAACAATACATGGTGAGTTTGGAAACATAAGCAGCTCCCAAATAATGTGGTATCTTATATAAGTTGTGACATTTTGCAAGTCAAACACTAATATAAT
>NW_004567104.1:45004327-45005551 GCF_000260355.1 Condylura cristata | reverse complement strand
TCCGGGGCAGGCGGGAATCGAACTCATGCGGAAGTGGCTTTAGCTTCTCAGTGCAGTGCTTTAACCCGCTGCGCCACCAGGGAGGGCCTGGGAAGTGAATTTTAAGAATAAAAAAAAATCCACATTATATCAGTGCTGTTATGAAGTTCCATATTCAAATGAAAACAAAAACAAAGCATAAGTATTTTTATAAATATGTAATTTCACTAATAAAACAATAAATCATTGAGAAATGATGCTGACTTGACAAAAAAAAGTAACATCGATGAGTAACATCATATGCCCTATCAATAGCATTGATCACAGTGATGGGAGAATGGTTTGTGCTATCTTGCCTTTAAGGAGTACTTAAGGTTAGTCATTGCACAAATTTAAATTCATTTTCATACTCCATAGATAATTCCAAGAGGCTTTCCCAAGTTTGATAACAATCCTGAAATATTGCTTGAAATTATCAGTAATGAATTATAAAGCAGAGAATTTTTTAAATTATCAATAAGAAAGAATATTTTCAGATCAACCTTGCTAAAGGAAAGACAATTATCTTTTTATTCTCCATTAAAGATAATAGTACAAAATATTTACCGTATGGAAAGGTAATTGGAGGATATGCTGCCAAAAATGTTGAAGAAATTATAATAGATGTCTGTCAGCACTTTCATTAATGAACATATTTTTTTATTATTATGGATTTTATAATTACAGTATATTTTAGTATCTTATAATTTGTACCATGCCATGATTTCTCATTTTAAGTAAACACTTTTGTGCCCAACATTATAATGTTTTTGTTATCTTTTTTTTTCCTTTTCTCCTAAAATTCCCACTCTTATAACCCAAGATACTGCACCTTTCTTGGTATTTTGTTCTTCCTACTTCTGCTCTCACCTTTGCCACTACTATTGCACTAACAGATTAATACCACTAAGAAAAAAAAACTGAACCTGAATTCTAAGAAATCTAATTTCCTCATCAATTTCAAAGACAAAATCCACATTATATCTTGTTACAACTTATTTTACATATAATATCAACATAGTTATTATTTATATATTGCCTAAGAATGTCTATAATTAGAAGTTGTACTCATAGTTAAAGGAATAAAATGACAACACAGACCAGATATGACCAATTAGTCCATAACTGATTCAGTTCTCTTATGAGTAAATCCATGGGGCGGGGGGGATGGGATGCAGGAATCTATGATTTTTTTTTAAAGATTTA
>NW_004567104.1:44931264-44999307 GCF_000260355.1 Condylura cristata | reverse complement strand
TAGATTTGCAGAACATAAGAACAGAAATGATGATAAGACTAGAGATTTATTGCTAGCTTAGACTATAATGTCACGTGGGCAGATGGAAAAGAGGAAAGATTCCAACAAGATTTATAGGCAGGACAAATAATGCTAGCTGATTTGAAAGACCAAGGGAAGATAGAATCAGGAGTTGAGTAAGTATTGGATAATGACATATTTACTGATTTTAGAAAGAGGAAACGGCATACTGGGAGAGGGGAAATCAAGAGTCCATTTTTATCACTTAATTGTGAAATGCCTACTAGATATCTAAAATGAATGCTGGTTATCATAACAAAGGACACAGGAATAGAAAGCATTGGAGAGACTAGTACTAAGTTTTGGATGCATTTCAACCTTGAAGTTTCTCTTGAGAAGGAGTCAACAGAGAATGACTGATCAGTATGAAACAGGGATGAGTAACGAGAAGTCACAGTAAGAATTCTAAGAAGGACGATGTCATCAACTATACTGAATGCTACTAAAAAGTTAAGTATGACAGAGGCTAGTTAAATGACAACTGAATTTGGAATTAAGAAATCATTTAGTCATTTAACTAGCAAATTTATTAGAGGTATATGGAGAGTAAACAGAGGTTAATTAAATGACAACTGAATTTGGCATTAAGAAATCATTTGGTCATTTAATTAGCAAATTTACTAGAGGTATACAGAGAGTATCTGAATTGGAGTGGGAAGATGAGTAAATTTGAAGTGAAGATAGGGAGACTGTGCACAACTTTGGAGAATTTTTGTTGTGAAAGAGAGAACAGAAATAGGCAGTAAAAGCACAGTTGTGGATTCCAGAGACTTTTCATGTTTATGTTTGTCATTGTTTATATATGCTAAGTTAAATAGTGAAGGCTACTAAAACATGTTTGTATATTAATGAGAGTTCTATCAGAGATGAAAAAATGGAAGATTTTGTAATTCAGATGGGAGAAAGGATAAAAACAAAGTAGAGGTAAATTAAACAGAGGTAGGAGTGCAGAATCAAGGGCCTGGTCCCTGCAAGGACTCTGCCCATTGCGGAAAATGGAAACTGAATATCATATGCAGAGTAGGGGTATCTCCTCTAAAAGTTTTCAAATTCAGTAAATTCTGAGGTGAATGATATTGGGTGAGGCGAAACAGAGATATCTTGGCTTAGTAGGGATAGCAGTATAAATTGTAGAGGCCAAGTGCAAAATGAAAATTAGGGACCCTTGTTGAAAAATACAAAATATCTAAATATAAACTTTTTGTCTCCTCCTTCTTCTTCTTTACCCCTTCTGTGTTTTCCTTCCTCCTCCCTCTCTTCTTTCTTGTCTTTCTCCTTTTTATTGTCTATCTCTCCTTACCATTTTAATGTTACTATAAGAAAAATAAAATACTGAATTAGCATGAATTTGGTAACTATTCATTTTTATGTTATATAATGCCAGTTTTAACTGGAAATATAAGACCATCAAACATTTTACATTCATTTCATTTCTTCATTTAAAGAAATGATATAATTTTATTTTACAACTCATCCCTAGAGGATAACTTAATTTGGCTAAAACAGTAAAAACTAGACTTAGGATGTTTGGGAGGCAGAAGAGATGGCCCTGTCAGTCATAGAGTCAGCAGGGAGAGTGGTCCCTGGGGAAATGGTACATTCACAGGACATGTGCATGTAGTAAAACATGCCTTTGACTAAAGCACACTGCACAGCCCTTGCCACTGGCTGGTGATCTCCTAACAGGCTGTACTCTGACTGGGTGGGCTTTGGAAAGTCAAACCAGTTTGCTCTTCATCCCACAAGCCTGTCACAACACCCTGGAGAAAGGATAATATCCAGTCTCTAAACCCCCAAGCATGCTGGGATACATCTGTACAAACATGCTGGGGTACTTCAGTATGGCTTAGAGGCTGCCCACCCATTCATGGCCTCATGGCCTGGTCACCCTCTGACTGAATGTGCAATACTCATGGTGGGATGACATGTATTAGGTCTTATCCTAGATTCCACCCTGGGAGGACAACAGTAAAAGAAGGCACCCCCAACTACCAACCCAATAGCTGTTCTGGACATCAATAGTCTTTGTGAAATAGAGTAGAGAGGGGAGGTTGATCAGACAACAGACCTTATTCCCAGGAGGCAGGGAAGTAACAAAGGCAGGACCATCCATAAGCTAGAGACCCAAGGGCCTGGCAAGTGCTCTGTCATGTCATAAGACTTCACAGACAAACACACATTCTAAGATAACATTATTCAGTTCCAAAAATTTCAACCACAGTTGAACCATGGTTGGGAGTGAAAGGGGAGCACAGAGGGAAGGGCTTTGAGCTTGCCCTGGCTGTATATCTGTGATGACGATTCTATGTGGAAGAGTTTGAGAGAGATCATTTGGCTATAGGTGTGGAACATTTGGACCTAATCTTTCTAAAATTAAAGTGATTACTATATTTAATTGAATTAAATTATGAATCTCTCATGTTTCTGCATATCTTGAAAGCAGAGGCTTTCAAGACTCTTAGATTGACTGTCTTCAATCTGAGACTATATTTTAAAGGGAAATTGTATACTGAATAACATTGAGGGGCAGAGACAGTGTCTTTAGTCAAAGCAGGGAGGAAGCCTGCTTTTGCCCACTGTAAGAGACTCAGACTCCTGAGTTCTGGCTTCCCCAGGCCTAAGAAGCACACCATACATGCAGCAGTCACCTAGTCCACTTCCTGACTCACTGTGGGATTTGGAGTGCATAGAACTGGAAAACATGCTCATATTCTGGCCAACAGTTAGGTTGTCATTCTTATCCAACCCAGGAATCCATTCACTGAATTTCAAAAAACACCTAAAATTCAGGTTATTGTTGTTTCCCTTCAACGGATATAATAAATGGAAGCCTGTGGTCTGCAGGAGTGGGAGGAAGGGCAAGTCTCTGGCTTGTAAAACAGATTCACAAAATATGTTTCAATGGATCATAATTAATGGCATATTCGTATGTACTTACAAGATCATCCATGGTGATTTAAGTTCAAAATAATATTGCTGTAATACAAAAATCTAAGATCCTTTAACTAAGAAGTCTGCAAGTTTTCCCTTCATATCCTTTTTCAATAATAATTTGAGCACATTTCCCCAGCATATGCATATACATGCATTTATAAGTTGAATAATTGCACTATGGGGTTAATGTTACATACATTGTAAAATGCACAAAGGGAAATTTTACAATTATAAAATTAGTTATTAAACAATGTTCTCAATTTTCCTACCTACTTCCTACCATATCATCTGTGTACCTAAATGTATTAATGTGCCCTATTTTGAAACCATCCCTTTACTAGTTTGCTATACATTAGAAATTTGCAAATATGTTGCAGAGTTTCTCAATTACAGGGGGCCATGGGAGTCCCATTCCTCCTCTTAAGATGAATTTTTAGAATTTACTTTTAAAATATTGACCTGTTCTCCAGAGGTTGCAGACTGTTGATGCAGAGTGGTCTCATTTGTCTCTACTGAGTTTATATGACTTTATTCAGCAATGTTTTTAGACTTTACCTAATTTTCAGTAGTTTGGCACTGCAAATCAATTCATTCATCTATTTAACATATAACATTCTAATAGATTTTTGCCACTGCTTTTATTGGTTTTATTTTCTCATTCACTCAAAGTGCATATTTTAAATGAGGTAATGTTAGTTTACAACACCATATATGATTGGGGAACATAGGTTTATAGCAGTTCAGGTGTATGTCACACCACCACACCAGCAATAATTCATCTATAACCCTCCACTGTAGTCCACTCGGCCCTTGGCCACCTCTGCTCCCCAACCCTAACTTTCCCTTCTAGTAACTCCAATTCTACCGTCAGATTTTTAGGCTTTGTTTTGATTTAATTTTGACTTTTCCTTTGGTGTTTTCCTTTGTTCCTTCCTATTCCTGGTATGAGTAAAATAATCCATTATTTTCTTTCTCCTTCTTCCTTCTTCACTTAGCATAACTGGAGTGTTCTTAAATATCACATGATGTTTACTGGGGAGTTTCTTGGCCTTATAAGACCATAATTTTTTTTTTTTTTTTTAGAATGAACAGGTATTTTTGTACTGGTATTAGTAGGTGATGGCTTGAATGGGACCTATACCAAATGGTTATATAAGGTATATAAGGTAAAATTATCTTCAGTCTCCCTCCCCACTCTCATTTTAAGATTATTTCTTCAAAAGGCATGATCCATACTTTATTTAGGATTTTCACATTTAACAGTGCCATAGCATCTGTCTATGGCCAAGTTTGAAGAAGACAGGTTGTCCACTGACATAATAATTAAAGAATAAGAGACATTAATTTGTTATTTCTCTTGCTTCACCACCAGCTTTAACTAGATACTTACATTTTTTGTATAGATAAAAGAATTAGTTTATTTCAGAGTTACCTTATTGGGTTTTAAATCAGCTACAAGCAAAGGTAATTTAAATCCTTCTGAAGTTCTTAAAATTAGAGTAAGTTGACTGTTGCAGATCACTATAACTAAACCATAATAATCCATTATTTTTGCATTGCTTCTATGATCAGAGAAAGAAATAGAGTGGAAAAAAAAAAGAAAAATTACGTAACCAACAAGAGTTAGTGCCTTCTTTTCCTTGAAATATTTTCAAATGTTGGCTAGAAACAGGTGACATTTTGCAAGGTTTGTGCCAACTGGAGTTGTATTGCTATTCATTCTATACCCACAGGGAGTGGGTGGATGAAACAGTAATTGATTTCTTCTAAGAGGAACCATCACCCATAACGTGTGCTGTTCTTACACATCATTAGTCAAACAAAAGAAAGTTTCCTAATGGGATTTTAGACTCTCTGGAATCTAAAAGAAATATATATTTCCAGATTGAGATGTTTAATTAAATTTCAGAATTACAAAATACATCTCATTGTTTTAAACTAACTGATAGAGATGATCCACTAGTATGAAATTTAAAAAATAAGTGAGAAGTAATATTGGACAGAATCAAAATTAGAAGTCCAGAAGAAAGTATTTTAATTACCCTACAAAGGAGAACATGTTAGAAACAGATAAAGCATATATAAACAGTTATATCAACTGATCAACAAACAGACTAAAATAGACATAAAAATTGTCCATTGTAAGTGTTTAGTTCAAAGACATCTCCTCTCTTCAAGATTCAATATTTAAGAAGACTTGTTTGGTACTACCTGATTCACCTTAACAATTGAACTGAAAACCTGTAGTCAACAATCAAAAGGAACCAGAGCCAGAAAGTATCATTAATGAACATTCTGTCTCATGCAAAAATAAATTTATGGATTTACATTAAATTTTAAATGGTTCCTGTTACATCCAGTGGAGATTCAGAAAGCAGAGTGTAAAATCTTAACATCTTACTAGCATGCAGTTACTGTTGCTCCTTTCTTTCTTCACCCCTGTATATTTTTATATATGCCTGTATGTATACACACACTGTTGTTTTATATATTAAAAATAGGTAAATAACTGTGTTTATAAACATTGTTTATATGTTTATAAATATAAACATATGTCATCACCATAGTTCCCTCTCATCATCACCATAGTCCCCGACATTCCTCCCTCTCTGTCCTCCCCCCCTGGTAGGATCACTCTGGCTTATAATTGTTTGTTTGTTTTTGTGTTGTAATAACAATGCACTCCCCCCCCATACACTTATTTGGTTCTCTTAAATTCCTCCTATAAGTGAAACCAAGTCCTTCTGACTTATTTCACTGAACATATTCCCTTCCAGCACCATCCACGTTGCTGTGAATGGCATGAGTTTGTCTTTTTGATTGCTGAATAGTATTCCATTATATATATATATATCTTGATCCAATCATCTAGTTTGGGACATTTGTGTTTTTTTTAGGATTTACTTACTGTAAATAGTGCTAAAATAAACATAGGAAACATAGAGGTGCATATACCTTTTTGCATGAATGTTTTTGTGTCCTTTGGGTAGATTCCTAGGAGTGGAATTGCTGGGTTGTATAGTAGCTCCATTTTTAGTAGTCCTAGGAATCTCCATACAGCTTTCTATAGTGGATGCACTACATATGCATTTTTAAAGTTGTATCCATTGGGAACAGTCTATAATCTTCCCTGTGAAGTTGTCACCATGTAGTATTATTGTAGGTTTCTTTTTGGACAGTCTTTGGTGATCTAGGAGGTTGAATCCTAAGGCAGAGCAGTTAATTTTCTTAACAAACTAAAAATTCAGGAGAGAGAAACAAGATAACAGTTGAACAGTATCATAGTGCACCACCATAGAGGTTCAGGTATCTAGTTCTTAAAATAAGAATACAGGTTATTTCTTGTTTTCTTATATGTTGCTAAGGTGGAAATCTAATTAATAAGTTTGTTTTTTATTTAGGTATAAGGCTCATTAGCAGACGTAGAGAGTCAAATAAGCAGAGATTATAGAACAGTTTTGATTAAAATATCAAATATTCAAGTCACTTTTCCTTAGCACCGCTATGAAATTCAGTGCTGGACATTTGAAACCGCTATGAAATTCAGTGCTGGACATTTGAAAACAAGTAAAATATAACAAATTTGCTTATCTCATCCCAAAGGAAGAAAATGCAAAGCTACATAAGAACTTCCAAAGCTTTCTAATACTGTGAATACACACTGTCTTATATGAGGGCAGAAGTCAAAGCAATGGGTTCATGATTAAGCTGACACAAAAATCACCAGCTGGAATAATGCAATTTCAAAAAGGCATTAATAACATTGACTGGACAGCCAAGGGCAATCTCTGCTGATTCAAATACTGAATAACCTGATTTGAGTTTCAACTTTGTTTCTCAGGGAGATGTCAATTATTATTGTATCTCGTTTTCTGTACTCTGTAGCCACAAGCATAGGTATTTCCAATACCAAAATGTAAATGATTATAATTCAGGAAGTTAGCAACATTGATCTTGTGTGTCTTTATTTGAAGGAGCATTTCAGTAACTCAAACTCAGATAGCTACCAATACAGAACACCTTGTTAACCTGGGCAGTCTTAACTTTATTTCTTCTCAGCATAGTTACTTTTCTGCTGATGAATTAAATAGCAAAATGTTGTTTTAGGTTGTGTGTTAAGGCTGTGCCTTAGAGAGAAATTCAAGAATCCGCTTAGAGCTGCATTTCCGAGCCCTCATTTGATTGAGTGCAGTCTGTCCACAGAGTGCTTTGGAACAATAATGGTAGGTGATATATAATAACTAAATAGAATTATATTGGGGCACTTAGGGTGGGTAAAAGAAGAAACATGGCCACTTATCGACACTGCCATCAGTCTGTTCAGGGGAACTTTATACAAAATTCGTTGTCAATAAGAGCAAATTCAATTAAGCATTGCTATTAACGTAAGCAAAAATCAATCACTTGTGGAATAGTAATTTTTAAATATTTATTTGGTTATCCGATTATGCATCAAAAGTGCCCATATTCATTAATTTCCCTTCTTAGTATCACCTTTTATGCCATCATAGTCTTCTATATTAATACATTAAAAGCACCTAATTATTTCCTTTCAACAAATTTAAATCACTCTCAATAATAATCATAGTAAATTTTTAAAAGACCAGGAAAGACTGTTGCTTCTAGTCAATCCATAAAATTATTGGAGCTAAAATTAATTATTGTTTTAAATTTGAGGTGGTATTTCTGTAGCAGCACATCTCTAAATATGTATTGTACAAAATAATAAACATTTTGAAATGTTTCAAGTTTCTCATGTTTCCCAATTGATAACAAATTGTGACCCTAAAATTAATACTGAAGTTCAGTCTCCCTTGAAATATTGTAGAAAAATACATTCACACACACACATACACTCATTCACACACACACACACACACACACACACACACCTATATAAAATAATGTCAAATAGAAGTCACACATTAAGAGAATAAAGTACAAGTAAGAATGCTTCAACCTAGGAAAAGAAGGGAAGTGTGATGCTAGGAACTGGAGGAGTACCCCAGTAATGAGGCATCCTCACATATAATCATATGGGGAATAAACTGTGCAATCTTTAAGGAAATATGCCAAAATCAAAACTTAAAGTATGTGTGCTTTTTTTTTTAATTGGGTCATACCATCACTAGTCACTTAGGGTGGAAAAACTAAAATATGGACTAATTTACACAATATAGATTATTGATTGTAGCATTGCATTTAATAAATTAATGTTAAAAAGAAAATATAAGTGTAATTGATCTAGTAAATAGATTTTTAAAATATCACTTATTGTTCCAGATGTAAGCTTTTAAAAAAGATTTATTTATTTATACATACAGAGGTGGAGTATAGGCCAGAGGTGCATGGGCAGTGAGAGGATTCACATAGTTAGAGTGGGGAGCAGAACAGGAAAATCGACGAAATACCCTGCTGAGGGGAGCAGCTAGGGCGACACAGGGGAGGTCTGCCAGGCCATGTGGATCACTTCTGGGGCTGGGAATCGAACTTGCACCCAAGCTGGCTGCTGCCAGCTTTGTAGTGCTGTGCTTTAACCTGCTGCACCACCAGGGAAGGCCCCCAGTTGTAAAAGTACATATTTAAATATGGAGATGAGAGAGAGTAGATAAAGAAAGTGGGGTAACATACAAGAATATTTTTCCTGTTTCTGCATGGTCCAGATTTTCTGAGAAAATACAATAGGTTCAAGTATGCTTAAATGTCACAGAGACTTTGGAAATTAGATGTAATGAATGCTCCAAAATTTTACAGAGAGTTTTCTCCTCAGAGTTATTTGATTATCTTCCAGGGTAGGGATTTTCCTTCCCATGCCCCCAGAGAAAATTTAAGTACATTTCAGAGTAAAGAGCTTTTGCATTCTCACTAAAGAGAAGTTGCAGCTGCCCTGCATAAGAACTGAGAATCTTTTTTGCTAGTCTCCTCTCCTGTGGGTAACCCTTATTGTATACTGTGCTACATCCAGGTCTTCCCATGTCACTTGTAGGGTAAAGGCACAGGGAACCAACATAAGAGGCAACGGTGACTTTGTTAAAGATATAAGTGGTTAATGATCTGTTCTCTGATTCAGAGTTGTATCCTCCGTCAGCACGTGAATACAGATGTAACTTTGACAAAATGCAAAATAATTTTCTCTGGCCACATGCAAATTTCTAGTCAGTCACATCTATTTCATTGTTAATTGAAGATATCCTGTGATAGCAACATATACTAAAGGAAATAAATCATTTGTAAAACAGTAATATGTTAGTATCTTTTAATAATAAAATTGTTTATATTGTGATACAGTACATTTTTGTATTTGTTTATGAGAATGAATTTGTTAGGCCATGATATTAAAAGGACAAAAGGGTATAAATGAGATTAACCCAAAGTCTATTTATTTGATTTTCTTGATATTAGGGAGAATTAGACAGTGCACATATACAAATTGCTATAATAAAATCCAGAGATTTGTTACCTATACCAGAAAAATAAAATGAAAATTTCATGAACTATCTCAAAAACTAAGACACAATTGTGTGGTCAAAGTAGTATTGTAGGGAGACAGAACCATTTGGTATGATTAGAAGTCTATCAGTATTTCCACAGAACTGTTGGAAGAAAGGGATGAAAACCAAGATCAAACATATGGAGAAGAGAAAGCATTGCCTATATTAAATGAGCAGAAATCCCCACTGGATATAAATTATTGTTCTCAGGAAAAGGTGGGGTTTAAACTCAAAGAAAATGTCATCTGTTTTCACAAATTAACATACACAAAGTTGCATAATGCAATTCAAGTATTTTCTGAATTATTTTGAAGAACATTAAAATAGATTCAATTGAAAACTTCCAAAAATCTTTTTCCTCCCTTTCTTCTTTGCTCCCATTCTCCATTTATATATACACCTTATTGTGGTGTCTCTCAAGTGTCTTTCTCCTTATAAAAAAAAGCCATTTTAGGATCCTCCCTAGTGGTGCACTGGTTAAAGCACAGTACTAAGAAGCTAAAGCCACTTCAGCACAAGTTTGATCCCTAGCCCAGGGGTGACCCACATGGCGCTGCAGACCTCTCCTGGCCCGCCTGCTGCTCCCCTCAGCAGTGTACTTCACTTCATCAGTCAGCCTGTTCTGCTCCCCACTCTGTCTCTGGTGAATTGTCTCACCGCCCCTGCACCTCTGGTCTGTATCCCAGTTCTGTATGGATAAATAAATAAATCTTTTAAAACAAAGTCATTTTATTCACTGTCTCTATATATATACCAGCTTTCTCTTCTCTCTTCTGCCTTCTCTTACTTGATTCGCATAGGTAGAAATTAACATGTCTTGTTTCTTTATGTTTTCCTTACTCATAATCAACATTGTATAAATTGAAGAAAGCTAGTCTCTAATTGTCATCCAAGAACCAAAATCCATTTTCCGTATAATGCGGTGGAAGAAATGTTCAAAATTTTAAAAGTTATTATATGTCTTCCTAACCATGTCACATACAAATTTATCATAAATTCAGCAGAAAATGAACCACTAAAGATTTATGAGGAGGATAGAAGTAAAATTAGAATTCTAAATTTAAAAAAGACTAATTCATTTTATACAGGATGCTTTTAGCATCCTTTCAGAGGTAATGAGACATAAATGAACTAGGTGAGACATTCTTGGAAAGCCATAGAAAGGCACTAGATTCGATTAATGTGGAGTTGGTGAATAAATATGAGAGCAGAATTCCAATGTATTGGGAAAGAATTTCGGCAATTGATTACATGGTGGAGATAAAGTGCTACCAAAATACAGAGATTAAAAATTGGGGTAAATATGGAAAGGAAATAGTAGTTAACTATTCGTTCAACCTAGACATTCAATATATAGTCCTTACTAGTGTGATTTTACAGTAAATATATGCATTTATTTATGCATATATTATTTTTTCAGTGTTCCACAGTTTTGTCTAATTGATTTTCTCAGAACTTCTTTTTCACTCAATTCCAAAAATATTCTTCTGTTGTACTCTTCCCCTTCTCTTTCCCAGTCACCTGTGCCAGCGTTTCTTTTCCATATGACCCCAATTAGTGTACCTTTGATTCACTGCTACACATTCTAATCCTATCACTTTACATATTCTTCATTAGCAAACTAAATTAGCATGCTAATAATCTGCAAATCTATATATTATGCTCATATTTTATTCTAGAACTGCATATACAAAGTTTAAATTATTATCTATAGATACATAAGACAAAGGTTCTTCAAAGACAACATGATTTGAACTAAAACTTACTACCCTTGCAAAAAGTAAAACAGATTTTTTAAAATTTCAACTACAAAATCTGATCCCCTGTCAAAATGTGCTATGTTTGTGAATAATACTATTGCACCAACTTTTACCAGCAGTGCATCTAGGACTCCTCATATAATTCCTATGTTCCCACATTTACCATCTAACTAATCATCATATCCTATGAATTCTGCTTGTCAATTATTTCTTGAAATGTTTGATTTCTCTCCTTTAATATTCTCTCCCTCATATAACTCCAAGCTACAATCATTTCTATTTTTTTTAAGGATTTATTTATTTAAGCATACAGAACTGCAGTGCAAGCCAGAGGTGCAGGACAGTGAGAGGCTTCACCAGAGACAGAGCCGGGAGCAGAACAGGCAGACTGACTAAGTACACTGCTGAGGGGAGCAGCAGGCGGGTCAGGAGAGGTCTGTTGCGCCATGTGGTCAGCTCAGGGGCTGACTCACATGAAGTGGCTAAGCTACCTTGCAGTGCTGCATTAGGCGCATCCTAACCCATCACGCCACAAGGGAGGGTCCTCTCCTTCCTTTTAGTAAGTTTTCATTTCTTCTCTTACACCTTTCAAGTCTTTTTTTTTTTTTTTTAAGATTTATTTACTTATGCGTACAGAACTGGGGAACAGGCCAGAGATGTGGTAGGTGAGACGATTCACCCAAGACAGAGTGGGGAGCAGAACAGACAGATCTACTTAAATACACTGTTGAGGGGAGCAGCAGGTGGGTCAGGAGAGGTCTGCCGCCATATGGGTCAGCTCCCAGGCAGGGGATTGAACTTGTGCTGCACTGGCTTCTAATAGCTTCATAATGTGGTGCTTTAATTCATTGCACCACCAGGGAGAGCTCCACAAGTCTTTTTTTTTTTTTTTAATTATATTCACAAAGATATTGTTAATAATTATATTCACAAAGATATTATATTCACAAAGATATTGATATTATATTGCAATATAAATTGAGTTATATTTCACCTTTTAAAAATCTTCAATGTCGGCCCTCCCTGGTGGCGCAGCGGGTTAAAGCACAGCACTGAGAAGCTAAAACCACTTCCTCATGAGTTCGATTCCCGCCTGCCCCAGAGGTGACCACATGGCACAGCAGACCTCTCCTGACCCACCCGCTGCTCCCCTCAGCAGTGTACTTCGTCGAACTGCCTGTTCTGCTCCCCACTCTGTCTCTGGTGAAGCCTCTCACCACCCCTGAGCCTCTGGCCTGTACCCCAGTTCTGTATGCACAAATAAATAAATCTTAAAAAAAAAAAAATCTCCAGTGTCTTCCTTTTGAATAACTAAGTTAGATGCCAAATCATCCTATCTGCATATAGAAGATTATGTATTTCTACATCCTGTCTTTTTTTTCCCAGCCATATATATAATATTGTATATGAAAGAAGCATATATATGTGTGTGTATGATATATATATAATGTCTATTATATATTACACACATATAAATATTGTGTGTGTGTATATATATATATATATATATATATATATATGTTACTGTTCCTATAGATAAAATTTCTGTTTTTATTTCAGTTTTTGGAAGTTAACTCCCCTTCCCACCCTTCTTCCTCCCTCTTATCTTAATATTTTTGTTCCTGTTTCTCTACCTGATAATACCCTACATTTTTGCCAGAGAAGGTCTTAAATGAGCTCTCTTTCTAGGGTCCCATCATCATTTTATTTTTTTCAGATTACTGTATACTTCCTTTTTAAACACAACGCCCTTCTAATTTCTAATTCAATGTTTTCCTTTTTCCATTAAACTGTAAGGTCAGTCCCCATTTGTTTACCTTTATATCTCAAAGGCTCATTATATGCTTGAAAAATAATAGAATAAAAATTTTTAATTGTTTTAAACATATATTTCTACATATCTGTTAACTATTTTTAAAGATTTATTTATTTATGCATACAGAACTGGGGTACAGGCCAGAGGTGTAGGGGCAGAGAGAGGATTCACCAGAGACAGAGTGGGGAGCAGAACAGGCAAACTGGCAAAATACACTGCTGAGTGGAACAGTTGGGGAAACAGGAGAGGTCTGCTGTGCCATGTGGGCCACCTTCCTTGTACCGAGGCAGCCATGGCCAGATTCGCAGCACTGTGCTTTTAACCTGCTGCGCCACCAGGGAGAGCCCCATATCTGTTAGTTTTAATGAGTGAGAATAACAGTCTGAAAATTGGTTTTAGTTTTTGTTTTCACATATTTTGATTAATTGATTAAAGGAAAAAAACCTGGATAACAATTTATTTCAGAATTTCTCTGTACTTAAGCACATCTATAGCATAGAAAGGACACCCTACTTCATTATTTCTTAATACAGTGTTAAAGTGTTGTTGACACAATCTTGGATCAAAAATACAAAGTTACAAAAAGGCTCCTCCTGCCAACAGGATCTCTAGGTCAGAGACTGGCAAGAGACTCTAAGTCACCATATATAAGAAAGATTTGAATAACACATATCAAAACATCACAGCCTCAGTTGTCACTAAACAGGAAAGGCCGAGATGAACATTTTTTCAAGCATCATTAATAATTGTATCATATACTTTTGCCATTTAGAGAGCTAAGGCAATTCAGTCATTTACCACGCCTACCTTCTAATCTTTCATTTCTAATGCCATGTACTCTGGTATAGAATATTAGTTAAATCAGTTCTGTACAGATCTAGTTTTGAGAAGTGCTAAAGCAAACACTTGAAATAGTCTCAGAGAGACCAATATTAATATCAGGTTCACCTACAAAATCCCCTGAGTACCTGAGAAAACATACTTTAGGTTTTGAAAAATACTGGGTTCCAACATTTCAATTTATTCAAGTATTTTGTTTCATTTCCATAATCTGTTTTTATGAACTGCTGTTTCATTTTTAAAAATGGGAGTGAGTTGAAATTAATTGCTCGGTTGCATGAGTCTTAATTACAAAAATCTCTTATGGCTTATAAAGCACTCTCCATTTTAAGAGAGGCTTATAAAAAAAAACTGATGTTAATATGGTTTCATGTCTGAATGTCCCCTTAGTAAAAAAAAAAAAAAAAAAGGAAAGAGTCTCTTAAACTTTTGGCTGATTATAATATAACCATATTTTTCTGTAACACTCTCCTTGTATAGTACTGATTTCAGTTTTCCTTCAATGCTCAGAGGGGCTACATTGAATAGTTTTCAAGGAAGTCCATTTTCCTACTAAATTTTGCACTATAAATAATTTTTGATAACCTCTAAAGTAGCACATATGCACTTCAGTCACACTGCGGGTCACTTTCCCAGTTTGCATTCATTTTAAGCCATGAATGCTCCCCAAACCTACAGGTCACCTCTGGCTATGAGATAAGTGGGTTCGTGAATATTTTGTGTCTCATAAACACAAGTGTTTTTTTTTTTTTTGTTTTTGTTTTTAAGATTTATTTATTTATTCATATAGAGGTGGGTTACAGGCCAGAGATGCGGAGGGTGAGAGGATTCACCAGAGACAGAGTGGGAAGCAGACAGGCAGATCGACGAAGTACACTGCTGAGGGGAGCAGCGGGCGGGACAGGAGAGGTCTGCCTTGCCATGTGGACTCCTCCGAGGCAGGCGGGAATCGAACTCATGAGGAAGTGGCTTAAGCTTCTCAGTGCAGTGCTTTAACCCGCTGCGCCACCAGGGAGGGCCCAACACAAGGGGTTTTAACAAACTGCTTTTGACATTCTTCAAAGCATGCCTTAGTTCAAGCCATAGTATTTTAACAGTATTTTCACTGAAAGATTGATAAAAATTGACTAAAATTCAATTTATTTTCAATTTAACAATATAGCCCTTAACAAACTGATCTAAGGAAAGCTCCTCCGAACTCCATGCTTCTGTCTTCTTGTTAATGTTCAGCACAACTCTGCTTCCATCCCTGAGAAACAAGTATCATTTCCCTTCTTCATCCTAAGACTTACTCATTTATTACTCCAAAATTTAACTCTCCGTAAGACAGACAGTATTCAATTATTTGATGAGGAAATTCCCATTTCCACCATAAAGTTTGGATCTGTGAATCGAGATGACCATCTTTTTTGCCATTACTTCGTGAACATTACAAATAATTTATTTTATTGCATGCAACATACCAATCAAAAAGAGAAAGTTGGACTGTGATGGCTATCTTTCTTCTGACATGGCATGACAACACCATCAATCTTATATATCCTTCCTGAATGTATGTTTTTCCATTAAATGCAAAATTAAATGTTTGCATGTAAAAAAACATTTCACAAAGACAGGTAATAGTTTTCAGTCATAGGCTAGCATAAATTCAAGTTAGAAAATTCATATCTCAGCACAGATAAAGATTTGTGAAATAGAAAGCTAACATCATTCAGACAGAACACATATCAGTTGCTGCATTTTTATTATTTTGCTTTGTTGGCACTGCACTGAAGAAAGAGTGAATATTTTCTTTACAAGGAACAAGTGAGAGAGCAAACCAGGTATGTGAACTTCCTAGTCAATGCAAACACAAGGTTCAGTCATGCACCAATCACAGAAGCTTCCAGGAAACCTAAAAGTAGCAGCTTTTAAGTTTTAGCCATTTAAAAGATAATTTTTATATGAACTCACACACACACACACAAAAAATCCAAAACTTAATCATCACTGACTCTTTTTGCTTATTGCCTCAGGGAGGTTGACATAGTGTATATTTTCTTTAACTTCTGTTACTTTCCATTCTGGCCACCATTAATTAACCTCTTTCCTTTTAAATTGTGTAAATCATTAAGCAATTAATCATGCACTGCCTTGGAAAATCTTTTCTATTGTTTTCCAGTATTGCTTTTAATCACACATGACTGTCTCATCTCTCTAACTCAATTGTATACTTGGAGGGTACAATCGCAGAGGGAGGACAGATTTGCGTGTCTTTCAAATCACCTTGAACTATTTGTCTGCATTCAATAGGTGACCAGTAAATAGATGTTAATCCCATTCTCTGAACATATTAAGAAAAACACAATCTCTGTTGACTTCTGTTAACCCCATTATAACATCTACAGGTTGTCTTTTAAAATCACTCAAGATTAAATAGGCTATTTTAGTTAATACTTTCATTTTAATTCCTAAGTAAGAAATGACCCCAAGCTTTTATAACTTCCTCTTTTTTATAGTTTTAGATAATTATCCAACAATTTATCTGAAAATTCACCTAAGAAAAGTATGTGCGGCTTAACCTCCTTTTAGTTCCTCTGTATTTCCCTGAGAATAATTCAAGAATTATAAATAATTCCTCAGACATACATCAGCAAACATCACAGATCATGATCCCTACTATCAGCATAGTACTGAATATAACAATTGATATTGTGAACATCTTTTTGACATATTGTTTTACTATTTTAACCTCAGTTTGGCATGAACCGATCTTGGGTTCCATTCTTCCTCTCCACACTGCCCTGCCACACTGAAATCTCTTCTTACTACTGTACACAGCATTTACTTTTATATGTATTTGTTTTGGCTTAACCCAAAGCATGTCAGCATATTTTATTCTTGAAAAACAAGTTAGTTTTTCAACACAGAAGTTAAATATTATCTCAACTGAAAATCAAAAATGTGTCTTCTAAGTAGAATCAGCTCCTCTCCAATACTGGGCAAGATAAAAGAAATAAATAGCAAAGAAATTAAACTTGCCTCTATTTAAAGATGTATATTTGTCTACAGCGACTATTCCAAAGTTACTAGAGAAAAAAAAAGGTACTATTAAACAAATAAATGAGTTTAGCCAGACATAGGGTAGATGGTATCTAAATAAAAACCAATTGAATATAACAAAGAAAAAATAAAAATTATTTATTTAAAATAACATACAAAAAATGAAATCCTTAGGGGGGAAAAACTCAATTTTTGAAAAATTTGTATAATAAAAAATACTGGTGAGAAGACTCAAACTAAATAAAATGAAGGGGTATGCCCTGAAACTCAACACTTTTTATATGACTTTGTCCACAAATACATCTATAGAATAAATGTAATCCAGTAGAAATGAAAGGTGAACAGGTTTGTTTTATTTTAGCTGGTCACTAATTAAAATAATTCTATAATTTATATAGACAAAGGACTGAACTCACATACACACACACACATACACACGCAAAAAAAAAAAAAAAAACTTCAAATTAGTTTGAAGGACTCATACTTCCTAACATAAAACATAGATATAAGCTAAAATAACCAATTCATTTATTATTAGAAAATATGAAGATATAAAGTCAGTGAAACTGAATGGAGAGCCCACAAATTGAGGTATATATATGAGAACAATTGATTTCTAACAATTAAAAACTATTATTGAAGCCATATTGTTTTTATAACATCATATAGATTTCTTGGTGAAAAACATTATTAATCTAAGATGCAAAGGCAAGATAGTAATTTCAGCAGTACTGAAAGAAATATTAGGCATCCATATACAAAATAAATTAACTTGAAATGGACCATTGGCCTAAATATAAAATCCCAAATTAACAAACTTCTTCAAACAACACAGGAGAAACTATTTGTAACCTACTGTAGTCCAAATTTTCATAGGTATTACACCAGTGCCAGATCTGTTATGACCTGAATGTTTAGATCTTCTGGAAATTGACATATTAAAATTCTGTACCTCAAACATGATGTTACAAGGAAGTGGGAGACCTTGTAAGGTAATTATTTCATGGGATTAGATCCCACATGAATGGATATTTGCCCTTATTGTAGACCACATACAGAGCTTCCTTACCTGTTCTGTAATAGGAAGATAAACTAGTAAGCAAGCCCTCAATGAATTAATCAGTATCTTCACTGTAGAGTTCTTATTCTCCAGAACTTTGAGAAATAAAATTTTCTTCTTATATCACAAAGTCTGTAGAACTAGAAGACCAAGATCAAGGTTCTGGCCAATTGCAGTTTCTAGTAGGTTTTTCATTGATTGGCAGATAGTTGTCTTCTCACTGTGTCATCATATGTTCTTTTCTCTATGCAAATTAATGTTAAGTGGGAAGAACCAAAGCTTTCTGCTGTCTCTTATAAGGACATAAATGATATCGGATCTGGTTCCTATCCTTATGATCACAGAGCAAGTTTCCTCATGGATAGGCTGAGAAATTCCCAAGTTTTAGCCCCCTCTCTATTTAAATATTATTTCAATTTGTCTCTTCTTTCACAATTTACTATAATTGGGAAGGAGAACTAAGGCATTTTGTTAACACTTTGCATGGAATTCTTCACCTCAAAGCACTTACAACTTCTATCTGTCACATAGTTCCAAAGTCACCTCCACATTATTATGTATTTGTTTTAGCACTCCCCACTTGAGCAACTTCTTTCATAATGACAGAGACCTAAAAAATAGCCAAATGTTCTTCATCTGGTGGATGAATGAAATGTTTGTGGTATATCCATAAGATAGATTATTATTCAACAAAAAAGCATGCAACTATATGGATAAATCTTGAAAGCATATGCTATATGAAGTAAATCAATCACAAATAGCTAAATTTAATTGAATCTCTGTGACATTCTGGAGAAGGCATAACTATGCAGACAAAAAACAGATTTCTGGTTTTCAGTTTCTTAAAATAGGGAGGTGAGATTAACTACACAGAGAGAGATATAGGGATGTTTTGGGTGTTGAAGCTATTAAGCATCTCAATTGTATTTTGATTATATCACTGTCTCTATTTTTTTTTCAAAATTCTACCATATATAAATAATACTAATTGGAAAAAAATAAACGAGGAGACAGAATAGAAACAGGAAAACTAAAAAGAGGATAGAAGGAGGAGGAGGAAGAGGTGGAGGACTACTGAAACATGGTAACCAGGTTCCAATTTGTTTCCAAGTGATCTATGTCCCTAGTAGTCACATCTTGTTTAGAGGAATCCTTCATACTAGCTTTATCATAAATGATGGAGCATAATCTAACAGAAGGTATGCTACTGTGTTGCAATATATCTGAAGTCAATTACAAAAAACATTCCTTCCTAAGAGCATTCATTCACTGGTCCTTGAGCAGAATGCAAAAAAATGTCTGACTACTTTTAAGTTACCATGGTGGAAAGAAAACAGAGAAACAGCCTGAAGAAATCCATAGATCATATACATATAGAGAGAGAAAACAGTCTTCTCACCTCCAGTTATTCCACCCTATAGTTGTTCTAGCCATCCCAGAAACTGTCAAATATTTGGCTTACTGCCCCTAATGTCTTATAGATTTGAGAAATAGAAATTATTGCTTCAAGCCACTAAATGTTAGTATGATTTTTATACAATAATACATAAGTGAAACAGAAAAGAAAAAAATATATATGTAAGCAATTAGAAAAGTGTTATACCTCAGAAGTGAAGAAAATAATATAGAATAGTCAGAAAATAATTTCTCCCATTAGGGGAATATTTTTTCCCACCTTTTATTTTCTAAAAGACTCTTGAAATATCTGTTAATGGGGATCACCAGATTAAAACAAAACTCACTACTTCAAGTTGACATTAATGGAGTAAAACCTTTTTAAATCCAAAGGAAGAAAATCTATACTTTATTAGTATTCCTGAATTCTGCTAAATGATTTGTAATACAAAGCTCATAAATCTCATAGCAAATCGAGTCGTCAGGCCTATGAAATACAGTCAGACATTTACACTACAAACCAAGGGGTGTCTGCAAGTTGCCCACAGGTTTATAATCACTCTATCACACACACAAATTTAAAACCATTTCTTTGCTGGTCCCAATTATCAGAATATTTTTTTTCATGAAAATATGGTAGCGATAGGAAAATAAAGGAAAGATTCTGAGGAAAACATAAAAATCCTTTAGTAGTGTCTGTATAAAACCTTTTAGTGAGTGTCTGTATATCTTTAGACTTACTCTTTCAGATGATACAGAATTCTACACATCAAATGATGGGAAGTTTTCTGGGTAATAACTAGCACCTGGCAGAGAAGTACAGATAAAATTTGTGGGACAATCAATGCCAGAACTGATATTTCTGAGGTAGAATTAACCCAACTGAGTTACTGTTTGCACTGCTAGGCATAACTATTGGGACCCAACAAGAGTGTGCACATAGATAGCAAATGACATTCCACAGTAGAATGTCAAGTCAAGATGACCCACGGTAATGAGAAAGAAATTAATGTATAAAGTAATAGCTTGCCAATTTTCAAGACAAAGTGGATGCACTTCAAATAGAGACTGATTTTCCTCCACCTTACATGACCATTGCATTCTTCCCTTATTTTTCTAGTTCACTATATCTTACTATCTTTCATCTTTAGCTCTACATAGTGTTAGTGTTTGTATGCACTACTGAAATTTCTCCACCTTTTGACAGTATAAAATCTTTCACAATATAATGAGCTACAGTAGAAATTTATAACGAATTTACTGCACTAATATTTATTGACCTTCTGTTAATTGATATCCCCTTAAGGAGTTCAGAGTCTAGCACAGATTGTAAAAAAAAATAATTACAGTAAGTTGTATAAATGTAACAATAGAAGCACACACAAGGCACTGATATAGCATCCCTGCATTACTAAATCTTCTGATCACATTAGAGGAACATTTATTGCACATTTGTAAGAGTTTATAAAGAAAATTCATGAGTAGGGCAACCCAAGCAGAAACAACAGAATGTGTAAAGACAGGCATCTAAATATTAAATAAGGTTTGATATTTGATACATCATAAAGAGTAGCAAGAGGTAAGAGTTAGATCATATCGAAGAAAACTACAGTTTACATCAAAGAGATACTAGACAATGGAAGAGTGAACTGATCTAATAAAAAGAGAACCATAATCAAATAACATTCTATAAAGATCAAATTTAACAGATGTATCAAGGATGGTTAGAATGGAGGGAATTTTAAAACAGTGACTATTTCGTTGACAATTTAATTATCTCACATAAGATAGCAAAGATCTCTCTTAAAGTGACAATGACTTGAAAAGAGAGGTCACTTTTAAGAATAGTTAGAAATATTAAAATTTGATAACTTATTAGCTGTAGACACCACGCATGCCTAAAATTCTGGAATGATGAGTTCACAGATTTTCCTTAAGGCAATGAATGATAGGTGAGTCACCATCCAATACAAGATATACAGAAATAAGACCTTTGGGTGGGAAGTTAATGCATTCAATTTGGAGGCTCTCAGTTTAATGTGATGACAGAAAACACGTAGAAATTGAAAAGAGTCACAGAAGTTGGGATTTTCTATAGTATTTGGAATTATAACATTCTCTGGTTATATTTTCTATTAAGGCAAATTTTCAATGAGCAGCTACATAAGAATAAGTTTGGAACATAAGCTCTGAAGCAGCACTGCCTTGATTCCTAATCTTGCTCTGAGGCTTTTGGGCTGCATGAACTCAATCAATCACCTAACTTTTCATGCCTCATTTTTTTAATCTGCAAAATGGATATGCTAATAATATTTATTTTATAGATATGAATTTCAATTCATGAGTTATGAACAATACCTAACAAATAAAAGAACTATGTGTTTACTAAATATGTGAATAAAGCCTGAGAAAAGAAAACATTTATTATCAGAGTTTATATCTCTAGTCTAGAGACATATTATAGACTATACTTTCTCTTGATTGTAGACCATATTGGAAGAAATTATTTTTGCCTTTGTAGTTAAAATATTTTGTGATAAGTTTATAAATGAACTGAATTAGATAGTTCCAAAGAAGGGCTTTAATTTTACTACCTTATCTTTCTAATTATTATAGTGTAAATCATAGGAAACCCAAATCTTGTTAAGACTTTTCTGACTTAACAATATAACTGATATAGCAATTAAATGAGTTATGATTATTCACAGGAGGCCCTCAAATCTGAAGAAATATTTTTCATAATTTAACTTAAATCTAACAATATTTGGGCATGGCAAAAATTATCCTTGCTTTTAGCCAATAATATTCTGATGGAAAGAACATAATTTTTCTATTGAGTGGAAATGTACCATGGTTCTGTTGTAGAAAAATGAGTATCTCACAGGCCTACTCCATTGCGTAATTCAGAACCCTTTTTCCTGCCAATATATCTTTTCATCATATTACTAAAATTCAGCGATTGCTCACTAACTTTGAGCTTCTGTTTTTTGGCCACCCGTGGGTGCATTTGCATTTCACTTCTCTTTAAAACCCCACCAGTTTCCAGTCAGTATCAGGAATTAAAGCACTAACTCCTCTGGAGCCATCACATGAACTTCGAAAATCATGAAAACAAAGTTTTACTTTTGGAATGTTTTTATTGCAAATGCTGAAATGGTAAAGATGAGCCTGAACTTATGGCATAATTCCAAAACTGGAACTGATTTAACCTGAATCAATGGCACTTTTGGGGGAAAAAAAATATCATCTCATTAGTTAACTTTTTACCTCAGCTTGTATACTGGCATGTTATTTGAGATTACTTAAGAAAGATTAAATTCGAGGAATCATTCTGTTGGTACTTGAAATAGGAGGTGCAGAGAGCAGTAAATAGGAGGAAAATTAGATTTTTTAGTTTCCACTGTTTTGTAGTCTCACTTTTCCCTAAAATCCATTTCATTAAATAGGTTCATATTTTCTTACTGAATAAATTAGTAATTTGGCACTGCATTCCTGACTCATTTCAATCTAATCTAAAACAATAGGTGCAATGAACAAAATGTCAGTTTTAAAACCTTTCTATTTTAAAATAATACAGCCATGACATCTCTGCCAGACACAGGCTACACAAAGTGCCCCACTGTTAAAACAGACAGGGTGATCAAAAACCTCAGGTCTTTCATATCATAAATTTAAAATAGAATTAATGTTACTTATATTAAAGAATAAAATTGTTTCCATTATGAAAGCTGAACAGACTTTGGGAGATTAATTTTCTTGGCCAGGTATCTTTTAAAAAGCTGTCCAAAAGGAGCATGAAATCATGCCATCTTTTTATAAATTTCCCATGGCAAGCAGAAGCATTCAAAATCATTTCATTTGTTCAGACGGTGAGGGCTCTCTAAAGGGACTAAGACCTTTCCTGCAATCACCAGCACCTGCAGAATTTATTTTGGAGCTCAGCACACACCTGTGAGCCTTCATCCATCCACATCAGAAAGACTGCTTAAAACCAGGGCAGAGGGATTATGAAACTCATCATGGGATTTGCTGTCGTATTTCCACTGCACACATGAGTGAGGTACCCGCCCACGCAGTCAGAGTTCTGATTGTCTAGTCCCCAAACATTCTCCATCTTTTCCTTCACAATTGTTCAAGTCCTGACCTCCATCCTCAGACACTGTTGCAGCTTAAACTGTCCTGCCTGCACTAGGTGGCCTGACCTAAGCTTTCATACATGACAGTGTGGATTCTGTTCCTGGATGCTTAGCTTGAAAATTCATCAAGTGCTTTTTTTTTAATAGGAAATATTTTTTGGTCCAGGATAGATGTTTGATGACAGCAGTGGATAAAGCCTTTTATATGCATGGCTTAATTTGGTCATCATACCTATCAAGTGAGATAGTTTGTCCACATTGTGTCAGAGGCCCTGCATCAATCTTCCTCTTCCTAACTTCTAGGTAGGATGGACCATGGTGCTCATTTAGAGACCAAGGTTGAATTCAGTTCCTAAACTGAAATAGTGGTCAGAGTAAAAATTATTTTATGGAAGGTTAGTATTAAGTCATTTATCTTAACCTCGGGGGTTCCAGTAAACATATCTGGGTTTTCTGGTGTCCCAAGACTCATTTGTATGGAAAGTTTTGAGCCTGAGGAAACCTAAAAGGCTGCAGTCAAGAGTTAACCCCTTTCCTAAATGTGGGCGCATAATTGGTTTCTTCTATTATTATTCCTGTTTACTGAGTTCTGTAATTTATGGCTCTAGAATCAAGGTCTGCTCTGCACTCCAGACATGAAAGATCACCTACCTTTGTCAGATCTCTTCCCAAGAGAACAGCTCTTTTTACCATGTGTCTATTCCATGTTATCCCCAAGAATAATCCCTGGGGTGGAAAAAAAAAAAAAGATTGATTTCTTGATACCAATGAATTGCTCCTGAATTTCCAATTATAGCTGTGATAAAATTCCTTCCTACCTTCACACCAGCCCCTCCATCAATAGATGTGATAATAATAATAAATATTTAGTGAAAAATTATTGTTAGTCAGGCACTAATCTATTTACATACAAAAATCATTGAATTATCTTTGAGATTGAAAATGTTATTCTCTTCATTTTTTTTTAAAGATTTATTTATTCATATAGAACTGGGGTACAGGCCAGAGATGTGGAGGGTGAGAGGATTCACCAGAGACAGAGTGGGGAGCAGACCAGGCAGATTGACGAAGTACACTGCTGAGGGGAGCAGCGGGCGGGTCAGAAGAGGTCTGGCACACCATGTGGACTCCTCCGGGGGCAGGCGGGAATCGAACTCATGCAGAAGTGGCTTAAGCTTCTCAGTGCAGTGCTTTAACCCGCTGCACCACCAGGGAGGTCCTCTCTTCATTTTTTAAGTGAGGAATTAAGGCACAATGAGTTTAATCCATCAGAAAATAGTTTTGTTTTTTTTTTTTAAGATTTATTTATTTGTGCATACAGAAGTGGGGTACAGGCCAGAGGCTCAAGGGCAGTGAGAGGTTTCACCATAGACAGAGCAGGGAGCAGAACAGGCAGATTGACAAAGTACACTGCTGAGGGGAGCAGCGGGCGGGTCAGGAGAGGTCTGCCACGCCATGTGGTCACCTCGGGCGCCAAGCGGGAATCAAACTCATGCAGAAGTGGCTTTAGCTTCTCAGGGCTGTGCTTTAACCCGCTGCGCCACCAGAAAAATAGATTTTTAAACACAAAGATTTTATTTTGCTTCTGGAATCCATGTTCTTAACCAACATTCATTAAACCCAGGTCAGGTAGGGACTTTGGATATTGCAATTTGAAAATTTGGGTTTCCATTACAGTACATGCTTCTATTATCAGTCTCTACAAATAAGCAACTTTCTATGCCCAAGTTCCAGCTGTAGTGGTCTCCCTCTTTGAAACATTATTTCCAGATAAGCTCATAACATTTCATTCTGAATCCCTGCTGGAAAGAGATTTTGCCACTCCCTTTATCAAGTGATGGGTCTGATTTTTCCTGCCTTTGAGTGTGGGCTGGCCTGGTGGTCATTCCCATCTAATTAAATGTGATGGAAAGGGGCCATGTAGGATTTCCAACATTAGACTTTAAGAGCTTTGTGGTTTCCATTTTTGCATCTTGGAATGCTCCCTATTGGTGTGCTGCTTGTGGCCAGAGGAAGTGAGAAATCCCAAATCTGCAAAAAGCTCTGTGGAGAAAAACAAAGCAAACAGCCTGATCAAGCCCCACTCAATCCCAGAGATAGATGCATCCTATGAACTAGTTCATAGAAAACTCACTCCATCAGTCCACATTATCATGAATACTAGGTTATATTTTTGCAAAACAATACATTTGGGAATGACTCGTTATATAGCAATAAATAACAAAAACACATGCCCAGTCCTGAGTTACCTGTATTCCAACATAGCTCCCACATAAGCTGCCCAAAATAGCACAGGTATGGATTTTCAAGAAGATGAACATGAAGCTCAGAGAGTAAACTGTCCTCAGTTATATTTGTGAGACACAAAGCCTAAAACGAAACGCTAATCCTCTAAATTTTAAGGGTCATGTACTCTTAAACTGACTGGCCACCTTACACCAATAAAACATCCCACCACTCTATCTTTAAAAACAGCAACAAACGCAGTCGAATGATCATGAACCATCACTAAGCAGTTCATGTGAGACCACTGCATTTAACAGAGTCGTTTTCCAGAAGTGGCCCCTTCTGGAATGCCCTGGGCGGCAGCTGACACCATTAATCTTATCACTCACCTCTAAGAACTAAAGTGAACAGTTTTTGATGAAAAATGGGAGGATACTTTTCCATTGACAACCACCCTTAAAATAAGAGGTTTACAGAATGTTTTTTACTTTTACATTCTCCAAAGCCCTCAATGTATTCAAAAGAACTGATGAAACATTTTAACACCAGTTAAGAAAAGTTAAGTTTGACTAATTGGTTATTACTGCTGTTGTCTGCAAACTTGTTACTACTTGTTTATAAAGGTCTGAGGCCTTTAGGTGTTTTTGAAAAATAATCAAAAAAAAATGCAATGATTTTAGTCTTTCATGTAGAATGTTGAAGTAAAGTTCTGTGAAGAATTTTGTGTTGTGGTCAGTTAAGTGTTGTTGGCTTGATATAGCTGAAATTCTGTAAGGAATGGGTACTAGTTAATTTATCATCACTGGAAAAATAGCATTAATGAAGCAAGAGGCTCATTGTGCAACCATGCTAATGAGAAAAGAGTAATACATTTCATTGAGTACATTAGGTGGGAGTTTGGATTTTATGATTTAAGATTGCAGCAGAAAAAGCTTTAGTTTTTCTAAAATACATAGATGAAAATGAGAAATATTACATTATACGCATTTTTTTCTAAATTAATTTCCTTATTCTGTCATAATTCAAAAACTTCAATCAACAGTGTTCATTTGTCTTAAGTATCCTTGAACAATCTAAATTTCATGTAATTTTATCCTTCTGTAAATGAGATTCATTAAAGATAAATGATACTGGTTTTCTATCATTGCAATAATTTTCATATTTAAAAAATAATTAACAAATAAATGTTGTAGGCAAGGTGATAATGACATTTTTGATCTTACAATGCTGGGATCATGACAATGCCATTTCTCTTCATGCTCCCACAAAAACAAAATTATAAAAACCTTATATTCCTAAAATTTAAGTAGGACTAAGATTATTCTTTTGTCTAGGAATATATTCCTGGAAGCAACAATGTGAAAGAACTTTGAAAAATCTGCTGCCAAAAGAAATACCTTATGTATCACTTCCCTACTTGAACGATAACATCGTCATGCTTTCTTCTCCCATACTGATATATATTAAATAGAAAAGTCACCCCAGCAAATCTTTTCAAATATTAGTGGAAATAAAAAAAAATGCATACATGAACACAGTCACAGTGGTGAAATTGCCTAGAACTATTTCTACATCTGAGGCATATAAACTAAAAGTAATTAAAATTAAAGTGTACATTTCAAATTTTTGTCTCTGATGTGGATAAATCACTTTATCTATTGTACTGCACTTGTGAACCTGTTTTCTTCTCTAAAATAATTGGCAACAATGTATTATATGCTCAACTATACTTGCTACACATAATATCAATGATTTCTCTTATAAGTGATAATAAAAAATTCAGAGTGTCCCACCTGAGTACAGGCCTATAATAAAAATTAAAGCTGTGATTGTGAAAGATCTTACACACATCGGGCTCTAGGGTACTTGCTAATTTATTTGGCTGAGTGGGTGCCCCATAAGAGCAATAACACTCAGACATTCTTCAAATATTTATCAGTGATTCAGTTGCAAAAGCTGCTTTGGGTGAGTTCTGTGTATCTCATCACCCTCTCTGACTGAAGTACCAAGGTTGAGAGTAGAGTCTAATTTTAACAAGTCAAGAAGCAGATGGTTTGCATCTTTCTGCACCTTCACCTTGCAGAATAGCTGTTCCCCATGGACACAGCATCCTAACGCCTCTCCCATGGCCCACCTTGCTGGGTGGTACTTGCTGAGTCCAACTGGCTACTAACTGACATTACCTTGTATTTTCAAAGACAACTAGTTGTTTGAGAGCTGCTCTTTTGAGAACAAAAAAAACATTTTTCACAAAAGGAGTAAATTTGTCATGGTAAAAGATAAGTTTTTACGACAACGGCTCCTAAAAAGCTTCATAGGATCTTATTCTGTGTTCTACTTAGTTCAGTTTTAGTAAGACTTCATTAAATTGTCTTCCCTCTAATGGCACTTGTTACATGAGAAACTTTTTTTTCTTCATTACTAAGAGGTAAGACAATTAAAAGTTAGAGTGAGCTCACATGCAACTTTTAAGAATAAATATGGATTAATTATACAAACATGCAAAGTAATGCAAAACTGGGCAACTCTGTGGAAGTGCTGTGACCCTGCAGAAATGTGCACTCCATTCTTTCTATCAGTGCACTGTTTCTTACTTCACATGTCAATTACTGCCTTATTAAACAAAACCTTATGAGCAGAAGGCAAAATGTGATGAGTCTGGATGAAAGTTAATGATTCTGATTCAGATAAAACTTAGCTTCAAAAAGGTCTTTGAGGTCCACATCTGATCCTATACAGTATGAACAGCAGCAGATGGCATGTCAGCAGCAGACAGGTCACTGGCTCTGTGAGATTAACACGACATCTCCTAAAGTGCTCAGAAACAGGCTTACAAACTTTCAGGTTGGCAAATACATCTCTTGCTCCTGCACTTTAAATGTCATATAACTTCATCCTGGCTAAACATGACAGATGATGTTTCAATTCCCTCTGGATGTTGCCTTGCAATATCTTTGTAAGAAATGTGGAAACAATCAAGATATCCTGCCCTTCAACATCAGCTTGATCTAGAGCTAGGAGGAATATAGAATCAGCTTAGAGCCAAAGTATCCACAAAGAGAAATTTGACAACTCTCTTTGGGATTCCTCTTTGGAAAGCACTCTTTACATATTCTCCACATTCATCTGTCAGCTGTGAACATAAACTCTGGAATGTGTGCTTAGGAATGAGACATCGTCTGTGTAGGTCAAAGAACAAAATGCAAGCCAGGTTATACTGACTGTACATCTAATTGATATGACAGAACTCTGCTTTTTTATTTTCTTTTAGCTTTACTTTCACGCTCTCTTTGAAAGTAACTGTATCTGCTGCTATTAGAATTTCTTACGCATTTAGAGTAGGTGGAATTAGCCAACGAAGACAGAAGGATCTGAAATGAATGCTGAATAGTAATTGCAAATATTGGTGATCAGATAGAAACTAGGTACTCATATATTACTCTTTTAAATTATTTTCAAGCTAGACCCAAAACTAACAAGAGCGCAAGGAAAGAAAAGGAAACAATCATACATAAAGATAAATAGAATTAACTAAAAAAAAAAAATTCAATGTGACCACCCTAGGTCATATTAAAGAGTTCATATATCTTTATATCTTTATTATTTTCAAAACCGGAGAGCTCCCAATATATTTCTCTACCCAAGCATAAAATCTTTCCTGTTGTGAAAATCAGCACATTAAGATATAGTCACTTCTTAAAAGGAAGAATTTCACAGCACAAGGGGTCTTTTCAAAGTACAGAGGCACTCAAAAGGAGTTTAATGCAATGACGTCCTTTGAAATAAAATATTGTGTCATTGTCTGATATTCTCATTAATTCCCAGGCTGTGCTCAGCATTTCTGAGGCAAAGAAAAAAAAATAGATCCATGTTCAGGAAACACAACAGGTTATAAAAGGACTCAGCTTTCAATAAGGAGAGAGTTGGCTATTTAGTGGCCAGTTTCAGGACTGTTTGTGAAAAGGGAACAGTAATAGAAGACTTAATACACTCTTTAGCATCTGTTCATACGTTCGAATGTTGAGCTTCAGGCAGCAAATTACCTGAAATAGAATGCTGAATACAAGTGTAGTTTTGGGAAAGAAAGAGGGATCATTTCCTTTCATCAAAAGTCCAACAAACTTAAGAGCTACTAAGTCAAAAAGTCTCTGAAGTGCTCTCCAGTTGTAAGCTTCTGAATTTGGTTTGATATTTTATGTTGAGATAAAATTAATTGAAATTTTCTACAGAGTATGATTAAAAATTATAATAATGCAGAGATGAATCACTTTTTGAGTACTTATAATAGGCTGGGCACTTGTCTTTGTTACAGTTCTTTCATTTAATACACAAAGCAACCCTGTGAAGTAGTTATTTTTATTATCATTTACATTAGGAAACAGTGTCTTAGGAAGACAGATGATTTGCTGAAGATCAAACTGGGACCTGACAGAACCCTACATAAAAACTGCATAAGTCATGATGGCTTTCATGACCACACTTTATAAAATTTTCATAAAGATATGAGTATCTAGCATTTTCCAGATAAACGAACAAAAATAAGATTTTTTTTTTTTTAAAGAATGGGATACCACATAGGAAAATGGAAAACACTCATCATGACTGCCAGCATTTTAATGCAAATGTTTTGCTATTTGGACTAAAACTTCAACTGCTTAAAGAAATAAAAAAGAAAGCACAAAACAGAGGGTAAAGAGTTGAGTTGTGGGTCAGACAACCAGAGTCAACACAAGAGACTCAGGTGCTTTGACTCTCAGCTCACAGACAACATCAGTGTCACACTCACCAAATGTGCAGGGAAGTGTCTTCCCTCTCCAGGGCAATGAAGTTGCATATTCACTCTCTCTAGGAGGCTGCAGAGGTAGAGAGCAAGAATGGCAATGTGAGACTGTGCAGTCACTCAGGGCCCTGTGCTCAGAAGGACCCTGCAATTGTGCCCATGCCTTGCTGTTCCTACCTAGGAATTTATTTTATTTTATTTTATTTTATTTTATTTTATTTTATTTTATAATAGTTTATTTGTACATATTTTTGTGCATTTTTCCATCTCAATTGTAATCCCCTTGGGTTTCCCATCACCAAATCACCCATGTGCCATTTTAATATTTCTTGGAGAAAAGGAACTGCACATTCCGTTTTATGTTGTGCACTGCAAAGTTTGTAGACAGACCTGGGTCTTGTTTTTAAGTTTGTATATTACCTATTTGCTGTTTTGTTTAAATTGAATCATTAAGTTTTATTCACGCATACAAGTCCCAGCCTAGAGATGGGGATAGGGAGTGAGAGTGAAGACTGTGGCTCTCCATATCTCTCCACACCACGCGTACTGCTTACTACAAGCCATCTGATCCCTTCATCCAATGTATGCTAAAGGTAGAAATATGCCTTAATCTTCATCAAACTGATACTTCCATTTTTACAGTGAATTGATTCAGTTCGGTGAGACTGATTCAAGCAATGAAAAAGGATTCAACCAAACCGTTTCCTCTCCAATCCTGAAGACAGGCTGTCATGCACAGAAACACAGTCTGATGAGAGAGGCTTCATGGTTGATAGCTTATCTTCTCGAGGTTACTGAGACCTACCAGTTGGTGTGTGAACAAGCCAAAACTGCTAAATCAATCCACCTATTTTGCTCTCTTCCGTAAAGAGCTGAAATAAAACAATGTGGGCAAAATTAAAATCTATTTCCTGAATATTTTTCATTTCAGGATATTGGAAGCTTAATTCTAATTCAGTTTTTCTTAAAATTTCCAATTAAATTTTTAAGAATCACTTCAATAAAGCAAATGATGTCTATACCCTGTTCTTTCCACCACCATCAAAATAGTAATGGGATGATTACTCTCAAGCTATTCATATTTCAATTTAAGCTATAGATTAAAATATATTTAACCAGGGCTCCCTGGTAGCCTAGAGGTTAAGATTCAGCCCTATCACCACTACAGTCTGAGTCTGATCCACATGGCACAGCAGAACTCTCCTGTCTCACCAGCTGCTCCCCTCAGCAGTGTATTCCAGTAGAGCTACCTGCTCTGCTCCCCACTCTTGTCTCTGGTGAATTCTTTCAACCCCTACACCCATACCTCGGGCCTACACCCCAGTTCTTCCAACAACAACAAAAAATAAACAAAAGAATGTAAGTTATAAAAACATAAATAACAAAAATAAAATACGTTTAACCTACTTGTCCTAAAAATATACATTAAATTTCAGAGAGATATTTTTACTTTTTATACTGGTAGCTGAATAGCTCAAGCCCCTTCAGCAAAATTCATAGGACTTTTTAAAAGAGAGAGCATTCATCAAATATCTTTCATATGTGATATCAAGATGCCAAAAAAATATGTATTTCAAAGTGCTTTGTAAACTGGTGAGAGTAATAAAACTGACTACTCTTTTAAGAGTGATTATTCTTAGCAACATGCAACTATAAGAAACCTCAATTTAGACACTGAATAGCTTATTTAAAGTCACGTAACTGGTTTACATGTTGAAATATAAGCTCTCCAATGAACAATTTTTAAAAAACAGGATGAAGAGATTTATTTTGTTTGGTAAAGTCTACCTGTGGTGAAAATTTGCCTTATAGGTCAGATACTATCACTAATAACATCATTTATATAACTAAGAAGTCCAGGCATGTCTTATCTTTATATTCTGCTGAGGTGATCAGTTAGAAAGTGTTTACTGGGTCATCTGGAGGCTTAACTGGGAAAAGTATGATTCCACATTTGTTCAATCCCCCCTCACTTGCCTTCCTCTGTGTGGGAGCAGTGTATCAACTACTGTCTCTTATGAAAGGGACACACTAAGAAATATGTTGAATTAGTAATTAAGTTTAACAATAGCTTGTGACTACAAGATCCAGGGCTGGGAGGTATAGAGCTTAGTGATGAGGCAAAGTTTTGGTTATTCTGATTCATATTACTAAACTCTTTCTAAGGAGACTGAATACAGGGAAGTGCCTAAGAGAGTTCCAGAGCATTAAGGTAATGACTTAATTACCCTGAATATTAGAGATAAATAACATAGATATATTATCAAGGTGTGAGTTGAAGGGTAAAGGCAAGAGAATAAAGGGGAAGAACTATGACATTTTTTTTCCATTTTTTCATTTTTTAAGAGTCAGTCCAGACTGAGATCTTAACCTAAACTGATCATAAGAACAAGTGACACCTGTCAAAACAGGCATGATATATATCCCCTGCTTTCTCTAGGTTGAATATCTGAGATAAGCCCAGATCAAAAAATCAGTTATTGCCTTTCAAGAGCTTTTCTTCTCTAATAATGTTAGTAGAAGACAAAAATGGCTTCTATATATAGGTAGTACATAATATGGACCAGAAACTTTAATTTCATCTAACTCCCCTAAAAGCTGTGGGTAATGATTACCACTTATGGCAAATACACCAAAAGATGACACCAATGAATCATGCTCTTGTATTACCACCTTCCTGAGTGAAGTTGAAATCTGTGACTTGTTTCTCAGAAATAAAATATAGCAAACCTGTGGGATGACACCCCCATGGTTAGTTGCATTTGATGGAACTCCGAGTTATGTTCTGTCATGTTAGATTCAATTTTGTAAAAATAGAGCTAGAATTTCTTCTTGCTTCCATGACAATATAATCAGTACCATTGAGGAAGCCTGTAGCAAAAACCTGTGGGCCGCCTGTAGGAATAGCAGGACCTGAGAACAATCAAGACTCCATAGCCAGGGTTTCAGTCATATACTCTCAAGGAAATTAACTGCTTCCAAAGTTGGTGAGTTTTGAATCATGTATGTATCCCTAGTCACACCTCCTGATGAGACCGCAGCCCAGATGTTAACAGATTTTAGACTTGTGATTCTGAGTAGAGTACCTAGACTTCTGACTTACAGAAATTGTAAGATGAAAAAGCCACTAACTTGGAACTTTTTTTTAATCTATTAATAAAAACACAACAAAGCACTCAATTTTGTAATGGAACTTAAATATCAGGCAGGTTAAGTATCCTCAGTCATGAAAGCTCTAGAACATGATGAAATTGAATTCTTTGTGCATGACCTGAATGAAAAAAAAAATGATGCAGTCATGGTGTATTTTTTTAGAAAACAGTATAGAATCAAATTATGTCTAGTATCCATGTCTGTGTTTCTTCATTTCTCTTATACACAATTAGGCAATGAACTTGCTCCTACCCCTGAAACTCCAATTTCTGTGTCTCTTCCACTTATCATAGTTTGTTATCCAGATTCTAAAATTTCAGTTATTCTTCACAAGACACTGTCCTCCTAACACCATTTTCCAAAAATATCGTACCGATGCCTAAGATTAAACTTTAGATACTGATATACATCCTTTTGGTTTAAGGTTTAACTAAAATCTGAAAATACTTCAAATGCTTTTTCATTGTTTACTCTTTGTGTTTAGAACAAGCATGCAATATAAATGTGCAAGTTCGTGAACTTAATTTCTGTTCTGAGATGCAAAGGTTTTAATGGGACTATTTATAAGCTTTCTCTTCTAGAAAGGAAATACTTTCAAAAACTTGTTGCTTTCAAGCTTTCCTATCTTTTTTGGACACAGTTGGTGCTTTTTATTGTTACATTTTTTCAGTGTTGTAGAAGTAATGAAATGTATATTGTACACTATTTAATGTACATTGTTATATGTTATAGGCTAAATATTTAAATCTCCCCTGAATTCATAAATTGAAATTCTGGGTGGCTATATTTATAGGTGGGAGCTACAGAAGAATTAAAGTCAGTGTAATCATATGACCAGGGCCGTGATTCAACAGGATTAGTGTCCTTATAAGAAGCTAGGCCAGCGAGCTCACTCTCCTCGTGAGCACACCCTGGCAAAGGCTGCATGAAGACATAGTGAAAAGGCAGATGTCTGTAAGCCAGAGCCCTCACAAGAAACCAAAGCCTGCTAGAAAATTTATCTGGGGCTTTCCAACCTCCAAAGCTTGTGAGAAAATAAATTTCTATTGTTAAAGTTTCCAGAATGTAGTATATGGTGGTAACAGTCCAAGCAGATTAGTATACCCACATTTTGGAAAAAAGAAAATAAATAAAGCTTCAGAATTAGTGTACAAAAATTTCAGCATTAAAGTAGAAATAGTCAAGGCTTATCAAATCAAACCTGCTAAAAGTCTTCTAAAAATACAGTTCACAAATTATGACTGCCATTTAGATTCTGATTTAATAAACTTGGGAAGGACTTGGGAGCAATATTTTGAAAGTATTGATCAAAGTACACTGGATGATTCATTCTGTTGCTGAAATTCTTATACCTTATTTCAAGAAGTACTATTGTAAGCATTCTTAGAATACTAAGAAAATCTAAGTATTCTTATATAAGTATGCATCACTAATGGATAGAATGATTGTATAGGAACATAATCTAAGTAATTCAAATGCATACTTACCCTCAAAACTAAGGAAGATACTAATTTACAGCTTATAACTTTCTTGATGTACATATGTAGGCATCTGTGGTCAAATTTAATTATTTCTCTTTCAATAAAGCAACAAAAAATTTATATTAATTTTCTAATGCATTGACATATTTGTTTTAATCTAAGTAAAGAACATGCATTAATATTCATTTCCATGCTTATCTTGAAGGTAATATACATTTAACCTAACAGAAAAGAATCCTCAGTCTAGGAGACTGAATAAGAAACAGATGTTAGGAAATGAGTGTGATCCAAAATGCAGCCTACCTTCCTTTCTATTATAAAGAGACCCACATCAGGACCCCTGTTGGGGCTATAGTCTCTCAACAGAAGTTTCATTTGGATTTTTTTCCAGTAATGAAACACAAGTCTAGAAGTTTGCAAGCTGCTGATATTCCTATCAACCCATGGATTCTTTCAGACAGTGTTATTTTGAAAATATCTGCCCTGTTCAACAGATTGCTGCAGGACACCAAAGCAATAGAAATTTTTCAAGCCCTGCTCCTATCATACCCCTTCTGGTGCCCAGCATGGTACTCTACAGCAAATACATGAGCTACTTGCTACAAGAAGAAGGGTTCTCTTTTAAAATTTATTATTTACTAAATCCAGGGGTTTCTCAGTACATTGGCTACACATGCCCTTCAAATCTTCACTTTGTAGATTCTCAGCTGAATGGACTACAGGGATATTAAGAAAGACCTACCTTACCAGACTCAGTTAGATTGGTTCATCTTAAAATGTTAGTACAAGATCAAAATGAAACAAGTTATCATTTTTAGGCTTTAATTCTAAGCTAGAGAACCATCTTATTTTTGTGTTCTGGTTTCCCAAAAGAAGTAACTGGTTTAAGGTAATTTGTAAGAGAAACAGTCTGGAGCCCAGAGAAGGGGAAGAGAAACATCAGGTCTACCACACATGAAAAATATCCAGAAAAGATTTTGAGATTTTAATAATCATTTTTAAGACAGTTCAACATACAATATAAAGTTGAATTAAAATAATTCATATCCCCTGCCTTATTGTGTTTAGTAGGGAGATGCTTTAAGTTCCATACAGACAAATCAGACAACAAAACTTATGAAATCATTCAAGTGTTTTGCATTTGTTCTACTGCTCTAATCTTGTTATCTTGAAATTCTTGTTGGTCTTAACTCTGAATTTCTGCACCATCTAAAGTCCAGTGGAAATAGTGGAGTGCACATATCACCAGAGGGGTTACACTGAATGCACACACAGGCTTGGGCCAGAGAGCATGGGGGAAAGGCTGCATAGCAAACAATGGAGCTGGCTGCATGGTGAGCATGTCGAGGCCAGTCTGTGACAACACAGAGGCCCGACAGGCAATGGGACTGGACTTGGACCCAAGCTGTTGTCAATGAGAATAGTAGCAAAAGCAGTATGATGAGATGCCAGTTTCCTCATGCATTCTCACAGTGTGTTCTTGACATAACTGCATCAATACTGATTCTCTGGCATGGATGCTGAGACGAGAACTGCTAGTGTTCAGGCAGTAAATTTTGTCAGTTAAATTATATCAAAATAAAAGTACTAATGAACATTGCAGTTCATATGAGGGTACTACTAGAATTCTTCAAAGGGTTTAATGTGGTTTGGAAAATTGCTGCAACATGGCAAAATAAATATCAGTGGGCAAGGGACAAGAAATTGAATGTAAAGATCATCACAATTGGTGGGAAAGAACACTATCTTCATATGGAACTTCAAATGAACCAATTATTTACCAAGAAGATAACTTTAAAATTACTTTTTGTTGTAATTTTTCATTGAAGATTCAGAAATAAAACACATAGGCAGGAATTTGAATTATAAACATGTCGTGAAGTAACTTCTGTATTTTTTAATAACTTTTACAAGTCACAAGTGATGTTAGATACTTTAAAAATGTATTATATACATTTACATTAAAAATAGACTTAGTGGCATTGATTCTCACAAAGAATTAAGTATCCTTAGGAAACTTATTTCTCAAGAATCATCAGTTCCTATATATTTAAAAATGTTGACTTTTAGAGATAATTATCAGAAGCTATCCAGTTTCATTCTCAATAGCCAACAGCAGATCCTTCTCAAAAACAAAAAATTATCTGGCTCATATAAAAAAGATCAGAAACAACAAATTTTGGAGAGAATCAGAGAAAAAGGAACCCTGATACACTGTTGATGGGAATATAAGCTAATTCATTTTCTATGAAAATAGTATGGAGTTTGCTTTAATATATGAAAAATAAGTCTACTGGGAACTCCCTGGTGGCACAGCAGGTTAAAGCAGAGCACTAAGAAGCTAAGGCCACTTCAGCATGAGTTCCATCCACGCCCCCTAGGTGATTAATATGGCGCGGCAGACCTCTCCTGACCAACCCGCTGCTCCCCTCAGTAGTGTACTTTGTCATCTGCCTGTCAACTGGCAGAAACTTAGATGGAATCCCTTTATATGAGAACTGTTTCTAAATTCACTGCAATATGTACCACCATATCCATAAGTGAGTTTATAAACAGGTTGTTTTGCATCCTTGATTTTGGACATTAGGGCACTACAGTTGCCAGTATGATTCAGAGTGGGATGGCTGTTGATGGCAATACCAGAAAGAAAAAAATATTGTCTTCACACTTGTACAGACAACTTGTACTCTCATTATGGATGCAAATTTCATAATTATCATATTGCTTTGTCATAAAATTTCCATTATTATTATCATGCATTTCTAAATGAGGCTGGCTAAGACTTGGTGGAAACCCTGTAAAATTTGAAGACTATCTCGTGCCTAGTTCAGTATGACGTTTTAATCTTGGTCATCCCGTGTTTTGTTGTTGTTTTAAGATTTATTGATTTATGTATACAGAACTGGGGTACGGTATAGAGGTGCAGTGGCAGATTCCACCAGAGATAGAGTGAGGACCAGAACAGGCAGACTAATGAAAAACACTGCAGAGGGAGAGCAACAGGTGAGTAAGGAGAGGTCTGCTGCACCATGTGGGTCAGCTCTCTAGCCTGGGATAGAACTTGTGCTGAAGCTGCAGCTAATAGCTTGGCAATGCTGCACTTTCACCTATTGCACCACCAGGGAGGGCCCATGTTTTGCTATTGTAAATTCCCCCTTCTACTTCTTTCTAGAATGGCTTCAAGCTTATTACAAGATACTCATTTTTAAAAGAAAAAAAGTGCTTATCAGCAACAGAGTTTACTGTCCTCAAAGGTTCCCTGATGAATATCTCCACCTGTGGATAGCCTCTTTCTGTGTGTCCAGACTGAAGTGCTTACTGTCTTCTTTGCCTCACCAGGCTAAAGAAATGAGGGAGGTGTCTAGATTCATGAGTTCTTTAATTAGAAAAGTAACAACTCTCCCAATGGGTAAGAAGTGGACATCATGAGTTACTGTAACCAACATTAGTCCCTCCTCCTTAATTGACCGGCAATTTGCTTTATCTGCCTGTCAATGTCTGTGTTAGTTTAAGGTTAATTTCTGACATTGATTCCATGTAATAAAATTTTAATATGGATAGGTAACATTGATTCTTTGAGTGAAGACATGTTTCCACTTTACTTCTTCCTTACATAACATCACCAGCCATCAATTGAATTAACGGAGTTAAAATTGAATTAACGGAGTTAATTCAAATCATCTGAGATCTTATTAAATCAATGCATTTTTAACTTTAAAATATGTAAGAATCACTTAGGAATCTTGTTAAAATTCAGATTATGATCTGGTACTTCTAGAATGGTGCCTAAGATTCTGCATTTAGACCAATTTCCCAGGTGGTGCTATTATACCTATCTAACACCCGCACTTGAAGTAGATTTCAATCCACCCACAGGATTGAAGTAGTCTTAAAAAAAAAAAAAAAAAAAAACTTCTGCGCTTTATTACTAATTACCATTGGAGAATTATATACACACTCTCATACATATAAATACTAAAAAAAGACATTTAAAGAAAGAGCTTCCCTACAATAAAGAGAATTGTGTCTTTTGTGTATTTCCTGATATGTTTGCTGGAGGAAAAAAAATTAAAGAAAAAAATCTCATGAGACAGAATATTGAAGTTTGATGATTTTTTTCCTTGTAACTACTTTCTCAGACTTTATGTTAATTTCTAAAAAAAAAATCACAGCAATATGCTGCTATCATTGATAATTTTATGGGGAAAAATTCCAATAAGAAGGAAAGTATGTGTATTATGCCATTCACAGAAATGTAAGCATTCCTCAATAAGCAAGTTATGAATACACGAATGAGATATTTTCATGAAGCCTGGAAAAACTGGTCTAAGCAACTGACATGCTCTGGAGATCATGTTCTGATTTAATGAAAATAATTTTTAACAAGTTCCATGATATTTAAATTGAATTTGTATCTTTCATATATAATGGATGTACTACCATTGTCACTATATTTTAAAGGAACTAGAAGAGGATGTAATATTTGAACAATTCTTTTCTGAATGTTATTAAAAAAATTGCCTCAGAATGTTGTATTATAATGATGACATTAGCATTCATTGGGTACATACTTGTGTCATGCCCTATGTAAATATATTACATACATTATTTAATAATCAAAACTTCCCTTTAAGGCAATTATTATTATTATTATTTTTATTATTTATTGTTACCTTCTTATAGATGAGAAACCTGAGCCTCCAAGAAGTTACTTCGTTTCCAGTAGTTAAGGAGAGAACTGGGACTCAAACCAGGTCATCATGATTCAAAGTTACTAGTTCTTTAAATATATGGTATCATTTCCTTTCCAAAATTCATTCTATGTAGATGGTTGTCAGAGTTTTCTCCTCATATCAGAAGCATCAGCATGGTCTGGAAAATTATTCAAAATGCAGATAAGCCCCAGGATTACCCCTACTAAAACGCAAACTCTAGAAGTGGAAACCAGAAATCTGGTTGAACATCCTCCAGATAATTTTGATTCATACTAAAATGTCAGAACTAGAGAATAGGCTAATATTAAGTCCGATGTTAATTTTTGATTTTCCTTAAGTGAGGTCTGATCAGAGTTATATATTTGACCAAAGCAAAAGATTGTCTGAATGGAATGATATTTAAGATCCTACTCAGAAGAATTTTTTTTCACTGTTGGCTTATGATTGTACTTCCTTACAGGCAACAAAATATTTTACACAATTAAAGATAGGGCATAGATTGTACCTTCTTGATCACATCACCTACAACCCATATTCCATGCTGCTGGTTATAATTAATAATATTAGGCACTTTTTTTTCTTGTTAAGAATTAGTCTCCTAAAACTTTATTTGGTTAGATACCCTATTATAATATTCACTGTGAAAAAACTGTGCCTCATGTTAAGAACCAGGAAGAGAATTTTCTCTACTTTAAGGCTAACAATTTCCTCAGTGCTGTCAGATTTCACAAGATTTCTAGTTCAGAGGCATTTATAACTTATGGCAATAAAAATAGAGAATTAGATTTTTCTTATACTGGTTCCCCAAATCCCAGTTCCCACAGGGTAATGTAAAGAGATCCGGGTGATACTTATACACACAGTAAATTTCATTACTTGAGAGGAGCATTGAGTTTAAAAATTTGAACTTTTTATAATGAGCAGTAAACATGCTTGCCCTTTACTCCAGAAGGAGTCACTATTCCTGTCTTTCAAATATGAGCAAATCTGCTTGTTTGCTCTGGAGGGAGACACAGTCCTTACCTTCTAAAATGAGTTGTTATAAACATATCCTTGAAAAGGTAGCCTAGGTAAAGGCTCTCAGTACTTCTACTTGCAAAACTTCTACTTGTAAAATACTGTGATCCATGGAGAATTGTGTCCTAACATCTCATCTTATGAAGGATAGGCAGTAGTGAGTTTATGCATGAAAATAGCAAATGGATATATGAATAGTTACACAAGCCTGTGTAACTATTGTTACTATTGTGATGCATTTGCTTTTTAGATTTTTAAAAGGCAATATATGCTATGTACTTTAAGGTCTTTTATATCTTGAATCAAATCCTGTCTTGGTCATGAAACTCTTAAATGTTTGAAGTAAGTTTTGTTTACATAATTCAAAAATATGCAAAAATATTATATAGAACACATGCCATTCAATATTAAATTACAGATGAAGACTATTTTATTGATCTGCTACTAAAATCTCAGAATTCACCTTTTCTTTGTGGTGTTCCTTAGCAACAAGGCCTAGAAACATATTGCTTCTAGGGAGAAGCCAAAGTATCAAATTGGCGAAGCCCAATAAGAATTATTTTAAAAAAGAGCAATTATTTGCATGCAAGATATTGCCTGGTACAATTATGAGCATGGTTAGTTCCCATTTTGGAATAAATTCTGATATTATTATTCACAATCTGTACCTAAAGAAGGAGAAAAGAAAAGAAGGGTAAGAGCTGGCATTGGAGGAATCCTGGGTGAGATAGTAGGACTCCATTTATGTTTATTCTTGTAAATAAAATATCTTTAATTAAGGCCTATAACCTATCAATAACTAATTTGGATTTTTTTTTATATTTTCATATCAGACTAAAATTGTTTTCAGTCCTCATTTCTTATTCTAACTTAATTAACTTAATAGGCTATTTAGATTGCTTTCTAGAGAGGTATTTATTTACTAACAATAAGATTAATTGCAATACTCTATTGCCTTCAAATACATTTCAGAGGAAGGAGTGAATAAACTGCAACTGTAAAAGAAAACGGAAAAAGGGAGGCAGGAAAGAGGAGGAGGAATGAAGTCAGAAAATAAAGGAAAAAATTTAAATGTATAACTTTTAAATATTTATTTATTTATGCATACAAGAACTGGGATACAGGTCAGAGAAGTAGGGGGTGAGAAGATACACCAGAGACAGAGAGATCCACTGAAATACGCAGAGGGGAGCTGAGGGGAGCAGTGGGTGAGACAGAAGAGGTCTGCTGTGCCATGTGGGTCAGGTCTCTGCCAGGGATCCAACTTGTGTGGCAGTGGCTGCAGAGAGCTTCATAGTGCTGTGACTTATCCATTGCATTAGCAGGGAGTCCCTGCATAAGTAAATTTTTAGTGATTATAGTGAAAGAGACATTTTGAAAGAAAAAAAATGTTTCCAAGAACCTAATACCAAAGATCATTTTGTTGGACTTTTGATACCACTTTACTGTAGAAGCAATGATTCATACATTAAGAAACAAAACAAGAATGATGTACTGCACAATAATATTGAAAAAAATTTAACTGAAAATTAACAAATTATTAAGGTTTCTAGAACTTGATGAGTGCAAATTCTTATTTTCCTTGACATTGTTGAACACTCAAATTTACATTGATCCATAAATTTTCTTTTCTCCAAACCTTTTTCAAAACACATCCTTCTGAATTATACCTTTGACGTTATTTTACTTCTTTTCATGAATTTCTAATGTTAAGTATTTGGTTAAAATGTCCATGCATGTATGCAAAGTAAATTCTAAAAGATTCTATAGGTTCCCTTAATTTATACGTTGTGTTCGGTTCATGAGGACAAAACTCTTCTGTTCATTTACTTTTGTGAAGCACAAGAAAGTGGTATGTAATCAGATCCCATGCAGAAGATATTCAACACATATTGCTATTTAATACATTTAACATGACAATTACTTTAAGTAAAATTCAAGGTAAGACAGTCACATAAATGACATTCAACAATTAAATTCTAAGTATATGTCTTACTCACATATAACACACATAAAAGACCACCACAAAAGGCATATTAAATAAAAATAGCAACCATTTTACTTGGTCACAATTTATGCTAGATGCTGATCTGGAAAGTCCTTTTGATGGGCTATTCTAGAATCATTCAAGTGTATAAAGTTACCTGGTTGTTCACTGGAAGTAGAAGACATAAGATGGTCTTAGTTACATTTTTCATGTTATTTTCTGTCAACTGGTGCCTTAACTATGATGGCTACTCTCTTCTCCATGTGGCTTTGGAAGAGATTCATGGTTGGTCAACCAGAGACTTTTTTACATTATGATAGATGAATTTCAAGCTATCAAGGGTAGAACCTTCAAGTTGTCTTGAGACCCAGATTCAGACTTTATATAATGCCAATTTTGTCATCTTTGTAATTATTCAGAGCAAGTAATAGGTGACTCAAGATTCCAGAGATGGAGAGACTCCATCTTTTAATTGAAAGAGTGGTTATGTCCCATTGCAAAGAGGCATGTGTAGAAGGCTAAAGACATTTATTACAGAAATCATTAAAGTAGTATAGCACAACACTGATTGAAAGTTTTTCCTAAGTTTTATACCATGTTTAAAATTCATAAACAAAATTATCTCTTTCTCATGTACACATACAAACTTCTTTCCAAATATAGGAAGCCAAGTATTAAAATCATCACTTCTATTTCACGCTCTAAGAGAAAATATAGACTAATATCATGCAGATAGGACATGGATATGCTTCGATCACCAATAATTTTCAAAAATCAAGTGTCCAGTAGAGAATACAAAATTTTGACTAGTTAAATAAAAGTACACAATTTTGAGTTGATGCATGTTCCTCTATAATGCTAAAAGTTTTTATTTTTCAAAAATGTGTAACTTGGTAGTTCAATATATGTATTTTTTTATCACCAGCACTTCCCTCACATATGAAAGTAGATAGTTAACTGCTTCTCAGCCTTTTGGCTAAGAGCAAGTATAAAAGTAAATAACTAAAGAATATGATTATGTTCTAATATATGCTTATATATGTTTGTAAAAGGAAGGCTTGCCATTGTCCTAACCTATTTCTACCACTCAGAGGAACTTATAACATTTATTCATCCAAATATCAATGAGTAAATTCCTCAATCAAGACCAACCAGCTCTTTGTAGTAAAGTTACAATTCACTACAAATGTCTTCATAAAAAAAAAAAAAAACAAAAATTAGCAATTCAATTTAGGAAGTAAATGAAAGAAATTTAAGGAACATATTATTGCATTGTTACTATATTTTTGTTTGTGATAGCCTCTAAGAGTCTGAAGTTAAAAATTCATTTCCTTGAAGAAAAAATATTCACTCTGGAGAACACTTGAAATATATTAAAAAGATATTCCATAACCATTGTTGCTATGATAGCTCTTCTCTCATTTCTCTCAAATTGTAGTAATTTCATTTTGAACATTGCTTTTTATCCTCTTCATCTGACATCTCTTTTCCTTTAGTCCAAAAATAGTCATCTGTTTATAAAATGTAGTCTCTTTAAAATAGAAATAATTCAAGTTACAGACTCTGATTCACTCCTAATCCTTCCTTTTCCAAAAAGGAATATACAATTTAGATTTAACCATGTTCCAGAACATCAAAGCAAGATCTAAGTTGAAGAATCAAATTTCTAGCAATAATGTTATAAGAAAGCAAATAGTCCTTGATATAACTACCTGCACACAATATTTAATATGATGTATTAAATATTAGCATGGTGTTTGAAACCATATAAGACATACATGAAAGTAGATGACTGGATTAGAAAGATGTGGTACATATATACAATGGAATATTACTCAGCAACCAAAAATGAGAAACACATGTCTTTTGCAGCAACTTGGATGGAGCTGGAAAAGATCATGCTTAGTGAGATAAGCCAGAAAGAGAAAGAAAAATACCAGATGGTTTCACTCATAGCAGGAGTATAATGGACCAGGCGAGAAAATAACAAAAATAATGAACAACCATATACCAAAGACATACATGAAATAGTTCCCTGACCTACCAACAAACTTCAGATTTTGCAAGGGACACTTGCAAATGATAATTTGAATACATATTTCTGTCTTATATATATTTTGAGATTTCCTTTTTAATATCTTTAATAATTTCAATATTTTTAAGACCTACAAGTTAAGAAAAAGAGTAAAGAACTAAGAGATTCTGCAATTAAAATAATGTATAGGACTTTTCCACAACTAAAAAGATAGACTGGGAAAAATAAACCTTGAGATTTTTATGTACATTAATAAAATATGGGGCATGATAAAACTGGCAAACTCCAAAAGCTTACTACAATTTCTGGTACATGTAAGAGAGTAAGAAAATAAATTGTAGAATCGTCATAAATTCTGACTGAAGTTTACTTTGTTTGTGAAATTCTTCTGCATTCTGTTTTAGTCAAGAGTTCAACTCTGTTTCCTTTTGCAATTGTAACCTGATAGACTTCCACAGCTTCTGTCCCACAGTTGAAGTTATGCATCATTCTGGACACCCTACATAGCTCCAGATGGACCTGAGGCTCTTCTCTATGTCTTAGAAAATAAGAAGCTATTTTAAAATTCTTTGTCATAAAATGCTTTGAGAGTTAGCAGAGAGGTCATGTGACAGGAAGTATAAAGACTACAAATTTCCACATCTTTTCATGACATAAACTACTTTACTAAAATATCTCTAGACAGTTTCTCATAGAAAATATGAATTATATTCTAAAAGAAGTAAAGGTCGAGGTGACCAAGTTATTTGAAATAGACATTGTGCTATTTGCTAATATCTCATTATGTAGAAATGGTCCTTCAACATTTGCATATAATTTGATTTTAAAACACTAGAATACAAAGATTGTAGTTTGAATTGAATTTTGAATGATTCCTCCCTTAGACTCCTGTGGAGAGTAATTTATATGCAGATGTGAATGTTCACACTGGGTCCTTATCACCTGGCAAGATGACCAAGGATAAAGTCCATTCAGGCAATAATTTATAAGAAGCTCTGCAAAGCACACAGGAACTAGAATGTCTAGAGAGTCTCAGTTTCCACACCTCTCACTAATGATGAGAGGCCCTTTCTTCTTTGTAATATAAACATCCCCAAAATAATCAATTTCTTATCATTGAGTACATTATGTCATTAATTGTCAATGTACCTAGAAGCTGCAACATTTTTAGGTACCTATATTTGAGATATTTTTCTCTTCATGATTAAATTCTTACTAATACTTATCTTTCATTTTCTGTGGTTTGAAATTGATATGTCTGCATGTAGCTTTTTCCTTTATTTTGATAAAATTATTCTCTGAACTTATTGAATCAATAGTGTTGTTTCTGACATCCATTAATGTAAGTCAGTGTCATTATTTCAAATATTTCCTGTGCTCCTGACTCTGTTCCTTCTGGCATTCTCATTACCCATATTACACTTTTTTGAAGTTCTTTCATAAGTTTTAGATACACTATTCTTTTTTTTTCCTTTAGTCTGTTTTCTGTTACTTTTTCATTTTTGAAATTTTCTGATGAGAAATTCTTCCCTCAGCCATTTCTGATCTACTATCAAGCCTATAAAAGGCAGTGTTCATTTCTATTACAACATATTTTTCTTTCTTAGAATTAATGTTTCCTTTCTTAGAATTTCCCTCTTTATGTTTATATTATCATCTACCAGCTTAGTATCCATTAGAACCTTTAAAATATTCATCATAATTGTTTTAAATCCCCAAACTGATTATTCCAGCATCTCTGTTATATCTGATTCTGATACTGGTAGTGACTCTGTCACTTCAAACTTGGGTTTTGTATTTGGCCTTTTATTATTATTATTCTAATATTATTTTGTGTGTAGCTAGAAATGATGTACTAATATAAATGTTGCATAATAGTCCTTTAATGAGGTGGTGATGCATGGATGAGAGAAAACATTGTCTGGTACTTTGTAGCTATGTCTCAGTCAGTAGACTCAGTCTTTACGAAGCCACTTAAAGACTTTATTTATAAAATACTCTTTAAGCAATATCATTAGTTCTGTCTCAAGGACAAGGAAATCAAGCTTTGCAAAAATGAACAGTGATAACCCAGGTGTTACCGTGATGGAGCTATCACCAAAGCCAGAAACTTATATTTCCAAAGCTGATGCTTCATGTCTTCACAACCTTTCTTACTTACCACTGTTGTAGTTCTGTATTGTCTTCCAGTTTCTTAAAGTATGTGATGATTCAGTCTTTGAAGCCAATAACCCCCTAAATAACATAAAACTATATGTAACTTTAGGGCTCATTGAAATTATCTGAGTATAATTTTGTTATACTTTTAAGAAGCATAGTTATCATGGAGAATCAATCTAAGCTTATATATATATATATATATGTGTGTGTGTGTGTGTGTGTGTGTGTATTAATTAAATGGAGTCATATCCCTACATATCTCTAGCTATTATTATATTTACATGTGAATGTTTGCAATAAATGCCTAGTACATATACAGCCAGTGTTAAAATAAAAAATAAATGCAGATCAGCCTTGAATATAGCTTGAGTAAACAAAACCAATCTAGTCATAAAAGCAAAGGTTAATATAGTTTATTTTGCAAGACTAAATGGACCTTTATCATTTCTATTCTATGACTCTAGAAACTATCAGCAAAATTTAAACTCCCTAGAGTTGATATATTTAATATTGATTATTATAATATTATAAACTATATCTGTGAAGAATGGAACATTTATTTTTTCTCACTATGACAATTTCTTTTTAACTATCTGCCCTAATTCTCAGTCCATGTTTTAGTTTAAATATTCCTGGTTAGCAAACTGTTTTGTTGGTGTGTACACAACAAACTTACTAGTTACTACTTCAGTGAAGCATATACTTCAGCTCTTTGTGAACTTTTGATGCCATTATATGTTGAACACTGCCTCTTTCCCCCAACCAAGATTGTTTCAATCTAAATCACTCACCTCTCTCATTCATGCTCTTCTCCAAGTACTTATTGTAAGTCCTTGTTTCACAGAGTAAGATGACCTTTTTTATTTAATCTTTTGAGGATCAGGTCCTCCAAAGGGATCTCCTTTTTCAAAATTCCAGTTCCAAGCAAATTAAAATAAACACAATATGGATTTTGCTTCCTAAAAAGGCACTTTATTATAGAATGTGGAACTATCCTCTGACAGACACCCATGAGAAGTGTTCACAGCTGACCTTCACAATAGTATCCTGCAATGGTGCAGAGCTGCTTTATTTTCCTTTTGTGTCAGTGGTGTTTCAGAAAAGCTCCCGATTTTGTCTTCCTTACCACTTGCCACCAGGTCTTTGATTACACTTCACATATCTGAAGTGACAACTTTGATTATGTGTCCTTATAATATCTGGTCCCTTTCTGGAGACTTTTTAAAAATCTGTTAGGGCTTGTATTATCCATTTGCAAAATCAGAGTCTTCCTTTCTACTTGACTGTGTGAATGTTGAAACCATCAGTCCCAATGTCCTAATCAATTCAAACTGAACTACTTTGTTCTTAATTGATTACAAAAAATAATAACTGTAAAGTCTTAAACAGGCCCTTAAAGACACGTTTTTGTTTTTGTTTGTTTGTTTTTCAGTAAAGCCCATAGCAGAAAAGAAATATGTTACCCGAAAGGACTATGCACTACTCAATTAGCTGTTCCTAACTAAATCCTTTGAGATTAACTAGAGTCATAGAGGCCAAGAAGACTTGTGTGGGGCAGTGAGGAGGCTGGAAGAAGGGAGAGAGAAAGTTAATAGTGCATAACACACTGTCAAGGGAAGATAAAATTGAAATCTAACTGTTGGATCTTTGGACACAATGTATTGGCTATGTAAAAATAAGGAAGCATAATTATACATCCACAATAATAATTCCAAGGAAGTCCAGGATTTTGCCTAAAGCTAACCATGAAATAGCAAACATGTCAACAATGGAAGAAAGTGAGACCATATTTTACCTAATGGAAACAAGTAAAAGAAGAGTATGGAGTTGCATGCAGGGAATTTATAATAAATATTTTCAAAAATACTAGTTTTGTGCAACACTTTCTACATATGTATCCATTTACTTCCTCCTTAGAGTCCTATAAATTTCGGGCTTTAATTCATAGTTGTGATGTCAATGCAATTCCATTTCAAGAAGCAGTTAATTCTTGCTCTTCTTAAGTTAATAGTTTTAAAGAATTAGAAAAAATGAAAAATAAATTATAACTATGCCTTAAAAGTAAAGAAATTGAATAATTAAGTTCTACTTTTGATAATATTACAGTGCCTGTGGTTGTATAGTCTGCTGCTTTCAAATCCAAATACTGGGAAAGCAAAGAAGAAAGGTACAGGTCAGTGATTATTTCTATGAGACTCTTTAACTCCTCTGGGTTTGAGCTAATTAAATATCAGATTTAATATCAAATTAAATATTAGAAAATTCCATCACATTAGTTTTAAACTCTGTCAAGGTTTGCTTTGCTGAAAAAAAAAAAAAACAGAAAACTTAAACTTCAAATTATAAAAATTGTTTTGGGCCATATTAGAGATCATAACTGCTCTCACGTTTGGTAATAAGCAGTTTTAACTCCTGAACTAAAAGTATTGTTGGACTTTACTTGACCCCTAAATTTAAGAATGTGTTCATGTATTCAAAAAAACAAACAAAAAACTATAGAGTGATAACATGTACCTGGAAACTCATAAGTCCTAGTAACATTAAAGTGAACAAGTCTACAGGCATGAAACTTTATAACGGGTTAAGGCATGTATGTATGTGTTCATGTGTGTATGTTTGTAGGGGGACAGGAAATAGATTATAAGTAAATAGACAAACAGAGAATAATGCCAAATAGTGAAAAGTACTGAAGAGAAGATGATTGAATCACTGGTTAAGATTTGATGGACAACTTCACCAACAGGAAATTGGATGAAATTTAACCTGAGTTTTAAAAGAAATGAGTCAAGAAGCAGATATTTAAAGGGAACATTTGGCACATGGTCTTCTGATTGGCAATGAGTAACATTTAATGAAACTTAATTGCAGTGGGTGAGAAGCAGACTGCTATAAGAAAGGTCATGGGTAGGCCAGGGGCTAAAGCCTCTAGGATATTGTAACCTAGGTAAGGAATTTGGGCTCAGTCTAATTGCGATCGGAAGTCACAGATGATTATTTTATGTAAAGGCCAAAATGATCCAATTTTAAAGCCTCCCATTGCTTCTGCATGAATTTTCTGCTAAAGTATAACTTTAAGAAAAAGGAAAAATGCATTTTTCTTTGTAAGGTGACCATTCTATTTTGTTCATTTTCAAATATTTGACTGCCAATTAGGACACTGTTTCTTACTAGAGATTATCAGTGAGCTAACTCAAACACTGCTCATTGCTCTCATAGAGCTTACTGCCTAAGCAGGGACATAGATATCCCCATAATCACCCTAAGGATATATAATGGCCACCTGCAAAAGAACTCTTGAGTGGAGCAGGGTTATATCTGAACAAGTAACAAAGGATCCAAATGTAACTTGAAAGTTACTGAAAGCCTCATAATGACTGGGAATGAACGATAGTCAGTAGGAGTGGGCTAAAGATATTTACCTAGTCAGTAGGAGTGGGCTAAAGATATTTACCTTAAGGGCAACAGAAGGTTGAAAGCTGGCTTTAAGCAGAGCAATGATTTGATACAATGCCACTTTTAAATAATTATGCATTCAAGCTTCAGTTGAAGAATAGGTTGGAGAAAGAATAAAATTCATATAGTGGGACAACCAGTTTAAAAAAAAAAAAAAACAAGAGACTAGTTAAAAGATAATGGTAGCTGAGAACAGACTTTAGGGAACAAAGAAAAAAAATAGATTCCATGGGTATTGAGAAGATAAAAGCAACTGGTCTTGGTGACAAATTAGATAATAAGTGTGAAGGATACAGAAGGGAATGGCCTGAGCAAGTAGAAAAATGATAATGTCATTTACTGTGAGACAGAATTACCATATAACCAGACTTCAAGAGAAAGATCAAGAATTTGTTTGTGTACATGCTGAATTTGTGATATGTTCAAATTATCCCAGTGATATGTCAAGTCAGTAGCTAGATATGCTGATAAACCAGAGTAGAGTTCTGGGCAAGAGAAATAAATCTGGACATCACCATGGTAACCAGAACTGTCAATGTGTTGAAATTTCCTAGTATGAGATTACAAGAAAAAGACTTTTACTGAAATTTACATAACTCAAGGATTTGATGATCCAGGAAAAGCAAAACTGCCTGCAAAGGAAATATAAAAGATATGATCACTGGGATATGACTTGGAGAATGTCAAATAATGTTAATGATTATCAAGAACTGTGAAGATTCTGGGATTTTTCCCATGTGTAAGCTAGTCTATTATTTTTTAATGAGTGTTGGCTGAAGACATGATACTACTGGGTTAGGGACAGAGGGCTTTTTTAGGGCAGAAAGAGCAGTCCCAGGGTAACATGACACTCCTGTGGTTCCTCGAGTTCTCCAAACCCCATGGAGTGCCCATGATGGGTAACATCACATGTAGTGGTTTGCATTACAAGAGAAGAACACTAAGCTTGGAAGATTAACCACATTTATAGCAAGGTAGAAACAAACCTGTTCTTTATCTGGAAGAAAATATTACCATATTTATTGGGGTTACAAGATGGAAACTTAACCCAATGTGAAAAATAGTCTGAGGCTTGAATTCATAGCATAGCTGGGAAGGCTATACATGGTTGTTTATGGTAATGGTATATTAAAATGTTTTTTTATAGGTTTTTTCCTGAGTATATTCAAATGTTGATGGAATTGGCCAAATTAAATATTCTACATACATTAGAAAATAAAATGTTATTAAGTTCTCATTAACTTCATTTAGAATATTGCTCTGACTTGAATTGTGTATTCCCCAATATATATTAAAGTTCTAACTCTTATTATTTCTGAATGTGCCCTTGTTTGGAAATGAGATCTTTGTTGATGATTTAAGTTAAGGTCACTAATCCAATATGAATGTGTTTTTATAAAAAAGTGGGACTTTTGGTATAGAGACAGACAAGCACAGAGGGAAGAGGATGTGAGGACTAGGGAGAATGTCATCTCCAAGCCAGAGAAGCATGGAAGCCATTAGAGGTCAGGAGAGAGGCATGCAACAAATTTCCACAACCCTTTGAGGAATTAATTCTGCCTACATCTTGATTCAGGCTTCTAACCTATAGAACTTTTTAAGAGAATAAATTTCTATTTAAAGCTACCCGTTTGTGGTATTTTGTTACAGCAGCCCTAAGAAACTCATGCAGATATATATATATATATATATATATATTTAGAAAGACTGAATTATGACTAAAAGAAATGAAAAACAAGGTTTACAAATTTTTGAGCACTTTATTTCACTACATTTCAGCAGGACAATGCTATGACCATTCTTGGGGAAATCACATAAAAGGAAATAAAAGAAGAGGGAACAAAATCTTGTGATAATGTTGCCCTAGCAATATAAGAATTCAATTTAAGTTAGTTTAACTAATGGATATCCAACTACCAAGCATTTTTAATTTGTTCATATAGTATTTCAAAAGAAAAAGGATATGAAGTTGCTTTTAAGCATTCTCAGAAAATAATCAGGATGGTTGGGGAGTATGGCTTTCTGAAATGGTCTGCATCCACTTGTAGCAGCAGGAAGTTGAAGTAAGGACTCTTCCAGACTGTTAAAAATTACCTAACCACTATGGTTTTACATTTCCTCATCTCTATACAAAGAAATTGTTAGATCATCTCCCAGAATAATTATGGAGATTACTTCTATTTTACCTAGAAGAGCCTTTCCTTGTATGGTTGAATTTAACACATAATTGAGGCTTTCTTACTTCTAAAATCATTCCTGAGCACTTATCAGTAACCTTTGTTCTTAGTCAAGTTTTTTGTTAGTCTATTTTTCTCATTTGTATTATTTTTAGTATGCTTTTCTAGTTCATTTCCTATCTGGAGTTCTTTACATCTTTATTTTTTTTTAAGATTTATTTATTTATGCATAGAGAACTGGGGTCCAGGCCATAGTTTTGTGTGGGATGAGAGTAATCATTCACATATTCTGGTCCAACTACAGCCAGTTAAAGGAAGTTCACATTTGAACTTACATCCAGACAAGGGCTCTCCAAAGGGCTTAATATGGTCAATCTTCTACAAGTTAAATATAAATCACTTTCTACAATCTCTGAGTCCAAAACATTTTCTCTATTCTATGATAACAGTGATGATAATAACTTCAAAAAATGAAAATATTTCATGTTTCCTATGATTAAACAGTCTGTGGGGACATTCCCATTTAGTTTTCCTAATGCCTATAGATATCACGGGTTTCAAGTTGTAGAAGAATTGAGACATAAGACTCTCACCATGTGATCAGAGAATTCAGCAAAAATAGAACATTCATGGACAACCCACAGGAGCATAGGGGAACGGAACAAATGAAAAGGGAAAATAGGTCCAAGTTGTCAGAGTCATTTCAATTACTGCCAATTTCCCCAGAACATATACTTTGTGATAAAAACAAAACTAAACACTCATAGCAAATTTTATAGTTAACCATCTTATTTCTTTCACTCTTTATAAAATCATGCCAGCATATGCAATGAAAGTTACACCATCATTGAACAGATTATGTTTATCAAATCAGAAATGGCTCAAGCATTGAAAAAAATCTTCTTATAAAGAGCAAAATAGCAGACATACCAGCCTAGCCTTGCACACTGGCTCTGTGTGAGCAGCACAACTTCCAAACAGCCTGTAGTCATAATAATGTCGGAAATATGGTGTGCTTTTTCAGACAAGTAAAACATGAAAGCTCCGTTTATTTATGAAAACAAGCCCACTCTAAGTTTTCATTTACACAAACATGTTTTTGTACAATGGCTTGCCCTTCAAAAAATATATATAGCTTACATTTAGAACTCCAAAAAATACCAAGATCTTACATTTTAAGAATTAATTTCATTGTCATCATCATTATTGTTGCTATTGTTATTTACAAGTTATTTGGTGTATTAGCAATGTGGAATGTTTTTATACACATACGCATACTTCAGTATTATTTTATAGTCATTATTCAATTACTTTAATTGACTGCATTTGGATATAAATAAACTCATAAAAATGAATTAAATATTTCCCTCATGGCAGCAATGGGCTTTGGAAGCAGAGAAATGGGAGTGTATATTCTACACTAAAAACTTTAAGTTCAGTACTCTAAAAATCATATTTAATGCTCTTTCTTAAATTTGTTTCTCTGCATATTAAATTCAGAGAATGAAGCACCATATCCATTATTAGTTATTGTCCAGTAGCTCAGTACATTCTTAGGAGAAAAAGCATACTATAAAATTATACACGATATTTAGTACATTTAGTAAAAGAAATGGTTACTTACTCATGCTCTTTTAAAATGCATGAATTTTATTATTTAATTGTACTTATGTATACTATGCTCAGTTTTAACAATATTAAGGGAGTATTATAATATTTTGTCATAAATATATTGGAATATAACTGAGGACTATCTCAGGGTTTCTTTGACATAATTAGGAATAAAATATTCTCACTATTTAGTTCATGTTGTTCTTCATTGACAACTACATCAAAAATAATGGGTACCATTATAAATCAATATGTACTTTCTTAAACTGCTTATATGAAAAGGAATCCAAATGACTACCCTGTGTGGCATCATAAATACATTTATTTTGGAGTAATTCAACAACCAGTTAAAAATGAAAATGCATAATTTAGGAAGATAAAGGAGCTGGGACAGATTTGAAAATCATCCAAATAATGGAAAAAGAACTGTGGTAAGAAAAATCTTCAAAGGAAGACGTCATTAACAAAAAAAGAAAGAAAACTCTGGATTTTTTTATGCACACAACTTAAGAAATGTCATTAGAGTGTGTCAAATCTATAGGTCAGAAAATATATGAAGTTTGGGGTAGTTCAGATAAAATCCAGAGACCAGATTGCCGTAAGTCACAGTATAATCAGCTTATAAGGGAAAAATTTCAATTATTTTACATTTTTAAAAGTACAGGTTTATAATTGATTTTATTTTAAGTTTTTATGCATAAATATGACTGTAAAGTCCAGCAGATAGAATAAGGAGAGGAAGAGTAAGCATAAGATTTTATAGCGCTCTCCCGCAGGCAGGCGAGGTTCTCAAGCCCTCAGCAGGGGTCTGAGACCCTTAATAGGCTGTCTTTGGGGAGTGAAAATTTTCAGGCAGGAAGCGTTGGTAGTGGGTTTTCTGCTGCAGGGAGTTAGGTCCAGGTTGGTCAACCACCATCCACCCGGTTCAGCAAGTAGGTCCCTCTTTGTTTATCGCTAGCAGTGCAAATCCTTTGTTAGTTGTCTTGGGGCTGTTTCTCCGTTTTTGCCTAGATCACCCAGGCTTGATCTTACAGTGACCTTGGGTTTATGGTTTTATTTACTAACTACACAAGGACTAAAAATTACTAAGATTATTATAATGCTTTGTTTTTCAACATGCCATGAGTGTGATTCTGACTCTGTAGTGTCACTTCTATATAAAGTCATTGCTAGGTATCTTGTGAGTGCAGGACGTGGTGCCAGGACTCTGGTGGATACAAAAATTAAAAAATGCTCAGGTACCTAAAACAAAATGGCGTAGTCTTTGCTTATAACACACACACATCCTCCTCTCTACCATAAATCCTCGCTTGAATAATTGCAGTACTTAGTACAGTCCAAATGCTGTATAAGTATCTGTTCTACAGTTTTGTTTAGAGAATTATGGCAAGAAATAAAAGTCTCTGCACGTTAAATATAGATGCAACCATTATATGTCTTGCCATATAAACCATGCCTTGAGCCATGTTTGGTTAAATCCATAAATGCAGAAGAGACTGATACAGAAACTTTGGATGTGGAGACCCAATCATAGTTATAGTCTTAGAGGTCACATACATTCCAGTCATTCTACAAGTGCTCAGAATATCCTGAAAATAACCTCCAAGCCCATGACATAGCCTTTTGATTACGTTGAGTATTGACAAACATCCTTTTGGAGAAATGCTTGCTCTTTTCAAAAAAAAAAAAAATTATATATATATATATATATATGTATTTAAAGATTTATTTATTTGTGCATACAGATCTGGGGTACAGGCCAGAGGCTCAGGGGTGGTGAGAGGCTTCACCAGAGACAGAGTGAGGAACAGAGCAGGCAGATCGACGAAGTACACTGCTGAGGGGAGCAGCGGGCGGTGAGGTCTGCCCAGGAGAGGTCTGCCACACCATGTGATCACCTCCGGGGCAGGCTGGAATCGAACTCATGCAGAAGTGTCTTTAGATTCTCAGTGCTGTGCTTTAACCCGCTGTGCCACCAGGGAGGGCCAATATATATAGTTTATATTTTAAAACTGCTAATACACAAAATAAGTTTTTTTAATGTTAATTGCTCTCACCATTATTTCTTCATTTCTTTTCTCATGTTTGCCTTTTCCTGTTGAAACACCTAACTAGATTTTCTCAAACCTGGCTACACTAGAGTCTTTTAAAATTTTTGTTACTTGCAAGATAGCTGCAGGAGTAGGGTGCACCCACCCACTGATGTTTTTCAAAAGATCCCACTGATAATACTTTTACACAGCCAATGTTGAGAGCAACAATTTTCTACTCAGTGCATCAAGGAAGTAACATGAATGACTGGGCTAAAAAAATTGTGAGTTCCTTTAACATCTTTGTGCTTCAGAAGTCTGCTTCCTTAAGGAAAACTTCCCTAGGGCAGTAAACAATAGGAAAGATGAAGGAGAGCCAGGCTGAGAGGATTAAGACAAAGGAGCACAAGGGATAGATGTTACTGTATTATTGATTCTTAGCCTAGCAACTGCCAAAAGACAATGAAAGAGGTATAGGCTCAGCTCAAGGGGGACTGTGCAAGCACTTAACTTAGAGGGAAAGAAAGGACCCAAGTGCCATATAAGGGAACCTGTGGTCACCCACACGGAGAATCACATCCCATTCATTGGCAGCTTCCCTTGTGTATGGGTCCTTACTTTTGCAGCAGATGCATCCAATATATACATACCTTGAGAGCATGGACCTGGCCCTGCTTTTCAAACTAAACCTGTAATTTCTGCTACAGAGAACCAGATGGGATAGTCTTTTCCTACGTGATTACTTAAGTCAGATTTCCAAAAGAAAGAAATGAGGGTAAATGGTAAATTTCAATTTCAAAATGCTCTATCATTAGCTGGTGTTATAAATTAATTAGTTCAATAAATGATCTCATCTTATAGATGTGAAATATCGAGGAAATAATCAGGAATCAGCCTTAGTCACAAAACAAAAGAAGTTGTGAACATCTTCTTGAACCTGTGACAATCCCTCCCATTTGAAATCTGAATTTTGTGCCATCTGGCTCCCAAACCAGCATTTGCAATGTCAGGCAGTAATTGGAGGAAACAGCCATGTACAGAGCACTCTGAAACCCTCATAAAAATATATAATACTATCATTTTCTTTCTTTTTAAAAATGTTTCATGGGGTTCCCCCATAGTACCTTTTGCCAGTCTTGCTGTAAAAATAGTGTTTATAGTGATTGAATATACTTTCGGTAAATAGCTTCTGTGGCTATCAAATGACTACTTTTCTTCTGCATTTAATCACATGGGAAGAAAAAAATGATGGCAAACAGACTTCACTGCCTTAAACAATATTTGTTAAAGAAAGACTTCTGCCCTGGAGCATCTTACTCAGAAAGTAATTTCCTGGCCATTGCCTTGGAGTCCTAGACTTTCTCATTTGGTATTTTCTCTTTTAAGCATGAATCAGCTCCTTTTTTTTTTTTTCCTTGTCTGGTCTCTATCTACATGGTCCTGAAATGACATCATTGTCTTTGACATCATATTGAGTAATTAACAATCCCAGTTTGTTTGAGGCTAACCAGGCTCAATGAATATCCTATTTTGTTTTATTTTCTTTTAAAGATTTATTTTATTTATTTATGCATACAATAGATGGAGTGTAGGCTGGGGGTGGGGGTGGGGGTGTAGAGGAAGGGGTGATGGTGAAGGGATTCACCAGCAGCTGGAAAACAAAACTGAAACTAGAGGACTGAAAACTGCTGAGGGGAGCAGCAGGCAAGAAAAGCGAGGTCTGCTGACCCATATGAGTCAGCTCCAGGCCAGGACTGAACTGCTGCTGTGGCTGGATTTAGCTTGATAGCACTTTTAACCCCTGCGCCACCAGGGAGACCTGGACATCCTATTTTGTATTCTTAAAAGCCAAATGACCCTTTCAGTAGATGTGGATCCATGTGGTTCTATATCTGTCAACCTAAATATGACAGTTTTGAAATGAAATTTATCCTAAGTGGTTTCAAAACATGTTACCTAGAATTAACATGTACAGTCAACTTATTAAATAGTCCCTAAAAATTAAATAATCTTTTCTTCAGTGTATTGGATATGTAAGACTTTCAGGTAGGTCTACGTTCTAGTAACAATATTAATAATGATAATAATGAAACTGCAGCAAGTAAGTTATGATTTTATTCAAAGTAAATTAAATACCATCATCGAATGGTATTTCATAAAACTTAGAGGTAAGAAAATATTTCCAGTGGGAAACCAAACATTAATCAAATGAATATAAAATATATTAGCATTTCCTGAACACTAACTCAGACTTGTAAGGAATGATGCTAATACACAGCAATGTTTAAATGAAGAAAAAAATTAATGAAAAGTTTAATCTTAACAATGCTTCTCTTTTGGTTTATTTGAGAATTATCACTATTTTCTATACCAACTGCTCTATAAATGCATTTTCAGGATGAGTTAAAACTCTGCTTAGAAAAAAAATATCAGCAGAAAATTATTTTTCTAGTAATTTTTGTGTGCCACTGGGGTTGAAGAGAAACTTTATGATTTTGTATACTGGATAATTCTGGTCTTGCCACCTCTTATCTGCTATCCAGCTACAAAAATTAGGTTCTCATGTGTGACTACTTTTTTCCTAACCAAAATGTATGGATACATTTTTACTCTACTGAGTTTGCCTCCAAATAATCGTAACAACCACTTGCCTCAATTTGAAAATATTTACTTCTCTAAAGAATACATATAATTCTACACCAGTATGTCAGGTAGACTTAGATCCACAATTATGATGACTGCAAAGACCTTACCCAGCATCTCATTATATTTCTTTTCTTTGTTGCATTGATTTAATTCTTGGAATTCTGACTTCAGGATATAGCAAAGAGCTTGTTCGCTGTAAAGGAACGCCTAGCAGCTCTTACCAGTTATATGACTTCTTCAAAACTAGGAAGCACTAAATAAGAATCCCCTGTCACATATTTATTGCAGCAGTGTATTTATTCTTCTAATCACTCTAGCAAGCAAAGAAATGTATTATGAACATCGATATACGTTCTTTAGGGAGCAAGAAAAACAATTAGTCACTACCACTTACAATACTGACAAGGTCAGAAATGCAAAAAACTAACTTGAGTTTAAGGAAAAGTAGATCTTTGTTTTCTGATGTTTTTTGATAAGAAGGGGCTCTGAGAATCAGGTCATTTCCCAAATCCCAAAAGTATAATGTTGAATGAGTCAAAAGGCAAGGTATGTGTGTCTTCATAATTTTCTCTTTTTTTAACTTCTACACCATAGCATTTTACAAGGAAAATGCCAAGCATGTGTGTATGCACACACATGTTTGAAATAGATACACTAGACAGATTATTATATTCATCATCTATTATCACTTTAAAAAGATTTACTAGTCAAGTTACTAGTAAATATTTTAATACATAATAAAACTGAGAATTTAGAGCCTGCTGCTTTTATACAACACAATAAACATTATTTTTTTTATTTATTTTTTAAAGATTTATTTATTTGTGCATACAGAACTGGTACAGGCCAGAGGCTCAGGGGTGGTGAGAGGCTTCACCAGAGACAGAGTGGGGAACAGAACAGGCAGATCGATGAAGTACACTGCTGAGGGGAGCAGCGGGCAGGCCAGGAGAGGTCTGCTACGCCATTTGGTCACCTCCGGGGCAGGCGGGGGTCGAACTCATGCGGAAGCGGCCTTAGATTTTCAGTGCTGTGCTTTAACCCGCTGCGCCACCAGGGAGGGCCACAATAAACATTATTTTATTAAGTTCCAAAATAATTTTCTGTGAGGGCAACATAATGCCAATTATCAATATGCTCCCAAGTCAATGTTCACTTTCCAAAGTATACTTTAGGGGAGAATGAGTATTTTCATAGGAATGTGTTTTCAAGCTGTACTTAAGAATGATGAGTGTGTTATAGCTTCTTATACTTCAAGATTAAACAATATCTACTAAAAATAGAAGTATGAATAAAGGTTAGTTGTTAGAAGAATATACAGTTAATGGTGCAGCACAGTCTTGAGTTGAAACACTAACATTTAATATTACCAATATGGATGGTGTTAAGTATGCTATGAACATTCAAATGAGCTACACTTTCCATTCTGATACTAACATTGAACTTCTTCTCTAACTTTATTTTTTCTAAGGCTATCAAATAATGCTATGTAACAGTATAGATTTCTCTTAAGAACACTCATAACTTAAATGTTTTTTTATTAAAAAAGAAATGTAAATTACCAAGAATAAACTTCAATTTTGTTACACTTATCCATGAATTAAGGTTCAGTTAAGGACAGCTGGTCCCCACAAGTTTATAGCTTTCTTTAGTATCCTCTTTACCAATATCATAGAAAATGGTATATACAAATTATCATCAAGCAGTGTTGTTAAGGGTCTTCTGGCTATGTGGTGTTTGCATAGTTTGAAGTGAATACAGAATGAGCCTTTAAAAAGTTCCTACAAGAAGGATATTTCTTATGAGAGTGTATCATGAGGCAGGAAGTAAGTCAGATGCCCTCCAAATGCTATTGGCCTAAAGGTAATAATACAAAAAAATTATCAAGAAATATTAGTAGATGGAAGGATAAAATAATTTTAATGTGAGCCCTACATGACTTACTCAACCCTCTTCCTAAACTTACTTTTCCATACTCAAAACCTCTGGGTAGTTGACCACCTCACAAAAAGAAATTAATATGCTTAAAAAATTGTCTGGTAAATGCAGAACAAGTCAGCCAAAGGTGAAAGGGAGCAATGGCAGCAGGCATTTCTTCCTGACAAGGTTGGAAGTATGCAATTGTTGGTGTTAGCCAGGATATAAAAGGAAGAGAAGAGAACAAAGAATATAAGATTGTGAGCCTTTTGTTAAGGGGAAGAAACTGTAAAAACTAATCTCTAAATATCCTCCAGCCTTCCCCAGTACTCACCTTATAATCAACACAATCACTATTGTTATAAAATATCTATGCAGAATCTCCTGTTGAGTACTCCATGATGTTCTCTCAGCATTATCCTTGATCAGAAGGTCTGCATGGTCATCTTTGGAGTGGAAAACATGCAGCAGATTTCCTTCACCCTGTTTCATTCCTTCACCCTACACCCATAATAGACCCCGTGGAACTCATTCCTCTCAGTATTCTTACCTAGGCTGATTAAATAGCACGTGGCATGCTAGAAATTTTATATATGTCATCTTGAGAGCAATAGGCAAAAATGCTGGTCTTTCCTTACTTCTCCCTACTCTTTTTTTTATTATTAAAGATTTATTTATTATTTATGCATACATAACTGGGGTATAGGCCAGAGGTGCAGGGATGGTTAAAGGATTCATCAGAAACAGAGTGGGGAACAGAACAGGCAGATCAATGAAGTACACTGCAGAGAGGAGCAGTGAATAGGTCAGGAGAGGTCTGGCACACCATGTGTCACCTCTGGGGCAGGGATCCAACTCATGCTGAAGTGGCTTTAGCTTCTTGGTGCTGTGCTCTAACCCACTGTACCACCATGGATAGCCACCATTCTTTATTTTACTTCTTCTCATTATAGAGGAAGAATTTAATGAGATGTTGACAAAGTGGACTGATCAGGTATAGCCGAACTTGTTAGCTATCTCTGGAATTCACCTCCTTTATAAGAGGAGCACCTCTTTTCCTATTCTTCCCCTTGATGCCTGCCTGATTGAAAATAGAGTACTTCTTTCTCTTCTCTTGCTCTTTCTGGGTTTCCCTGCCCTCCATTAACTTGGTGAAATATCCCGAGAGGCTCCCAGCAGCTGGTTAGAAGAAGATATGTTCTTTCCACTCTCATCCCTCTCTAGTCAAGTCCCAAGGTTTAATTTTTAAATGAGTATAGTAGAAAGTTACAATATGGGCTTAAATAAGAGCTACATTCTGCAATCCAATTTTCCTATCAATGAAAGTAATCTTTTGATGTATTGATTTTCACTTCAAAATCTTTGACATCACTCTGGGAAGCCATTACCCGTAAGTGAAACTCTTATTCAAGTTGGAATCTATTTGTCATCTACTTATCATTTATTTTCCTTCTGAAGGAAATGTCCCCTTCCCCCAGCCAATGACTTCAATTTACTTAAAACTCTCACTACTAAATTCTAGTCACCTCCTTTGTTTCTACCACTTATTTTGTAGCTAGTTCATTATGTGAATTTTATTTTCAAATATATCTTCTCATACTCTAGCTGAATCATAATCCCAGCAATGGAAACACTCCATTTTGTGCTCTTTATATCCATGGATTCAATGCTCAATTAATACTCCCTGACATTAATAAGGAGATTCTAAGGAAATTACCGTGATAGACAATGGTAAATGATTTGTGTATTGAATTACCCTTGATTAATTTTATGTATATCACCATAAACTTCCAACCTACTAGACAAATAAGTAAAGCAAACTAAGGAAGATTTCTGCAGAGAAGCCTCAATTATAGGTGTGGTTAGAAGTTGACACTTTAAAAAGAGAAGAAGCAAATATATCTTCTAAAATATTTCAGGATTCATATATAATGATGTCTGAAATCTGTGAACTAGAATTTCACTTTCATGCTGGCATTGCTAGTAAGTGCTAGGGAATGTATTTTCCTGGGAGTATCAAGATTATGTATGGAAATATTTTCTTTAAAAGCAACTAGGTTAATTTGAAATCTCTAGGTAATATGTTTCCACATTTGGGTAAATTTATAAATATAATAAATATAGAAGTAAAATTTGATACTAGACACACTTAAGTATATCTGGGCAATCCCTGTTCTTTTATTCACCTCTTCAATTTGTCATTTACTTCACTCATTGAACTTGTCACTATTAATTCTTTACATTTGCCTTAAAAAGAAATAGAGTTCTGCTAACTTTCAAAATACTCTGTGTTCTTCAAAAGATGCTTTAAATGTTCATTTACAAATAAAAGCTTAAGAGATTAATGTTACCCATGAAAGACTAACATGAGCTAACTAGACAATGGATTAAAAATATTTGCAAATTTTAAAACTTGCTAAATGTAACTTTTATCATTGTCATACCTTCCTCATCATCAGTGGTTTCTTTGTAAATAGACTCGTTGAATTTATTTTGTATCCCTTCATAGTTACTTTATGGAAGATATGCTTTCACCTATAATTTGTGTTAGAACAGGATATGAGAAAATTATATTATGGAAGCATAATAGGGTGCATTTTTACATGTTGACAGAACATGTTTCTGCATCTACAATCTAGATAATATTGAATATGCAAAGTTAACATCAAATGGAAGATGTACAGATAGTTACCAACCTTGTGTAATCATTGGTATATTTAACTTCTATATTTACCCTCCTTAGTCACACAAATTCCTTTTGTGCAAACATTTAATAAATATTATTCAAAGTTAACTTTAAAGCTCATAGTTGGCAGAACAAACTCCCAAAAATATTGTTCCCAAAATAAGCTAAATTTTATTGTGATATCAGAATGGAAAAAACAAAACAAAACTCTACACTGTTGAAAAATTCCACAAACTTTGTCTCACAGATTTAATATAACCTAAATGATTTCAGGACATAAACATGGGAAGCCATAGGACCACATTAGCACAATGAAGAAAACTTCTAACCTTTACAACTATATTATAAGCATCAAGTAAAGGACTAAGAGTCAAATCAAGGAAATTTTTTAGAAACATCTAATCTCTTCTTAGTCCTGGAATTATGAATTCATTATAATTAAAGCCATCATTGATCTCTCTCTGGATCGTTACCTTGCGCCCACTTGTCTTTCTTTTAGTCGCTATTAACTTAATACCTTACTGAATTCTCAAAAAAATGAAAATGGCTCTGTCATTCAACCTAGCAATCTCACCCCAGACATCTACCCCACAAAACCAGAAACAATAATTGGAGAGGAATTCTACACTCCCATCTTTATAGCAGCACTATCTAATGCAGTCAAGAAATGGAGACAAACTAAGGTGCCCCCGAATAGACAAGAGTATCAAGAAGATGCAATGTATATGTAATGGACTACTATTCAATCACAAAAAAGATAAACTCATGCCATTTTCCACATGGGGATGGAGCTGTAAGGGTTTTTACTAAATGAAGTAAACCAAAAAGAGAAATATAAAATACCAGGTGATCTCACTTGTGTGTGAGATATAACCAAGCAAAGAGTGAAAGACGAACTTTAAAACCAACTCAAAATTTCCCATAGATTTGGAGCATCAAGGAGGAGAAAGAAAGGTGAGAACATGGGGGCAGAGAGAACATAATGGACTATGGGGGAGGACTATAGGGGGGTTGGATGGTGGGAAAACCACTAACAACACAGGGAGAAATCCCATATTGTCAAAATATAAAGAAGGAACAAAGCAATAAAAAAAAAATTAGCCCTTCATCTTTAACCCTCACTCTTCTGAATATAAATGAAAGGGTACTATTTTTTTACGTTAATAGTTATGTAATTAATTTTTTTCTCAACTTATCTCTGCCCTTCCTCTTTTCTTCCTTCCCTTTCAAGTCAATTGCCTTTCATAGCTACAATTTATTTCTAGTAAGGACTTACTATATGTCAAGTCCTTAGCGCATGTTACACCTACTCACATACTTGCACACATAAATCAAATATTGTGTGTGCACATATAGGCTCAATCACATACACATGTTTTGCATAAGCACATGTTTGACTCACATGCACATACAATTACATGCAATCCAGAATCACATGCATATGCAGGTACGTGTTTATGTATAATCACATGAAGAACCACAATGGCATGATCACGTGACATGTTCATTACAGTTGCATACACATACGTAATCATACACAATATATAGAATCCTCCTAAAAATTCTGTTAGGAGGGTCCCATTGTATTATATTTCATATACTTAAATGAGGAAGTAAGATACAAACTCGTGTGATAATAAGTGACAAGGCTTGTATTTGAATTGTAAACAGTCTATCTCCAGGGTCTACAATCTTAATCAGCATTTTATCTGGCTTTGCACCACAAATTATCTTTAATCCTAATAATTTATTTCCCTTTTTTTTCTGTTTAGTCTGTAATTACTCATCTGCCATCTCTCTCTCTTTTTTTAAATAACATAATCGTTTATTTTTACATCACTTTATGCCTTTTTGCATCTCAGCTGTAACCCCCGTGGGCTTCCCACCACCAGTTCACCCAAGTGCCATCACCATAGTCCAGTGCACTTCCCTTCCCCATTTTTGACCCCATTCCCCACTCCACCCCCATAAAATGTCGCTGGTATATAGTTGTTCATCATTATTATTTTCTCCCCTGGTCTTTTATACTCCTGCTATGGGTGAACTGATCTACTATCTTTCCTTTTATTTCTAGCTTATTTCACTAAGCATACTCCCTTCCAGCTCCATGCATGTTGCTGTAAAAGGCATGTGTCTGTCTTTTTGATTGCTGCATAATATTCCATTATGTATAAGTACCTCATCTTTTTAATCCAGTCATCTACTTTTGGGCATGTGGGTTGATTCCATGTCTTTCCTTTTATAAATAAAGCATCAATAAACATGGGGGTGCAGGTATCGTTTTGAATCAGTGTTTTTGTGTCTTTTGGGTAGATACATAGGAGTGGGATTGCTGGGTCATATGGAAGCCCCATTTTTAGCAGTTTGAGAAACCTCCAAACAATTTTCAATAGTGGTTGTGCTAGTTTGCATTCCACCAGTTTCCGCCATATCTTTTAAATGTACTGTTAATCCCAAATTATGTCATCTCAGATGCCTGTAAATTTGTTTAAAAATTATGTTTCCTTGCATTATCATATATTTAATAAAGTATATTTTAAATTATCTCTAAATGTTAAATATTTTCAAATTAACAGTTTCCTAAATTCTAAGTAATTATGTGCACCAATATTGTTCTTCTTCCATAATACCCCAGCTTGTTCATTTCCTTTTTTCACCCGTATTTTCCTTCCTTTTTTGTTCCCCTTTTACCATACTCTCTCCCATTCTTTTTATTCATGCTCATAAACATGGGGGAAATAATATTATCTCAGAAGGAACGCCCTGAATCTCTGGATTCTGTATCTGCACTAGTTGATCAATATTGATTAGAAAATTAGCCAAGCCAGTCCTTGGAATAAATAATCCAGCAGGTGTTGGGCTAAAATTTTAATGTGCCTATTAATTCAGTTAAATTCGGCTTTTATTCTTTTTGTAACAACAGTTGAAGATTTTAAACTGCTGCATCTTTAAGACATGTTTTCTTTTCAACAATAAATAACCCTCTCCAAAAACAAATCCCAGGAATATGATACATGATATCAAATCACTTTCGAAAGAAAAATTGTAGACAAAAAATACAAAACTTTTTCTAGAGGGTTTACATCTAGAAGTATCATAAATATAGAAGTAATAAGTGGTTTAACAAAAAGATCATGTTTATCAATTAACATTTTTTCTCAATTTTACTTACTTAGAAATTTGCCAGTTGTTAGAATATGACTTAGACAATGCTTTATAATTTGTTTTCTAGCAACAACAACTCTAATTATATCAATAAAATAAGCTCTCTGTCTATCCGTTTGGAAAGGAAAATAAATATTTTGTGACAGCAAAAAGCTGTCATATAACCAATTTGTAAACCTAGGCAGCTATGAAAAAGCACAAACCCATGCTCAACTTAAACAGAATCTCGGAAATTTACTATCTTGCAAAAAAAAAAAAAACAGACAATAAGTTTGAGCGCTGTTATTCAGCTCACGCTCCAGCCCTCCTTTTCAAGCTCAATTTTATAAAACAAAAATTCACTGTATAGAAGATTATATTCACTTGTTAGTTAAAAAAAAAGTCACTTATTCCGAATTGCCATGTCATTATAGTCTAAATTACTTCTGTAATTCTTATAAAACAGATCTTCCCTTAAAATAACTCTCAAGATCTACTTTCTCTTAAGAAAAAGACCCCCAAGTGTGCTTTGGTGATGGGGAACTATGGTGACCACACCCAAGGAGAGAAATTCTATATCATGAAACAATCAACAAGCATGTAAAAAAAAAAAAAAAAGAGTGCCTAAATGTACAGTTATCTTACTGAATGTATAACGATCTATAGAGGATGCACTATATTTATCTATAGAGATGCACTATATATGTGTGTATATAGAGAGAGGGATTGATGTATCTCTACTTATCTTTGTAATTGTTAGTATATTCAAACTATGGATTCTCTATAGAAACTAAAGGACATCTGCACTCCCATGTTTATTGCTACTCTATAATAGAGAAGATGTGGAATCAACCCAAATGCCCCACAAATAGAATACTGGACTAAAAAGATGTGGTATATATATACAATGGAATATTATTCAGCAATCAAAAAAGATAAAAACATGTCTTTTGCAGCAACATGGATGGAGCTGGAAGGCATCATGCTTAGTGAAATAAGCAAGAAAGAAAAAGAAAAATACTGGATGGTTTCACTCATAGCAGGAACAAAAGATATCGGGGGGGGGGAAGAGAAATAGACAAACAAAGGTAGTAGTGTAAAAATGAAAACAATGAACAACTATAAGCCAGAGACATTTTATGGGGGTGGAAGGGAGAATGGGATCAATACTAGGGTGGGAAGTGTGCACTGGACTGTGGTAATGGCACATGGTGGAAAGTACATGGGGATTATGACTGAGATGAAAAAATGCACAAAATGAAAAATGAAGTAGACAAAATATATATATATA
>NW_004567104.1:44895585-44931164 GCF_000260355.1 Condylura cristata | reverse complement strand
TATCTTATTATTTCTTACATGCATATTCCATCAATAAGTAAAATCGATGACATAAAATTCCCACTGAAATGGTAGGTTTGTCTGTTTTCTGTTAGCTCTATCTATCTGTCTGTCTGTCTATATCTATATCATCATCTAAACTGACGCTGTATTACTAGGTGCAGCATATTTAGAATTGATGTGTTCTTAGTGGATCAACTCTAATCATTAGAAAATTATATTCTTCTGAAGCACGGTTTTAGTCTTAAAAATTGACATCATCTGTTATTAGAGTATTTGTATTAGAGTACTTGTATTAGTTGGGCTCTGAAACTCAGCACACAACCTTGATTATATTTTATCTTAAGTATTATGTATTTTGGATGCTATTGTAAATGAAATTTTCTTGATTTCAATTTCATATTTTTTCATTGTTAATGGATAGAACTGCAACTGAATTTTGTGCATTGATTTTTATTCTACAGCTTTATTAGTTTAGTTTTTTTTTTGTGTGTGTGTGTGTGTGTGTGTGAGATACTTTTGTCTAGACATAAGATTATGTCATCTATGAACAAGGGTAATTTTACTTTTTCCTTTCCTGCTTGAAAAAAATATATATATACTAAATATATATATATATACACACTAAGTATATATATATACTAAATATATATATAATATATATAAGTATATTATATATATAATATATATAAATATATATAAAGAAGAAATTCAGGTACTCAGAAATTCCAACAATGACCTCACAGCAAATTCAAATATAAATTAATATTTGTGACATTAATTTACCCACCATAAATGTACTTACTAAGAATACACTACAGTGAAAAATGTTAATGATGCATTTATTCATACTTGTATTCTTTGAAAGAAGAAATATCAAAAACTTCTAGGAATATAATACATTTCAAATTATTTTACAAAAAATAATCAAAAACAAAAAATTCAAAATTGTACACATTTTAGCAATGTGGTATTAGTCTTTGATGCAAAAAATGTCAGCAGTAGGTTGTTGAATAAAACTGTGTTTAGGAACTTCTTTTTTTTAAGATTGATTTACTTGTGTATTTAAGAACTGGGGTACAGTTCAGAGGTGCAGGGGATGAGAGGATTCACCCAAGACAGAGTGGGCAATAAGCAAATTGACTGCAATAAGCAAATTGACGGCAATGCACTGCTGAGGGGAGCAGCGGGGGTGGGGGGGTGTCAAGAGTGGTCTAGTGAGCCCTAGGGCTCAGTTCCTTGGCCTGCCATCCAACCGGTTCTGCAGTGGCTGTGGACAGCTTCATAGTACTGTGCTTCTAGGCCTTGTGCCACCAGGGAAGGCCCTGTGTAGGAAATTCTTATGTCAAGGAATGCATTCAAGTTTGTAAGCTTCATAGAACTTTCCATACATTTATGTATGAAGGATATTCTCCACCACCTATTCTTTGTGGCATTCTGGCACCCCTCTCCCCCTCCCCCAGGTCACACTCTCTGACAGCTACATGGCCCTGCACTAAAAAATAGGACAGGGGAGCAGTGAATATGTAAAGCATGTCAGAAGTTTGGGTCAGAGTGACTGACTCTCTATAAGTGTATAAGTGCTCCATAAATCGAGTTCTTTTCCTTTTTCTTCACCTAGACGAATACCTGACACATAGAAAAAGATCAATATAGATGAGTAAACAATTTAATGACATGAAGCCATGTAGGGATTTAGCTTTAGAAAATTCCATTTCAAATGTCTTTTTCGTGCATCATCAAAATTATGAATATTTGCATTTTGTTGGTCAATAAATTAGTAATCTTTTAAAACAAATATATTGTAAAGATGTTGCCACATCTAAGAACTGTCTTGTTTGCACTAATTTCTTGGGTGCAACGATTATATATGTAAGATGTGCCCCTGAATTGTCATTTTCAGTTCTGTTCTAGCGAATATGGTGCTATGCATTTGAAATCTATCCTCTCTGTAACTTTTTTTACCTCCGAATCCAGAATGCCTTCCCCCAACACTTTTTGGTTTTCTACTTAATTCACTGACTGCTCTTCTAAATCCACTTTGCTAATCCCCCTCCTCAACTTGAACTAATGAGAAGGGAAAGCTACAGACCTCAGCTTTATCTCTCTTCTCTTCAGCTTACATCTAGCCTGTTGATGAACTTTTGCAGCCTCAATGCTTAAAAATGTTGTTACACTGAGAACATACAAATATCTTCAGTCAAGTTTCCTCCTCTCTCTAAATTCAAATTGTCACTTTGATAACTCTATGTGAATGTTAATAGACTTCACCAATTTTCCAAGTCCCAAACCAAATTCCTGATTTCTACACCTAGGAAAACAAGTAACTAGAACAGAATAACAACAGCAACTACACATCCCGTTTCCCTCAACTCCTTTTCTTTTCTCACCTTCTATGGAATCTCTCAGCAAATCCTCTATCTTCCAACTACAACAGCCACACTCTTACTTTCCCCTTCTATCTTCTCTACTGCCACTCTGGCATGACCATTTACATGGCTCATCTGAATGACCTCAAAGACTCATCACTTGCCCCTGCAATCAACCTTAGAGCTTTTCTGTCTACTCTTCAAGCGGCATCAGATAGAGCCTGTGAAAGCAGAGAGTGCCATGTCTCTGCTCAGAATTTCCAGTGACTTCCAATCTCAGAGTGAAATGCTTATGGGATTCTGGAGAGTCTACCCACTAAGTTCCTCTCTGACCTTCTTTCCTACTATTTTTAGGAGATAAAAATTTCTCAGGATATGAGTACTTCCTGTTCCTTTTGCCTTGAATTCTTTATTCTCAGACATCTACAGGGAGTGCTTACTCACTTCACTTCTAAATATCTGCTCCAGTGATGAGATTCTCAATGATCATTCTATTTAAATTAAAAAAAAACTAATTTCCTACTTGCTTCTCCCCATAGTATGGATATGAAACATTATATATTTCATACTGTGTTTATGGGAGAGTATAGTTGTATTGAGTGTCATCCTTTTCCCATTAGAACTGAGCTCATCAAACTTAAACATTGTGTCATCTTTGTTTTCTCTGTTACTGTGTTACCAGTGCCTAGAACAATACTGGCTTAGAACACATACTAATACATACTTGTTCAAATGAAGACATAAGATAATTTATGTAATAAATGTCCACCACCCTAGAAGTCTAGGGGGCATACCATTACAATAAAATATTGGGATTCCATTTGTGAGGAAAACAAGTTGCAATAGACATTGCTTATTTAGATAATAGAATGTTCTACACTGTGTTCTAGAAATGATTTAAGCCACCACCCACTAAACAACAGTAACATGTAGAGTCATCTTACTACTTACTATTATTAAGCACAATGTAATTTTTAAAATATATTTATGTACTTTTGCATAATTTCTTTTCTTTCCTGAAATTCGTTCTCTAGAAATTTTTAATTTGCATGACATTATTTACCCTTTTTCCTTAAGAAATCATATGCAAGCAGCTCTCCTGCCCATCTGTGTCTAAGCCAGCATCTTTCTTTCTTCCTTTCCCTAGTAAACTTGCTGTGTGCTGCTGGAAAAAAAAAAAAAAAAAAAAAAGCTCATATTGAAAGTTCACTGGGCACAGTCTACCCATCCACTGTGTGGACTTTCATACAGTTTGCCTCTCTGTTACTACACCTATTGTGCTACTTGTATTATTTCTAACTTCTGAACAAATTAGCAAGCTACATAAATACAGGAACCTCTTTTAAATCACTTTTTAATTTTTGTTTCACTATTATTGACTTAGTGCATCTGCATTTTCCCCACATGAACCTATGAAGGAATTTTGGAGTAGGTTTTTAAAAACAAATATGTCATTTAGGTAATTCATTGTCTAACACTCAGTATACATATTGATTTAGACCAGACTTTTTTTTTTTTTTTAAGATTTATTTATTTGTGCATACAGAACTGGGGTACAGGTCAGAGGCTCAGGGGAGGTGAAAGGCTTCACCGGAGACAGAGTGGGGAGCAGAACAGGCAGATCGAGGAAGTACACTGCTGAGGGGAGCAGCGGGTGGTGAGGTCTGCCAGGAGAGGTCTGCCACACCATGTGGCCACCTCCGGGGTAGGTGGGACTCGAACTCATGCGGAAGCGGCTTTAGATTCTCAGTGCTGTGTTTTAACCCGCTGCGCCACCAGGGAGGACCTAGACCAGACTTTTATTTGCCTTTTTTCTATATCATAATTTTTATTTTCCTTTGCTGGGCCTTCTCCATCTTCCACATGCACTTCACCTTAGTTTGTATTGTCACATTCACATCCAGTACTTCAATAATTATGTCTTACTCTCACAGGCACAAATTAAAAATCTGATTCACTAGATTATAGTACAGTAGACATGCTAGGGTGAACTAAGTATCATTTTAAAAAGAACAGAAAGAACTAAAGTAGATTTAGTTGTCCCACTACCATTTCACTAAGTATTTGTTGGAAAAATAACTAATTGAATGATTTAATGAAATTAATATAAAACAAAAATACAGCAAAGCTCACTGGGTTAGAAAGTATATGATAGCAATGGCATTTTTAAAGTGATAACCATTAAAGAGTGGTTTAGACAACAACGACCAAAAAAAAAAAAAAAGAAAGAAAGAATGAACCAATCCCATAACATCACAATTTCTTTAATACATAAATGATTTTTTTAAATAAAGTAAAAATTAAATTTTGAAATTAGGAGAAAAATACCCATACAGACTTATACTATCTTTGTACTTTCTGTAATTGGTAGAAGAGTAAGCAAAATAAATATTTCATTACAAGGTGGTTAATATTACAAAGAAAAATGAAAGTGATGAGGCACATAGAAATTATTGGATTATTCTGGTGAAGAAAATCAAAAATGTCTATATCAGTGTTTTCTTTTATACCTTTATATATTACTCAGTTTTTATAATGGAAAATTTATATAAGAAGCCACTTTATTTTCTTTTTTTTTTTAAAGATTTATTTATTTGATTTATTTGTGCATACAGAACTGGGGTACAGGCCAGAAGCTCAGGGGCGGTGAGAGGCTTCACCAGAGACAGAGTGGGGAGCGGAACAGACAGATCAACGAAGTACACTGCTGAGGGGAGCAGCGGGCGGGTCAGGAGAGGTCTGCCACGCCATGTGGTCTCCTCCAGGGCAGGCGGGTATCGAACTCATGCGGAAGTGGCCTTAGATTCTCAGTGCTGTGCTTTAACCCGCTGCGCCACCAGGGAGGGCCGAAGCCACTTTATTTTCATTCTTCATAAAGAGAAAAGCAAAAAAGGAAAATTTTTAAATTTCATTGTCAGTTTTTTTTTTTAGAAGATTGCAGTTATCCTAAAAGACGATTTTCTGAGAATTGGAGGTATTTTATTGACCTGAAGCAACCTAAGGGGAAATAAATCAAGGCAATAGATTTGTGTAAAAGAGTGACAGAACAAGCACGTATTTGCAAAACCATCAATTTTGCCGTTATTTTCTAACTGAAATTACTAGCTTCAATATTTTTAGCTTCTATTCATTGCAATAGTTCCACACTGTGATGGTGCTATGTGGTAAATTCATCTTACAAACATTTAAATTTCATTCTGTTATCTCTTTCTTGGAACTGAAACAAGTACCATTTCTACAGTTTAAAATCCAATGCAGTGATTTGCTTATAAACGTTTAACCACCTCTGGTCTGTGTGTATTTATGGAGGGAAAAGAGCTCATTTGTACTATTTCCCAATTTCTATAGTATAAATTCTCTCTCAGGAGGACTGACTTCCAGGAGATGAAAAGAGATGTGCTTAATAGTTTTATATGAACCAATTCAATCCAGTTCCCATACGCCACTGAGCCGAGTCTTCCATCGCTCTCCACTTACCATGTTTAACCACAGTCTCCCACTGTTTCACACAAGTACTCTCTGCTCAAGCTAGGTCAGAGATCCCATACATGGTGACCTGGTTCCTTTGGTTCATGCTGCTTCCCTCACTGGGATTATATGACAATCTCTATTACACTGCTTTTAATACCATGTTATTGATAGTTCTAAATACATTTTGAATTCACCTCATGTTACTATATTTTTGAGGTATTAATCAAGTCATCATGGCAATGTATAATGAGAAGCTGAAAAACGTCAAGAAGGATTTTCAGTTGTTATTTCTTCTGAGGGTTTTTGTGCCCTTCCATAGAGAAGTATGTAACTTATTTCTGAAAGTGTATTGTATTTCTTCAGCTCAGGGAATACATCTCAGGGAATATATACATAGTTATATCTATGTTAACTATGCCTTATTTGAGCAATATCTCTCTGTAATACATTTTCAGGAACGGAGTGAGGACTTTAAAAGAACAGCTTGCTTTGACTTGACTTTACAGAGCAACTGATGACACTGTTCAAACGGGCAACAATGACAATGGATCTAAGAGACTGTCAGGAGAAGAAAGGGAGGCCAGGCACAGACTCAGGATGACCAAGGGCCCTGATACAATATTAATCTGGGCTGAGGAAGAGAAGATTAGGTAGAACTGCACATGCATCTGATAGCTAGGAAGTTATTAATCAGGAGTGAAGGCACTGAAGGCAGATAAAGAATACCAGACTAAGAAAAGTCTCCTTACATAACCAGCTTTCCAAATTCAGAAGTGTAAAATGGTCACATGCATTTCTCTTCACAAACCCACATTCTCTAAAAACGGGTATTAACAAACTGACATCATTCCATTAATGATAATCAATCAAAAGGATTAGGAGTGATGGTAGGGTTTTAAACAATCAATAGTGACTTCATATTTAGAGGCATCTTCATTACAAAGATCTATTGATTGACCAAGGCAGGTCTTCAGAATTCTCCAACACTTAGTCTCATTTTTAATATCCTTTATGGTTTGAAGGGTAGAAGTATTTTGAAAAAAAAAAAAAAAACATAATATGTTATAGTATAAAAATCCCAATATTGTGCCTTATAAAAGATGTTTAAAAGTCACTGTGAGACAATTGAGCTTCCTCCTTCCTCTTCACAGAAACACACATTAAAGTTTAACCAATATCTAATATTTTCTTCCTATGTAGATAGATGCATAAATATTACAGATGAGATAAAAATATAAATAATGAAGGCTCATTTTTAATGAGGATTTATTTTTATGTATCAATTCATCTTAGCCTTAATATAAACAGATACTTATTGTGGATGCAGTATGAAATGATGATAAACAGAGATGTTGAGGAACAAGAATAGTTTAATGGGAGATTCCCAGGCAATTCTGAACACTCACCATTTTGTCCCTTGCATGTCCAAAATTACTGACTTCCAGAACTCTTGCATACAGGCAGCAATGTTCAAACCAAGCCCTGAACACATTTGCAAATATAATTTTTCCTCCAGGCTTATATCAACAGCATAGATCAAACCACCACAACTAAAAAAAAAAAAATTATGTCCATACGTATTTGGCCTTATTTTATATTTTTTCTCTTCCCTAAAAAAAAAAAAAAGAAAAGAAAAGAAAATCGCTGCCAGTATAAACACATAAAGCATCAATATATTTGTAAAGAAGCACTCTTTCAACCTTTTTTATTTCCACAATTTCAAAGAGCTAATTCAAGACTTTGATTATTTTTATATCAAATCAAACTTTTATTTATAAAATCAAATTCTGAATGAGAGGAAGATTCTTAGATGATCATAATCTTTTATGCTATATCTTTTATAGTACTCTCCACTTTTCCTTATACTTTCACTTTTATACAGGGCAAATTATTAGGTATCTAATAACAGTATCTCTGCAGCCAGCTATAATTTCTTTAATGACTACAGCTTTGCAATACCTGAATGCCTGACTATCGAAGTTTCATGTTTCCTGACTTTTTTTCAACATTCTCAGTAATCACTAAAGTTAAGCCATCCATCCATGTGTGCTAAGCAAAATGTTTCTTGTTCACCTTAAATGAACATCAAAATATATAAAATATACAAATATCCAAAAGAACTTAAATTCGGTTGCCACATATGACATTGTTGGTCTCAATGAATCTGTTAATTTATTTTGTTTTAGCTTTTTTAGAAAGTGATTCTCACACTTCAGCATACATCAAAATTATATGTACAGTATGTTAAAAAAGAGCTGGACCTCTATCCATGTTTTGGATTCAGCAGGCATCATAGAGACCCACAAATTTATTTTCTAACAAGTCTCTAGGTGAGGACACTTCAGATTGAAGGACCACACTTTAATCAGATGATTACAGAATTCCATTCTGCCATCTGTTAGATTCATTTTATCAAATAATTCTTAGGAGAAGTTCACAGCAATAACCAAAATTACAATCTGAAATTAATTTTCATCTATTTTTTAGTCATCTTTCCACAGCCCTGCTGGGAGGATATTAAAAAGTATTCAGCCCAGTCATGAACACAGACACATCAAGGAAGTTAATATTTCAATAAAAGAGGAATCAACATGTGCATAACATTTTGGTTAAAGGTTAACAGGCAGAGGACAGCTATTACCACCTTTTTGCAATAAACAAATATAAGTGCTAATGGCTTAAGGGACATACCCAAAGTCATTTAAAAATTTTCAAGTGATATTTTGAAGAAGACCTGGTCAGCATTCCTTTGATTTATTTGTTGCAATCTCAGGCAGATGCTACTTGCTCTTGAATAATAAAAATATTTGTATTTATTTATTTAATAATTTAAAAGATAAATTATTTTTAATTAAGATTTCGAAGGGAATTTTACATAATGTGGAAAATAATATTTTAAAATTTTGTCCATGCATATGATTAGAAATATTTAATAAATGAGATTAATATGGTATAGTAATTGCTTGCTGATACCTACAAATATACAAGAACTTAAAATTCCTTGTCCAGTGGCTTCATCTCCCAATCCCAATCCAAGTAGGCCATCTCCCAATCCCAATCCAAAAAGTAGGCCACTTCTCCAACCATGAGTATCCTCATCTAGAAGAGGAAAGATACTGAAGTAGACAAGCTCTAAATTCATTTTGTCGCTAAAGTTCATATAGTTCACAAAGCAGCCCAAAAATCAAAACATTTTTCCTTTGCTTTTTGTTTTTCATTTTTTACTTTTAACTGAAGATTGCCATTAGTATCAGGAAAAAGAATATCTTAAATAATAGTTTCACTTCTGCAGTGAAATAATCAGCCTAAAAACTGAATCATTATCAAAAACAAATGCAAATATCTTGTTAAAGTTATTAGATACTTTAAGCATGATAGAATGGAAACATAGAATTATTTTCAGTTCCTCATGAGCTGTTTTTATTGCTTTTTATAACATCTCTGGGCAAGTTTTCTCTTTTTTTTTTTTCAAATACACTAACAAATTCTTCTTTAAACTATTGTCTTGCATTCTGTCTCTTCTCTGTCTTTTTCCTGCAAATACATGTGCTCTTTGTTGTCCTCCATTCTGTCAACTTCAAGATAATTACTCAAAAGATTTCAATTGAAATTATAATCAAGGTCTGGTCATAACCCCAGAAAAAAACTTTGCTTGCTAAATTTAGACATCTAGGTAAACTGCAACCCAAGATACTCACCAGGAGTCAGAGTTCAAATATTTGTTAAGGTTATGGTATCACCACTATGTAAATATAGAACATTGTCTCCAAACAATATATTTCAAATAAGGCTCATATAATCATTAAATTGCTTCATTGTATGAACAAATACATAAGAATTCTGCTTAATTTTTATGTTGACAGCAGCATCTCTGTGAACTCCAAGGCCAAAATAATCACTAATGCTTTTCTTATAAAATACATTTCAACTCTATTAGTTACAAACCTTTTTATTATGAGATATTAAAATATGCAAAATAGATGCCTTCGAAATATTTACCAGCCTCCACTGATGTGAATCATGTTGATGCCTGTTGGCCAACATCGTTAAGTACAGAACACAATAAACCTGAGAATTACTAGGAAAAATATAAAATTCTCAGTGTAGAAAAATCTCTCTGCTAGATTTACAATTGTGAACATATTACATATTAACTCTATGTTTTGATTTTATGGAAGCTTAGTTAATATATATATAATGTCTCCATACAAGAATAGGGTATAGGCCCTCTCACAAGGTGCAGGGATGAGAGATTTCACCAGAGTCAGAGTGGGGAGCAAAATAGACAGATCTACTGAATATACTGCTGAGGGGACTAACGGGTGGATCAGGGGAGGTCTGTTGTGCCATGTGTGTCAGCTCCCTGGCCAGGAGTCGAACTCATGGTGCAGTAGCTACAGATAGCTTCATAATGCTGCGCTTTAACCTATTGTGCCACCAGGGAGGGTCCAAAGCTTAGATATTTTTAAGGGAAATCACTCTTAGTTATTAGCATAAATGACTGTTCAGTAAACAACATTGTGAGACATGTGTAAATAAGACATTGGTGACTTGAAGGTCATTTTGGTGGTTGTCACACCCATTGTAAAAGCTGAAGAAAGGGATTTAAGCAAAGGTTGCATCATTCTTAATGCATGAAGATCAAAACATATTGACTTACTTTTAGAGATGAGTGATGGATATTTCATAAATTATATATATAATCACCATATATCTTCCCTGCTCTTTTTATGTTCCGCTTATTTAGCTTTTGTGCTAGAAAGACAAGTTAAGTTGTTTTTTCCATTCTTCTCTAAGTAAAACAACCTTGTGAGGTGGGCTTCTCTCTCTCTGTATGCGGCCAATCATCCTAAAAAAGCAAGTCCCCACAAGTAAGGAATGGGATGGGTAGCTCTGTCTGCGTCCTTCCCCAGGGTACCAACAACAAGTCCACATGTAACACTTCATTTTGGGACAGCCCACTCCTGTATAAACTGCAATTTACTTGAAACCCTATTTACATGAACAATATAAAGGTATGATTCTGCATAATGGAATATTGTGAAACTATTAAAAAATATGATTTTGATGATCACTTACTGATGATAATATTCTGTAAGATAATATAAAAACAACTGCATGATTTTATTAAAGATAATCCTAATTATTTCTCTTTAAAAATAGAGGAAAAGAGAAAGTAGGAACAAAGATTATAATAAACTTTTATTTAACACCTAACCACTTTACACTGTACATTATTTTTTTAAATAAGCATGTATAAAGTAAGATGATGAAAGGAGTGACCTCTTGAGGGACAAGCGAAAATGGAAACAAAGGACCAAATGCTTACTCTCCTACACTCATGTAGAATTGTACCTGCTACATCCTTTCAGATGTCAGCAGAATCTCTGACCAGGCGAGAATAAGTATGTGTCAGGAGACGTGAGTATAGCAACTGAATGTCATCAATAAATTGACAGGGATGAAGTACAGAGAAGGAAGGGAAAACAGAAGATAAACACTTTAAAAATATTTATGATGTGCTAATTATCAAATTTATATAATCAATTTTAGTGTTAATGCAAATAAGAGATGATGATGCTTGGAACAAAGTTCAACCTATAATTTCATAAAGTATTAGTTGAAACAAGCAAATGTTAAAAACATCAATTGATAAAGGTCTTATTTGTTCTCAGAACCCAAGAGCTTTCATTTTTCTTAGCTTTTTGATTTTAGTAATGTAATGCAGTATATCCAGATGTACATTTTTAATTAATAATGCACATCTGAAACTTATATAAAGTTATAATGCAACATTACTTCAATAACATGAACAAATAAAATTAAAAGAGCCAATTATTACTAATCTTCAGTTTGCCAATTTGCTAAAGAACAATTGTATAAGAAAACAATATATTAGCATAAAATCCTCTGTCTAAAATATATTATTAGAAATTCTATATTTAAGAGGTAATATATATTTCAAGTTTTGTGAAATGTTCTTAGTCACACTTCTACTCAGTGATTAGGGGCAAGATATTTATAGGCAGTATAGAAGAGCCAAACCACTTATGAAGATGGAAAAATTATAATACCCTTAACTCCATGCCCAAGTTCTTTTAAAAATGTTTCATTAAAATTCAACTGAAATTTTTCTCAAATACATTTTTTTCAAATATGCCCTAATCTGTCTTCCAGTGAGAGGAGTGTGGTGAATTAACATTAACAAAATAAACTCTCTAGATTTTCACAAACTGCAGTTTCAAAGAAATGTATCCTTGGCATTTTGATAAAGATACATATCTATAAAATTTCTAAAGATTATCAAATTTCATAAAGCAATATTGCCAAAGTTTGAAAAATCCTATTAGCTAAATCTTCAAGGTTTTTCACAATCTGACCCTTTGAATTTTGGTTTTATATTCTGCTACCCATCATTCTCTAGAATGTAGAGAAATAAAGTTTCTGCTGAATTAAAGTCTAAGAAGTTTGCAATTGTTACATAAAGATAATATCTCATCAGTGAAAACATAGGGCTCTAAGTCTGTGCTTTGAAATTGTATTTTGGGGCCCTCCCTGGTGGTGCAACAGATTAGGAGGCAGCACCACAAGCTGGCTGCTGCCACTTCAGTGTGAGCTGGATCCCCCACCCCAGAGGTGACCACATGGGCGGCAGACCTCTCCAGACTGCCCAGTGCTCCCCTCAGCAGTGTACTTTGCACATCTGCCTGTTCAGCTCCCCACTCTGTCTCTGGTGAAGCCTCTCACTGTCCCTGTACCCCAGTTCTGTATGAGTAAATAAATAAATCTTTTTAAAAAAGAAAATTGCATTTTGCCGATAGCTATACAAAATTTGTTCTGGAAGATAAGTGTACCACAGCTCTAATAGCTTTATCACAGTGAAATTAACTTAAATTTAAACATGTCCACATGATGCTCTTCTCTAGGAAACTTCAGACACAAGTGAAAAGACCGTGCGCACATGCACACACTCGCACACACACGCACCAGCTTCCAATCTCAACCTACAATTCTGCCTAGTGATAATTTCCAAACTAATGATGGCTTAGTTTGAAACTTGAAATTCTGATTTCAAATTTGCCACTTCCCTGAAAAGCTCTTGAGGGAAAGAACTTTATCTATCCAAATTATCAACCCATCTGTAGCTCAAAAAATTTTTCTAAGCAAATTCACTCATTTCAATTCAATTCATAATCACTAAATATTGGCCGTATAACAATCACTGATGATAGAAAAATGACAAATCATGACCATCTTAAAGCTGTTTTGGATTCAGATTCCATATCAAAATAAAAATATATGTATATACTGGATCTGATTTCTAAGGCACTTTTCCACATTAAAATATTATGATTGTACTATCCCTAGGTATTAATTATTTATCTTTGAAAAATATTCAAAACCACATCACTATCAGCTTTGCATGATCCCTGCTAATAAGGAATAGTGGTAGTATAGGGCAGTGTTCCAAAACTATTGAAACTGAGGTCGGGCATTATTAAGTTTAATCAAGAGACAAAACTATACAGTAATTTGAAAAAAGAGAAAGTTTATTACAATGAATTATTAACTCTAATGAGGTATTGGAACAAAGAAATATCTGCTAGTAAAAAGTAAAGAGAATTCTAAAAACAGCAATAGAAGAACATTGTACTTTAAATTGAATCAATTGGATGTATGTGATTCAGGGGTTGAGGCAAGATGCCTCAAGGGTTAGCGTAACATGTCTAAAGTATGGCAAGGGAAAAGTAGAATATACTATTTTAAATATTAAAATATTCATTTTCCAAGTCTCGTTGATTTATGAATGTATTTACAAACACACACACATATGTATATGTATATGGTCCATATATATATATATATATATATGCCTCTCTATATATAAGACTATATATCTATATAGTCTTCGAGAACCTAGGATTTTACCTCCTGATGTAGATATACAAAAATGTGTGAAGGAAACAGATTTACTAGTTCACCTTGTAAACATACACACTGATAGTTTACTGTCATCTCATTTATTTTATAGTTTGTTTTTATTTATATTTTTTAAATTATTGTGTATTCCTCATAAAATTCCTACCACCAGTTCACCCGTGAACCTTTATCACGGTCCTGTGTGCTTTTCTCTCCTTGTTTTTGTCCCTTTTCCTCCCCCTCCCTCGCAAAATGTCTTTTATTTATAGTCGCCTGCTAGTTTGTGTTATTATTATATTGTTGTTGTTGTTGTTGTTTTTAATCTTGATCCCTTACTTGGTTCCTCTATATTCTTCCTATACTATTTGGTATTTTTCCTATATTCTTCCTAAACTATTTGCTATTTTTCTTTTTCCTTCCGGCTCATTTCACTGAGCAGAGCCTTTCAAGTTCTGACCACGTTGTTGCAAATGGCATGTCATCTCATTCTTTTTTTTTTTTTTTTTAAAGATTTATTTATTTACTTATACAGAACTGGGGTACAAGCCAGAGATGTGGTGGGTGAGAGGATTCACCAGAGACAGAGTGGGGAGCAGAACAGGCAGATCAATGAAGTACACTGCTCAGGGGAGCAGCAGGCGGGTCAGGAAATGTCTGCCAGGCCATGTGGATCTCCTCTGGGGCAGGCGGGGATGGAACTCATGCGGAAGTGTCTTAAGCTTCTTAGTGCAGTGCTTTAACCCGCTGCACCAACAGGGAGGGCCCGGCATGTCATCTCATTCTTAACTAGACCTTAGTGTTCACAGTAACACTAGACCATAGGCAGAGAACAAAGTCATGTTAGTAATCTTTTATTTATTTAGCACTATATTCTGTGTATTTGTCTAAGGAGAAAAACAATATATTCTTTTTTATTTTAGTTGATAGTATGTGTCTTGTCTTAGTTTTAAAGATAGAACATATAGGCATTTTACTTAATGCCTTATATAATCAAAAAATGTAAAAAACTTAAATTTCATTTTGATATATGTACACATTTTTTAGATAGTTTTGCTGTCTCTTTTTCCCATAGATAGCTTAAAAAAGAGGAGGAATGTTAGGATAAAATTTTGTAGACTTCCATTGAAAGAAATTTTCTATTTCAAAAAATCCATCTGGTATTTCTACCTGTAGGTAGTTGCTTTATTTGTATTCCATGACATAAGAAAGAGAATATGTAGTTATACTTTGGCATGTGGTTCCATTTAGATTAACTTCTTAAGAAGCCATTCTGTGAGGTATGAAGTTCTGGCTTTTAACACCAAATGCCTTTTAACACCATATATTATTTAGTATAATTTTCCAATAATGCATTACAAAAGAAGAAGAAAAAGTAAGATTTTATATGCTATAGGATGTAGTTAAATGAAAATATTTATTCAGTCATATTACATTTGATGAGAATTTGATCCATGTTATTTTTCTTCTATTCTTTCCGTGCATCTTTATGCCTGATAAACCTTCACTTCCTATTTTGCACATTCTTATTTTCCATCTATCAATAATATTTAGCATGTACTAAAGACTTGTAATTTATTGTTATCAAGAAAAGAAAATAGGGAGATAGAATTCTTGAGTTCATAACTAATTTTAGCCTAAGAGTTACAAAAATATAACTTAGCATAAGTTTATTATCTTAAATTTATATGAAAATAAAATTTCAGAGAGTGAAGAAAAGCAGATATTTGTGAATCTATATGTATTGTGGAAAAGTTATCTCAGTAGTACAGAGTCAATTAGTGAACTCAAAAGTCAGCCAATTCAGAACTAGAACTGGAATGTGAGGTTGGTAAAAGTTATAATCTTTTCTTAATACCCATCTCAAAAGTCAGCCAATTCAGAACTAGAACTGGAATGTGAGGGGTAAAAGTTATAATCTTTTCTTAATACCCATCAATGCAACGGTTTAGAGGGGAACCATATGAGATAAAATAACAACATATTTTAAATGCTGAGGACAGTAAGAGAAGGAAAGCAGAAAGATTTACAACTTTAGAATGAATCATTCTTAATAAATGTCAATCTTTGAAGAGTAGATATGTGAAAAAGCCCAGGGAGAGCTTATAGAATTCAGTTTCCATTCCCAATATAGAGGTTAGCATTCAATCTGATCATGGAAAGATTCTTTAGCACCTTCTTTTCACTTATGAAAGAAATGTACTTAAAATTTTCTAGTTAAGCACTGCAAATTTAACACTTGTTTTATGTTCTGTTCCATCTTAAACACCTAAAACACTGTAGCTGTTGAAAAAGGATAGACTCACAAAGTAAAAGAAAACTAGAGCACTATAGAGTAGAGAAGCTAACTAAATTTTGGAAACTGACAGCCAAATAGATAGTTATTATTAGTTTCAGGGTGTAACTGGGAAAGAGAAATGTCTGAGAGGAGAGGGGCAGATTCCAATAGAACTAGCAATTTCACCTCAATGGAGCCTGAGTAACTGGAAGAAACAGTGACTTCAATGAAAATGTTTAGCAGCCCACACAAATAGATAAGTGACTGAACCTTTAGAAAGTGCTGCTATATCCTCTTCTTTCTCCCATCCTAAGCAACCAAGCAATTGTTTCTCTACTACACATACTAGCCTCCTTGTTCTGAAGATAATTTGGTTTATTCTCTGGAAAAGTTGAACAGAGGTTCTCATCTAAGCATATAAGGCACAGGTGAGAGGAAGAGATAATTTAGTTACTACAAGTGGATTTTGATAACTTATTATTAAACACTAAATCTGCTATTTGTCCCCCTGCAGATAGCCCCTGACTACTAGCATCTGGATCTAAATCCCAGTTAGGAAATGGAAGGATACACAAGATAAAAAGCAAAAAATATGTATCCATACTGACAATAGGGAATCATCTCAAACACAACAGAAGTCTGAGTTTTCTCCCAGGTAACTCCCATCGGTAAACCAGCCCCAGGGTTCAAATAAACTCTTAGTGCCTCACTCAGTATAAATAGGAGGCCAGGAACCACTAATTGGTTGTGGAAAAATCTGTAATACAAAAATAAAAACATGCAGAAATAAAAGATGTCAAGGCAATTTAAGAGGCAACGTTTTAATTTTAAAATATTTCACTGCTTTAAAGTAATGAGACATTTTGTAACAGAAAGCCATGATTTTATAATCATAATGCCAGGAAATTTTTAAAAACTATTTCTGATACCCAAACAGTTCTCAGCAAATTAAAATAAAATAATAAAGTTAAGAATAGTAGAAAGATTGAAAAATACCTTTGAAGATAACTCCTAGAAAATAAAGAATGAAAAATTAGTAGGAAGTAAAAGAAAAAAATATGTAGTTTGATTCAGTATATATTCAGTGTATTTACATAAGAGTTGTTCCAGATCAAGAAAGCAGACAAAATGAGAGGGAAAAAATTGTCGCAGTTAACACAAGAAACAATCTCTGAATTTCACTGCTAGACATAATCTCCAGATTGAATAAAAAACATAAAATATCCAGAATAAAGAAACAACAACAAAAAAAAATACTCACAGCAAAGTCCATCATTGCAAAACATCGTGAGGTATAAAGGAGAGTCCTGAGGATAACAAAGTTAACAAACACAGCACGGTTTATAAAAATACCATCAACCTCAACAGAAGCACTCAAAACAATAAAGCAAATGCAAAAAGGTCTTTAAAATTCTGAGGCATGTTTTGCTACCTAAAAATGTAAGTCAACTATCTATCATCTGTGAAAAGAATTTTTCAGCATGCATGCTCTCAAAGGATATCTCTCTCCATATATTTATTTGAAGCTGCTGGAGAATATTATCCAGCAAAACCAGGGAATAAATAAGTAAGGGAGAAGCAGTACAACTTAGAGATCTCTATCAATCACAGTTCCTAGTTGCCAGCAACAAAAGGGGACTTTTGGCGATTAGTCAGATAAAGAGCTCATCTAGAAGATATCAGTAATTTATATAGTTATTGCAAGGACTAGGTAAACAAGTCACACTACAGTACTTCAAACAAAGACAGGTGATATTTTATACCCGTGGCTACTCCAAGAATCTTACTTACAGTGATGTTTCTGCTGCTACCAAAAAGAGCACTCTCTGTCACATACTTCATGTATCATGAACCAAGTCAATGTCTGCTCTATACACATTGTCTGAGCCATTCCAGTTCACCTTTAGTGTGTCAGGGAAAATGAAAATCTGGCATGTTCAGCTATAGTGTTGTAAGACATTCTTTACCTTGCAGCAATAGCCCTGAAAGTAAGGATTTTAACAATCATAGAATTGGCTTCAGTTGCTGGGTATGCAGAATGAACTACAAATGTCCTTTATAAATAAATAATATGTGAAATAGTGGATCTAGCATAGGAAAGTGGTGAAGAGAATCTCCTGTAGAACAGCAGCAGATTCATTGAGTCTAGAGAACCACCAGGCTAGACTGAAACAGAAAATGTAAGAAAGGTCTACGGATTTCCCAAAATTCCTACTCCATACATAGATTATTTTTACAACTTTTACTCAGAGGAAAATAAGATTGAGAAGTGTTGAAGAATGTGAGAATATTTAGTCCAAGACAATAAGAAAATTAAAAACAATAATAATGATAAGAGGCAGTTAACTCCATGAAATGTAAGCAAAATAGCAGCATCAAGTATCAAGTAATATCAAGGAAATTTGATAATAATACTTAACCTAGCTGTTATGAAAGATAGATAGATCCATAGAACAATTGATTTATAGGTAGATAGATGATAGATAAGTAAAAATTCAAATTAAATGTTAAAAACTGGGTTAGTTTGATGGGAAAATATAGACATATATATGATAGGGACACTAGTGTGATAATGGTTTACAAAACCTAAATCATCAGTTTCCACACAAGGAAGCCATACACAAAATCTGAAATTTAAAATATCAAAGTAAATTAGTTTGTCATTGAGACCAACACTAGAGACAATGGTGTTGTATCTCTCCTACTCTGGTTGGAGAACTACTGTGGGAAAGGAAGAGAAAATGGGTAGGAGATGCAGTTTTCTCCCTTATGTTATTATTTTCATTTGTAAACCATTCCATTTCAAGAATCTCTGAGAAAAAGACACATGTTAATCTGTAAAAAATTAAAATGCATAATTAAGAGGCGAACAGTACTTCCTGCCTTAACATTACAACTGTATCACTGGAAAAACTTTATGTCAAAATAGAGCAAAAACTGTAAAGATCTTTATATGTTTTGACTTGGTTATTCCATTCATGGAAAAAAAATAAATACAACAAAGTGTTCTTCATTATAGTGTTATCTATAATAGCAACAAATATAAAATAAATGTCCTACAAACAATGAAGGACTTACAAATTATGATAAACTTAAGGACATAAAAGTATTTGTAATTATAAACCCAATACAGAACCATAGGAAAATTCTTATGACACATTGTTAAATTAAAAAGAAAGAATATAGGCCCTCCCTGGTGGCGCAGCGGGTTAAAGCGCAGCACTGAGAATCTGAAGCCACTTCCGCATGAGTTCGATTCCCGCCTGCTGTCTGCCCCGGAGGAGACCACATGGCGGGCCAGACCTCTCCTGGCCCGCCCGCTGCTTCCCTCAGCAGTGTACTTCGTCGATCTGCTTGTTCTGCTCCCCACTCTGTCTCTGGTGAAGCCTCTCACCGCCCCTGAGCCTCTGGCCTGTACCCCAGTTCTGTATGAATAAATAAATAAATCTTTAAAAAAAAAAAAAAAAAAAAGAATATAAAATCAAAGCCTTCATGTGATTGTTGCTATTTAAAATCATGCTTACATATGGAAACTATAAACCAGTTAAAAAATTTAAGGTAAAGAAAAAAAGGTAAGTTAAAATGAAAACAAAAATAATTCCACAAATTGTTTCGTTATTTATAAGGACAGTGTACAAATTAGCAAAATGTTTGTGATAGTCAACATTTTATGAGAAAATAGTTATTATTCTTATGTGGGATTTTGTTTCATATCATAACATCCCAAAATTTAGCTGTACGATCACAATAATGTATTTAGCTCACAGTTTTGAGGTTGGAATATTGACAAAGTATGTGGTTCTCTTGGTTTCTTTGGTACTCACACATGTTGCTAGATCCACACTGACCTTAGCAGTGATGGTTCGTCTCTGTTCCATGTGGACTGTCGTCCTCTGTCAGGGAAACCAAGATTGGTTCACAGGACAGTTAGACAGTATGCCGTGAAATTGAGAGAAACATGCAAGGTGTCCAGGGGTCTAAGATTGGAACTGGTACAAAGTCACTGCTGCATTCAAATGGTCAAAACAAGTACCAAATTGTTCAAGCCAGAGGAAAATAGACTCTTACTACTTACAGGAGGGTCTGGAAAAGAATTTGCAAAGGGAATGGATACTGAAAGGTGTGAAGCAGTGTCATTTTTACAAGCCTCTATATTCCTGAATTCATTAAATAAGATTTTAAATGAGGGTAAAAAAGCCACACTTATATATCAAAACAATATTGTGGTATGATATGGTGGTGTGATATCACTCACTGAAAAATTGCCACAAAGTCATTAAACAAGAAAAATTAACAACTTAATGAGATAAATTCAACTGAAGCTATATCAAGATACCATCTTTTACTTATCCATATAGTAAAAACCCAAAAAGTCGATAATATAGTACAGAAGGCTGATAACATTTTGGAGGAACAAGCATTTTATACAACATAATGAGAAAGCAAAATGGTGGGGGGAAAAATGGCAATAAATAGCAAAGTTATATAAGCATTTTCACTTTGACCCAGAAACTACTCTTCTAAGAATCTATCCAAAAAATACAATGGCAAATATGGGTGAAATTATGTAAAGGTTATTCATTAAAATACAATTTAATTAACTAGTTTGGAAGTAAACACATGTTCTTAATAGAGAACTGGTTGAATAGCTATAGTAAATCCACAGTATGCAAACAATGTAGTTATTAAAAAAGGAAGGGGAAAAAAATAACTTCATCCACAGATGTGGAATAATCCACAGAATTTAATAGTAAGTGAGAAGAGAAAGTCATGCAAAAATGTACCCATCAAGTTATATAAATACACATTTTTTAAGTATCAAAAGAGAATGAGGGGACAATCTGTAGTCAGTCAAATCTATAGAGAAGGGACATGACTGAGGTACAGTGATAAAGGCTAGGCTTCTCTGAATATACCTGCTGTACAGATGTGCTTTGAGCCATAAAAATATTCTATAATTATAAAACAAAATTATATCAAAATGTACAAACTGCAGGGCCCAAAATTCAAAGGTAAAATCAACCTTACCATATTTAACACTGGACTAAGTGATAAAGAAAATTAATTTCAAGTGACTGAAAACATGGTTATTTGCTTTCCTTCCTGAGTGGAATTTACTTTAAAGACAAAAACAGTAGGGCTATATCCCTATGAATATATATAAAATTGACTACAACTACTATTTATAAATGTTAAATTACTGAAAAAGCAAAAAAGTAACTATGAAATTAGTGGAGTTAATTGGAATACCATAATGATAAATTAGAATTGAAAGTATAAGCTTCTCTTAGGAAATGATATTAATAATCTTTCCAATAGAAGGAGAAAAAAGGCTCAGAAACAATAAACAAGCACTGGTGTAAGCCAACTAGCATGAGTGCACATACACACACGTGCAAAAGCCCTAGTTTTCTAATTTTTTATCTCAAAATAACATTTAACACTAAAAGGAATCACTGAAGTGATGACAAATGCCAGCTTCATCGAAGGAAATATTGACGATACAGGGGTCCTAGCTGATAACAAGGAACCTCCAAAGGCTACTAGAGTCAAATACAAAAGACAGGAACAAACTTGAAAAATCTTTGTGCTAAAGATGAACATTATATGTACCAATTGAAGTAAGTCTATACTGTGTTGTATACAATCTATTAAAAATCCACAATTCGAAGTAATTTATTCACTTTAGATGATGAGCTCATTATTCAGAAAATGATAAAATGTCTCTCCCATATCAAAATATTCAAGTTGACAAAACAGTTGCTTGGCTGCTACCTCAAAACAGATCTACAATAGATATATTATGCTTCTTCATGGAAGGTATGGCACCCCCTACAAAATGCCATAAGTAAAAAGCCTGAATCACAAATAAACTTTTGTGAAGGTACACAAATATAAACTTTTTCAGCAATAAACTGCAAGACCAAAATTTAGCAAGAGGTAAAGCCTATGTTAGATTTTTTTTCACTCTTATTCTGTTTGTATTTTATCTTTCACTTTTTTGTTCCCCATATGTTTCCTTATCAAATAAACAAAACAAATGCAATGTTTTGATCTTATTTGAAAGTATGAGCTTAATTGACTTATGCAATTCAATTGAAAACAAGCCATTAACTAATATTGAAATTTGAATACAAACTTGATATTTGACATATTAATGGTTATTGTTAATGTTTTATAGGTGTAATAGTATTGTAGCTACGTTTAAAAAGGGAACCCTTAACTTTTAGCAATATATGCTTCAGTATTTACAGATAAATTATATAATAATTTTCCCCCAAATAATCCTATCTTAAATTAGTGGAATTAAAGTAGATGAAAAAAATTCACAGTCAAGGTCAAATTCAAATTAATCATAATTACATAATTACATAATCCATAAATTACATTTTCTAAGTCCCCAAAAGGACAAATATCAGTAAAGTCCTACAAATTTTCTCTTTGAAAAATTTTCTTGTAGAAGTGATTGAGATAAAATGTAGAATTTGCTTTCACTTAAAATACTAAAAATCAATAGTGTGCACCATAAAGAATATCAGATATCCACTCAGATGTCACCCACTTTACAATCCAAAGTAAATGAAACTGTATCTTTCTGATTTCATCTTTCCTATTCTCATTATTTATTTTCTCTCTTTTCCACTCTTACTCTGTTTGTCTTTTATATTTCACTCTTTTTCTCCCCATAACTTTCCCTATAAATCAACTGAATAACAGAGGAGCTTTATTATAGGGTTGCCTTATGAATTTCCAAGATGAGTATTATATACAGAGAGTTGAACTCATTAATAGATAAATTAAACTAATTACAGTAACTCTGCAGTGTAGTTTTTGCCATAGTTATCTACTGGTATATGTACAAAGATTTAATCACAATAGTAACACATGAGTTTTCACATGGTCAAACTATTAAATAACTCAGCATAATAAATTTAGCTGTTTTCATATGAACCACTGATGCGCAAAAATAATTTCCTGCTAATCAGTAATAATGACTATATACCCAGTGAGTCACCGTTACACTTTAAGAAGAAGACTGTGCTAATGCGTGAATAATTATTGACCTGATTAAGTGTCCAATCTTGCTCTTGGAGAAAAAAGTGCACATCATTTAACAATTCAGTTGCATATTGTCTGTGCGATAAAAGCAAGAGGTAATTTGGATAAGTAATGCACCAGCTAAATTCTGTTAGCAGTTCCCAAAAGTAGATGATTTCCATCTCGCTTAAACATTTTAGGAACCTACATTTTTTCTCAGCTTTGTGTCCTTAATGTGCTGCCAACTAGTTTCTCTTTTTTTATTTTTTAATTTTTTTTTACTCCTACAGGCAAGGGAAGAAAAGAATTAGAGAAAATGAAGTAGATGATAGGGTTTTATCAGTCTCTCAGTTAAGAGGGCTTAGGGTTCAGAGAAAAAGCTATTAGTAGTTTAGCGCCATAGAACATTCTTCTGAAAGGCCACTTTTAATTTTTTTTTTTTTAAAGAAAAGGTAAGTTTTATGGGGAAATGAGAAATGCACAGGACAACAGACAGTTGGCAAAGAGCAAGTTAGAGGCTGATGAAGAGCTAAGAGCTATTATTTGTCAGGTTATAGTTGTCTCTGATCAAATTGCCACTTCTGTTTGTTTCCCTAAGATTATCTCTCATTAAGTACAAAGAGAGAGCAATTTTGTCCTGCAGAAATGTCTTGAGGTTGTAAATCAGACCAGAGGAATGTAATCTGTCAGGATACAATGCTTCTTAATTTATGAATGAGTGTAGTGAAATTGTGAATACTATGTTATTAACAGTTGTACAAAAAAAATGGATTAGAAATCTTTCTAAAATTTTTAAATTTACCCTGAAGAAATAGTTTGACAGCTTCAGTAAGTCTGTTGGGACAGCATCAAACAAGTCATACTTTGATGGGTAATAACTGGACCATCAGGAAGAACTGAGAAATGACTGCAATTCTGAGAAGGGTGAAATATTTTCATTGAGTGTTGCATTCAGACAAAATCAAAGGTGGAAACAACAGAAAAATGAAAGCCATCTTCTTTTTCTGGATGCTGTTTTTGTATCCATTAAGTCCATTTCAAACAATTCACTTTAATTTTAAGGAGAAATATGAGGGAACCTCAGACAGAGGCACTTAAAAGGAACACACCTCCCTGGTGGCACAAGAGGTTAAGTCTCAGAGCACTGTGAAGCTGTCAGCAGCCACTGAAGCACAAGTTTGATCCCAGCCAGGGAATTAACACACGTTTCCCTCAGCAGCATATTTTAGCTGCTCTGCCTTTTCAGCTCCTCCCTCTGTCAATGGTGAATACTTTCACACTGCCAACCACACCTTTTGCCTACACCCAGCTCTTGTATGCATAAATAGATAAATTGTTAAAAAAGTAATATTAAGTTTTGGTCTCATGAAGGAAGCATAACTATGTTGTGTGTACCTCAGTATTGCTCTGGGCTTTAATAATTAAAGTTTCAACTTATTGGCTGGTATCCTGTCATACATGGCATGACAATACTGAATCCTCCATCATCCCTCACTAATAATTATGGGAAAAGGTTCTTCTCACTTAGAACTAGAAGTAATAATTCTACATTATAGCACCAAAAAATAATTATTTTTCATTCTGATAATTCTCGGTCATTATTAACATGAATACGTGATGATATTTGTGCTCTATGTAGAAAGGTAAATCAGTATATAAAACACTTGAAAATGTTTTTCAATGGACAGAGAAGGAAGTACATGGTTCCCTAGATTGAAACACAAATCAAAACCACAATGAGATCCCATCTCAAACCAGTGAGAATAGCCCCTCAAAACACTAAAAAAATCAATCTGCCATCTGATTCAGAGATTCCACTCCTACGAATATACATAGGCCACAAAAACACTAAGTCAAAAGCTCACCTGTCCCCCTTTATGTTTACTACAGCACTATTTACAATAACTAAGATATAGAAACAACCTAAATGCCCCAAAGTAGATGACAGGTTCCAAAAGGTATGATGTATATACAACAGAATACTACTCAGTGATCAAAAATTTTAAGCTCATGCCATTTGCAGCAACATGAATGAAACTGGATGGGGTTATGCTAAGCAAACTAAGTCAGAAGGAAAAAGGAAAATATTGGATGGTTTCACTTATATGAGGAGTTTAGAAAAATCAAACAAATGGTCAGGAAAAAGACAAAACTTATATGATGGTCATAGATCTGAGGCACAGAACTGGGGTTGGAGAGGGAGCAGAGGCAAGACAGGGGAGGGAAGAACACACAGGCTGTGGTGATGGCTCATGGGTGCTGTGGTGGTGGGAGAACTATGGGGACTCTACCTGAAACGAGAAATCAATTATTGTACAAAAATGAACAGTGATATAAGAAAATAATTAAATTTATATTTTAGAAGTTTCCCTAGATTAGTAAGAATATATAATTTATACATTGCCATTACATACCCTTTTAAAATATAAACTAAGGCATTATTTTGTTTCCAGGTCTATGTGATTCTGCAGCAATTGCAGAGGTAAATTTTATTTCTTCTCCACACTAACCGACAGAATGAGTCAGAAACCCTGGCAAGCTCCAAGGGCAAGACATGTTTTACTTTTGCTTGAAAACATTAGCAACTATTAAAATAATTCTCTTCATTTCACCTTTTATACAATAGACAGGAACTGCATGGGAGAAAAGCACATGTACCCAGGATCCATTAGGCCTTTCACAGCTGGGGAGAAATGAAACCTTGTTTTATCAAAGTAATTGGGTTATTATATAAGACAAACTTCACACCAGACCCCTTTTCTCTTTCAGAAGAATATATAAGTTACCAGCATTTTATATCCTCACTTTACTGACCTCTTTTAAAATATCATAAAATATTTATTTTATGTCTCAATAGACAATATATAATAGACAAAACATTATTTTCAGCTTAAGCTTATTACTGTAATATTCTTATTCTGTCAGTAATTATGTGAGTGCCCGCTGTATGTCAGGTACACTTATAAGTACTAGAAACACAGTAATAAACACAGAAACGAAGGTCTCATCATTAAATAGTATGCATTCCAGTGAAGGAAGAGAGCAAGATAAAAGTAGGCATGGTCATTTAGACCAGCCACAACGCTGTAAAGGAAATATACAAAATGGTATGACAGAGGGTGATGGGAAATGGGTAAGACTTTCCCTTAAACAGGGTGTTAACTTGAGTGTGGTGAGAGCATATGAGGAAGCCCCAGATGGTTTATTGTGAATATTGCATGAAGTATCTGTCTCTGGTGAATCCTCTCACTGCCCCTGCACCTCTGACCTGTACCCTAGTTCTGTATGCATAACTATAAGTCTTTAAAAGAAAATATTGTGTGAAGTAGTTGAGGCAAATCCCAGTTATAAAAGAAGGAAGTTGAATTCTAAACACGTGATAACATTCATGGGAGTGGGAGTGGATTTCCAGAAAGAAGTAGAGACTGAATATTTTCCTGCAGCTGAGGAAAAAAGGTTAAGAATGATTAAGCAAGATAGTATTTTTAACAGAACGTCTGTGCAAGCTAACTAAGAAATCTAAACAGAAATTTGCAGAAAAGTGCTAGATGTTTAACAATTTAAAAAAAGATTTTTTTTTCTGATAACACACAAAAAATAGCAAACACATGTACTAACACTCATGTTATAGATACTTTAAATAAGTCTCTTTGTAATCCTTATAGTAACTGTAAGTTAGATTGTTAACCACAGTTGACAGACAAGGAAACTGGGACACCTTGGTTGTCCTAGTTTGTATTATCAGCACGTAATTGCTCATAAAACCAAACACAAAAACTCACAAGCTATATCTTATCTCATAAAATATTGGACATTTGTTCCTAGATATGATCAAATATGATAAAGTAGAAAGGAACCAGAGACAAAGACCCGGTAGAAGGGTTTAGTATATATGAGTGAAGAGTTTACACCTCAAAGCAGACAGTGAGGATGCAGACGAATGCATAAGTCTAAGAGATCATGTAAAGAATGATTGCCTAAGTTTTGTAAAATACTCAGGTCATAAGTGAAAGAAGTAATAAAACCAGAAGTTTACTTAGGAAATTGGGAAGATAAGTTGTAGTTAACAAAAATGTAGAAATGGGAGCATTAATTGGTGATGAAAAATGATAATTGTCTAGACAAGGGGTTTAAGGTGATAACAAGAACTTCACTGGCAAGATATCCACAGGCAGCTGTAAAGTAGATCAAGGATCCACTTAGAGCTTCACTGCAAGTAGACTTTAGATCAATGTACCTTTAAATCATTGTCTTTCTTAGCTACAAATTTGATTGCAAAAAATGGAGATCCAGAAGTGATCCTGGCCTAACTTCAGATGAATAAATGTACCAGCTGTGTCTGAGATTAGTCATTCTCTGAGGTGATGGGTCAAGCTCTACAGTAACTTGACATTTTGTTCAAACTGAGATGCCCATCTGCTCTTCTAAACAAGTGCTGCTGTTCGCAAAAAGGGTATATATTGGTCACCTATGACTAAGCTGGGTAAGCAGACATGCAGGAAATGATGGATGGCTTCAGCCAAGTGGAGAGGAGTGAGACAGGACAAATGTGGGAGGGAAGGTTATTAGGGACAGAAAAGTGTCCCTTTCCCTAACCAGCTCTGGTTCTTTCCTCTTTCATACTCCTGTTTTTCACGCTAACTCTACTAACAGCATTTATGTCACTCTGATTTTAATACAGATGCGCCACAGTAAGATACCTTGGGTAACCAGATACTAAATCCCCTAGCCTTCTGTCTCAGAGAACCCAGACAGGCGATGCTACTAGGTACAGCTATTGACCCAACCCAGGGGTCACCATCTACTTTTCAGTCTAACTAGTTTGTTCATGGTCCTCAACTCATCCCCTTCCTTATCTTCTCACAGGGGGAAATTAGAGCACTTCAGAAACTTAGATGAGCACGTTTTCTGAAGACCAGTCAGTTTAAGCTTCTTTGGTCTTGTAAAAATCCCATAGAAAAGTAATTTCTGGGGATTCTATACTCCCCAAACTATAGACAGTGATGTAAAGTACCTTTACATCAAAAAAGTAAATGAAAAAAGCATCACTACATAGAATCAGAGTAAAGTGTCCTCCCACTCAAACCACAGAGGTCACTTGTACCACAGGTCATGAAAGAAAGCTGGCAGAATAGGTCTTGTACTGCCATTGCAGTCTTACTTCAGCAGGCCATCAGCCCACAAATAATACTCTGAAAAAAGGCTCATGGCATCAAACCAAAAAGATTTCATTGTATTGATGTGTAGCATATACTAATTCAGATACTTTGGGGCCAGCATCTAATTTGTTAATGGATTTTATTCAATATACATATTCACAAAAAAGAAATTTTGTCCCACATGTGACATACATAACAATTTACTTGCTAGCCTAATCATAATAATACATTTCTATAATGCAAATGAAATCTATAAAAAAAGTGAAGTTGTAAGTTGTTTTGTCTCTGATGACTCCTCAAAATTTGAAAATCATTTCATGTTTATTTATTTATTTATTTCCAGTCATTCAGTAGAATGTTTGCAATCTTTTCACTTCAAAGATTTATTTGGTATTTCTATAGGCTCTATAGATAGGCTATTACCTTATACCTGAAGAGACTATTAACTATACAGTTCTATGAAACATATTCAACAATCAAGTGCTTCCTTTTGTACTGACTTGCAATAAATTTCGCATTTCCTTTCAGAAACAGCTCAGATTTTTTAAATGATTGCAATTTGAAGCCACAAATGGTTTATTGATGTCTTTATAAAATGTTTATAAAGAACCAGTCGTCAGAATCTGTGCTATTCGCTAAGAACATATTATTTTAAAAATACAATATTCCTTAGTCTCTTATAGTAGTCTTTTTTTTTTTTTTTGACAAATCCATACACTTAGTACCTGACTTAAGCTGAATAATAGGATAATAACAACACTAGCATTATATCCACCTAAAAGAGGCTAACAGCAACTTGGTTTTCGGGATGCCTAGTAGCTCCATGCCATCCCATCAGCATTAAGTATGCTGAGCCAGTATATTATTTTGTCCTCAGGTCTTGTCTCCCAAGTGCATGTAGAGTGACTCACATTCAGGTCAGCTAGCTCATATAAAAGTGACTTTCATGGCAAGAGTGTGAGCATGTGTGTATCTGGAGTGGGAACATGTATCTGAAAGAGAACATGTGATGAGCAGTGTAAAAACACTGTTTAGTGTCTTGCTGCCAAATTATGCTAATAGATACTCTCAAAAAAAATTAACTTTTATAACTGAATTGCCCAGTTGGTGAAAGATAAGAAAAAGTGTCTGAAATGAACACTGCATCAAATATGCAAAAGTTTTTTTTTTATCATTTTGTTTTCATGTTACAAACATTAAATATAAGAATATTTCTGTGGTCTTTGTGAGATATGCCTCCTTTCCCTACTTGTAGCTGAAAGTCCCCTTTTCTCCCAGCCCATGTATTAATTAGAAATAGACTGTGTTGTAAATAGCAGAAACACTAAAAATGACAGTAGCTAAATTAAAATAGCTACCGCCTACCTTCATGCAAAAGTCAGAAGAAGACCGTCCAAGGTGTGTGTGCTACATCAGCTATTTCTATCATGTCCTGGCATGAGTGGCCACCATTACCAAGATCAGTTCTCATGGGCTGATAGGCTGCATTGTCTTTGACCATCATGGCTACCTTCCACATTTAGGAAGATGAAAGAGACAAAGTAAATAAAAGCACAGTGTACACACAGACCAACCCAAATCTAATATATGATACTTTCATTATATTACATTTGACAAAATATAATGCCCACACCTGAGAATAATGATGAGAAATGAAAGTTTTATCAGCAGAGACGTAGAATTTAAAGTGGAACTGTCAATATGACAGAAAAGGAAGACATTAGGGGTTAGAAGTAATTAGTTAATAGTATCTGATATGATATTATTACCTAAAATAACCTGAAAAGCATTTAAATTGTTCTGAAAGTTTTGATTTAAGGAACATACAAGTCAGAAAGGTGTAAAAATTATTTCTTTCTCCTGCCATTCTTCATATCTCCTTTGAGGCACTAGAGAAGAGTAGAACTCCTCCACTATCAAGAATAAAATTCAGGAAGAAATGAGGCTTAAGTTAGCATTTCAAGTGTTATGGAAAGATGTATGTCAAGTAGATGACTTAAGTACACAACAAATACTCCTTAAGGGGTAATCATAAATTATTATACCTATTAGTTCAAGGTATACACAAAGAGACAGGATGTTTTCTGTTATCTACATCCCTCCTCAAATTCCCTCCAGCATGCTGTACTATTATTTCATACTTAAATTTGAAGGGGAATAATAAAGACTATATAATCTACTTAAATTTCATAGAAAATCTTGTTTCTAGATCTACATGACACCATACACTGCTCATTTTATTTAAATATGAATATTATCCATACATATAATAATGTTAATGACAATGTGATGTAGTGAAAAGAACCTAAGATTAAGAATCATAAACTGAAGCTGAAAGGAATTATGTTAAACAAAGTATGTCAGAAGGAAGGGGAAAAAAATTGAATGGTGTCACTTATATGTGGAATATAGGGAAACTGAGCAGAGCATCAACAAAAGGACAAAACTTGCAGGGGCACAGGGGTAAAAACAGAGGAGGGATGAAGATTGCAAGAGACTACTAGTGCTATGGTGGTAGGAGAATTATGGGGAATACACCTGAGGAGGGAAATTACATATTTTACAAAAAATAATAATGATATAAAAAATTTTAATTTAAAAATTCATGTTACAACTGAAAGAAAATAATCATATTGCTCTTAGTTAGTAGTTCCCTCAGGGGCAAGTAATTTTTAATTTTCCTTTTATAAAATTATCCTTTTATAGTAAAGATACTGTCATAAGAAAAAATTACACATTCCTACGTCAGATACTCCCTTCTTACTTCTTAGAGGCAAATGGTATTTCATCATAAATATGTGTAGATGTATAAATAACTTTGTTGTTTTATTTCTAGAAATTTTTATTTCTAGTGAAAATAGAGAAAGGAATGATAGTTATTTTTGTCTCATAAATACAGTTGAGTACTTTAGACAATCTTTCAGGTCACAGATATTCTCATTATTTATGGTACTTATGTTCTAAATTCTCCCTGAACACTGCACTACAAATACTGAATTATTATCATATATGAAATAAAGGTTAAATTCCTGAAAGCCTCTAGTCAAAAAATTTTCAAGAACCAATTGACATATAGCTTTGTTTTCTGTGTGCCGCTGTTAAAGACACCTTATTTAATATATATTGATGATTCACTAGCACTGAACTCACAAACAATAGTACTGGTAGGCCATACCTGAATGAAACTTACCTAACTCACCTACTTTCTCCAAAAGGTATCTCAACCTTCTGGCACCTACGGCCTACACAGCATTTCTGGAGTAACCTGGGAACCATTTCAAATAGGGGCATGATTAATAACACCAAAAAAGTGCAAACAGGTAGCACTAAATAGACCATAGTTCATTTATTTATAATATGAAATTGAAACAAAGAAGAGAGACTATTGCTTACACAATCTCAACTAGAAATTGGGAAATTCAAACTTTCACCATTCTGTACATGCATAGCACACAAATGACTGTGAACGCATCACTGATATCAATTTTGTGATTCTAAATAAGTGTTAGCAAGCAAGAAAATGTTTTAAAATAGAATCAAGAAAAATAAAGATTGACTACATATAGTCAAACCACATTCTTCAAATTCTGTAATATATATGTATATATTATTAACATAATGTATGATATAGAATACATAATAAATATTAATATATAGAACTAAATCATGGCTTAATAACAGTATAATATAACATGTATGAGCATACCATATTTGAGTACATGTTTGTACTATGTAGATACTTCCTTTTGAACATTAGATTGATTCCAATTATTTTATCATTAAAAGCCATGTTGTCATAAATGTTCATGTTTGTATATTCTCAGCTGAATAAAAGAATAAGTAAATTACTTTATTTCAAGAGGTAGTTTTTCAAAAGTTACTTTCCAAAAAGTCTGTGGCAATTGACACATTAACTGGATATCTTTATAAGTTAATTGTTGTGTTTTTTTTTTTTTAACTGTCTTCCATATTCTCTCTTTGTCTCACACTCTTGCTGTTTTCTCTGCTATATGTCATGGTGTATGTCTTGTTACATTTAAGTAACCAGGTATTCATTTAACTTCATGAATCCATCACTGTAGACAGCATATAGATGAGACTTACTTTATTATCTATTCAGTCACTCTATGTTTTTGATAGGAGAATCTTGCCTATTTATATTTAAGATGATTATGATAGATATAAACTTTTATTACCATTTCATTATTCTCTGGCTGTTTTGTAATTTCTTCATTGTTTTCTTCTTCTCTTTCTCTATGGACATATGCTAAGATTCCTTTGTATTTATTTACCCCTTATTCTTAGTCAGTCTTAATTTTTGCACATTCTCCCAATCTGAAAGAGCTATAAGGGGTGCCATAAATTTTTTCTCTAGATAGTGTACTAAAAGGCAAAGACACTGGATGTAGTCTCCACCATTTACTTTTCTTCATAAAGAGAACATTCTAGAATATTTGCTTTTCCTTTCTCTCACAAACTCTGCTGACTGCTCAGATCCACCTATACCTTTTCCCTAGATCAATAAAATGAAATGTCATCACACCGGGTACAAGTTCCACTCATCCATCCCTACTGACAAGAACATCTGATAATTGTGTATCAATCAACCTCACCAAATCATGCTTGTTTCTGAGAACCTTCAATTAACTTTCTTTAGGGGAGTGTACTGAAATGTTTGGAAGCTTCTCTGGTTTCTTCTGACTTGTACATGTTCTCTCAGTCCTGCAAATCCAGACAGTCTGATGTGATCCACCCATTCCTATTCCCTGGAAGATTACATTAGAATGTCAGGAGATTGGACACAAGCTCCACTGCTTTTATTCCTTCCAGATGGAGAAGTCTCAAGGCTTTTGTTTTTTCTCTCTCAATCCTGTGTTACCATGCTGCAAACTGAGAGTCATCCACCATATTTTCCTATGTGACTGGGCTGGGATGCCAGGAGGCTGTATGCAAGTCTCACTATCTCCTCCTAATAGAGAAGTCTCAAAGTTGTGCAACCTCTCTCAGTCCTGCAAAACCATGTGACTACTTAAAGCTGCCAACAGTTTTTCTTTGTTCTTAGCTGTCCCCAGGCATTCTAACTATGTTTTGCCTAAGCAGATTATGTGAGGTTATACAGAAGTAGATTTCTTGGACAGCATCCCAAAAGGTGAAGCATGGTGAATGCTTGCCTCACTCACTTTTCCCCCGAGGGAGAGAGATATCTCAGGCCAAAGTCATCTCTCTTGGCATTAATTTATGCCAGCTTGTGGGAGGGGCTTTCACAGGTAAAGTCAAACTACTCTTACCTGTTTCAAAGTGGTTTTTCACCTTTTTGCGCTTGTTTGGGGTGTTGCAACTTATTAACTGGGTTCTGGGGTTTGCAGAAAGGTATTTTAGCTCAAATATAATTGTTGTATATGTGTTTATGTGGTGAGACAATTATAGGGACTCCTTAGTCTGTGGCTTTACTGATGTGACTCTTCTTTTAATATATTAAAAATTGATGGACACAAAAAGCACATTTCTTGGAAGAACTCTTACAAACACAAATTAAACAAATTAAAAACATTGGCTAGGGAAGAAGAGACAAAAGAACATGTAAAATATATGGTTAAAAGTCCCTACATGGGACCTCCCTAGTGGCGCAGCGGGTTAAAGCACTGCATTGAGAAGCTAAAGCCACTTCCACATGAGTTCGAATCCCGCCTGCCCCGGAGGTGACCACATGGCGTGGCAGACCTCTCCTGACCCGCCCGCTGCTCCCCTCAGCAGTGTACTTCATAGATCTGCCTGTTCTGCTCCCCTCTCTGTCTCTGGTGAAGCCTCTCACCGCCCCTGAGCTTCTGGCCTGTACCCCAGTTCTGTATGTACAAATAAATAAATCTTTAAAATAAATAAATAAATAAATAAATAAAAGTCCCTACAAAAGCAATTTTATATCCAACCTTATGGTAGTTGGGCATTGGAGAAATTGTGCAGCCTATTAGACTGTGATTTCCCCCAAAGGAAATAAGAATTTAATAAGGAAAAGTGTTTGTGGATATAAGTAAGTCATTTATAATACAGTGAGTGCTTCATAGGATACTGTGAGAAAGTGCAAAGGGATACAGAGAGGCAAAATTTTAAGAGAAAGACACACTGAAAATTTGAGAAATGAATGTAGAAATTAGTTTGATAACTGCAAGAATTTACATTTTGTGATAATCACAATAAAAAAAAAATTAGGCTTGATTAATTTGACCTTAACAGTCTCCAGAAGATAGAAAGTAATCTTAGAGTTTATGTAATTCAACCCTACACTGGAATAAAAGGAAAGGTGGTTCAAATGTGGTGTCAGATATTTCTTTTCTCTTAGACTATGGAGTTTAATGCACCAGGTAGCAGCAGAGATAGAGAACATGAGTTTTGTGTTTTAACAGGTAGCTATAGGAGATGGTCTGTGCGATGATAGGTTACAGTCCCTGCATCTGCATGTTCAAGTAGGAGCTAAGAAGAGAATATAAATAATATAGCAATTCAAACGCAAGCTCCATGGAAAAAAGTTGTCACAAACTATGTTTATCACTTTGTCCTCAAAACCTAATATATGAATTAATGCAATAAATACTTATTGGTTGATGGTCTAGATGGTAGTTTAAAACTGATGAAAAAAACAGCCAGAGGAGGTTAGTCAAATGTATTGTGGTATAGCTCTATGATGGAATTTGATGAAAATTATAATTTGGAAGTATAATATTAATATAGAAATGTTATATAATTGAAAGGTGAGATTGCATACATTATTATTGCATGATCCTATTTTGAGAAGTAACAAAGTATGCAGAGAAAAAAATTGAGAGTGAAGTACATTAAAGTGTAGTTGTTTCTGGGTGCTATTAAGAGATGTTTTCTTTTTGCTAATATACATTTCCAAATATTTCAACAATTACATAGATTATGGTGAAATTTTAAAGTGTAAAAATATACATGGATTTTGAGAACTGATACCTGCAATGTCAATGAATTAGTTTTTTAAAATATTGTCTATACTGAGGATTTATATTTAGCTTTAATTATGCCAGTTAAGTAGGTATAAAATGGTTTAATAGTTTTCTAATTTGCATTTCTTTGCCATATGCTTATATAGTTAGCAGCTGCAAGCTCCTTGAGGGCAGTGATAATATTTTTATAAGTATCCTGAGAACCTAGGTTTTCAATAAATGTTGAACTAAGTAACTATTTTATAATGCCCTCTAATTATTTGCTGTGCTGTTGAAATTTTTCATAAAACATTACATGAACACTTTATGTAACACTCATTTAAATTTTTTCACTTTTCCTGAAACTGCTTCTCCAGTTTTTTTTTTTTTTTTTTTTTTTTTTTTT